>NC_064614.1:516252039-516559021 GCF_023898315.1 Schistocerca nitens
ACCTTGTCATCACAGCTGTGGAAATGTTATTCATCAGAGATCACCAGAGAGGGAGTAAAGCTTCTAGTCAGCCTTAGAAAGTTGCCAATTGGGTAGGAGTCAGCAAACAGATAGGGTACAGGAAATAGTCGCTCGAGTACATGTCAGAGAGAATGGACCACTCGAGATGACAGACAAGCTGGGCAATGCAGTAGAAGAGGTCCAAATGGGAATAGGTGCATGTGGAGTCTGAAAGGAACAGGGGTGCTTCAGTATTAAGACATCTGAGGTTCCTTCCTTTTGTCCTTTTCAGCTTGCTGGTTGTGTAGCAAGTGATTTTGCTGTCGGGGTCGAAGATTTGGTGGTTTGTTCTGCAGTGGTAGAAGGAGATGGAGATGCTACTGTGATACTGGGTGATTTCATAATTGAACTGGAAGTCAGAAGCCTGGGTGGCTATGTCCTCCATAGAGTGGTGAGGCATAGCAAGAATGGTACTACAAGTGCTGCACACTAAAATGCAGGGCTTTCGACTAGCCATGAACTTGCTAGCGTTCGGAGAGGGTACGTTTTCCTTCACCTGGATCTCCTACAAGGCCCACTCATTGAAATACACAGGACACTCATAGGATGAGGCAGCATGGTTGTCATTAACACTGATGCAGCAGGTAGAAGGAGACAAGCAATCACCCTCATGAGCATCTCTACCATAAGTAATACATTTGGCCTTGTTTTAACAGGACATGCAGGTGTGGTTATAACCGTTGACACTAGTAGCAACACATTGGGTTTGGAATGTATGTTCAGACCGTGATGACTTCATAGGCTGCCTTAATCTTTGATGGAAGATCAAATGTGAGAAAAAGAATGTGTTTAGGCACTAAGTTTGCATCAACATTTTCCATTACCTGATGGACCGCAGTGATGTCCAGATCAGAGGGATAATGTTGGATTTCCCCCTCAGTCACCAGACCATCAAGAGGCTAAGTGTAAATAACACCATGCAGATTATTCAGCATATGATGGGCCACCGCAGGAACAGGATACCTGTGGAGCGAAGCAGTTCTTGGGCTTGAAAATCACAATTGGTCTCCAGAAGCAAAGACCCCATTACATAAGTGAGACTGGGGTTACACTGAGCCTGGATTTGCAACACCTTTCTGAATAATGAATGGATTAACTGTAGCAAAAGACTGATTTCCTTCAGTACATGACACTAAGAGGAACCAAACTGCAGTTGAGAGAGTTGTTGAATCTTTAGTCTCATTTCATTTATGTTTAGTAAACTTAGACTGAGATGAAGGTAACTGGCTCATTGCAAAAAAAAATTCACCATGCTTGCTAGTGTGTCCAGTGGCATGATCCTTTCGACTGGGGACTGACTCAGAGGGGGGGCTCACCCGGTGTAGGTGATTGTTCACACCTCAGGCCACACACCCCAAACTCCAGACAGAAGGACGAATTGGCAATTGGAAAAGGAACAGTTCAGGCAATCATCGCTCTCTGGAACTGGCCTGTACCAGGGGGTACGTGTGAACCATACCTGCTGACCCAGGACTGTGACTTACACATTATCCAGTCACCTGCTTCACATCAAACACATGGGCCAGCCTTCAGGAGCACACAGGGAGGAAGAAGAAACAAAGACACACCTCAAATGCTGAAGCAGAGGAAGGGAAGGAGATAGAGAATGAAGAAAGGAGGGAAAAAACAGGAGAGGGACTGTTCCGATCTGTGCTACTGAAACTTCAGAATTCATTCCTGAAAATACCTAAGACATGTTCCCCAAGGGAGAGGAAAAAGGAATAACAGCAGGATAGACATGCAGCATAGAAAGGGAAGAGGTGCTGCAAATGCTGGGGTCCCAAGGTAGCCAAGCACAAACTCAATGATTTGTCAGCTGCTATTGTATCACAGTGGGTCTTTTCCACCCCTTAAGGCCTTGATCTGAACATACTTGTCTAGGCATATTGAACGATGCTTTTGAATTCTTTTCATTTGTGCTCCACATATTTGTCCCCATTATCAAATATTTAATGTTGACTGCTCAGATACTGTGCAATTTGTATACTGTTACTCTTGCTAAGAAAAAATATTTTCTTACATGACTAAACTTTCTTTGCAATACACTTAGTCATAGATATTACCAAAGCCTTTTGATCACCAATACCGTTCTCTACATTAAATGATTCAAGAAGTTCAGATCTGTGCATGTAAGATGTTATCTTCATGATTTGCTTATCTGTCTGCTCAAAGTAACATTCAAACAAGATATTCAGAATAATATCATGTGAATCCCTGTCTCTGGCACCAGTTCTGTTTAACACAACACTCCCAATCTATACCTGGCAAAACTGAGTTAATTTCTTATTACAACAGAATGATCAGGAAACTTATTCATGAAATTTTACAAGTTCTCTTCCAAAGAACTCTACCACTACAGCTCCTGATGCAGGTGGTCTGTGAAAGCACCCGATTTTTGACCCACCTTTGATGCTTAACTTCACCTAGATTAATTATCATTCATGATCTTTGATAACCTCACTAGATGTTATCAAATTCTTACTGCAGTAAGTATGCCACCACCACTGGTGACTAACCGATCCTTATGATAAATATTCCTAACTGAACTTGGGGTTTTGTTGCTATTCACTTCTGGTTACAACCTACTTTCTGTTCCTAATACTCTCTGGGCATTATAACTTTCAATAAGTGATACTAGTTCTAGGATGGTACCATGGATGATCCTGCAATTTACTAATATCATATTGACCTTTCTTATTTGCAAACTGTGGGAACAAGCATTCTCTGAGAATAATGTGGCTGACATATCTTTGATTTCATCTCTGATCCCAAGGGGGTTTCCTCTGAACTAAAAGACCCTCATGTGCATGCCACATGTACTCCACTACCCTAGTACCCACTTCCCACATATAGCGCATGCTTGACCTATTAAAAGGAACCCTACAACTCTCCACTCAACTGTGGAGATAAAGAAATTCTCATCACAGAATTGTCTGAGGCTCTGGTTTATACCTTCCACTCTGCTCCAAACCAGAGGACCATAATTGACCCGGCTACGATGTAAATAGTAAGCTAAACCTACACCCTGCATGTGATGCTAGCTGTCTTCATCAAATCAGCCAGCCAGCTGTAGGAATTGAGAATGGCCTAAGATCTCAAGCAGCAGGCGTCATCTGTGCTGACATGAGCCATGATTTGTAGCTGGCTGCAACCAGTATGCTTGATAGTGCTGGCAGAGTCTTCTCCATGTCGTGGATGAGACACTACCCACCCCCCCTCCCCCCCCATGTGAAAATTGTATTTCATGGTATTTTCCTACTCCATATTTACACTTCCTGACAAGAAAGTGAAGCATCCAGAAGTCAAGGAGGAAACAAAAATAAACTTCAAGTGTTAAGAGGTATGTGATGTTATTTCAATGATGAGAAAATCAAGTCAAATTCACAAAGGACTTCGCAGTGTGAGTTCACTTAACAGTATGATGCACCTCCTGTGGTCTGGATGTGTACACTGATGTAGTAGGAAAATGCATATCATAAAGCTGCTGTATCCACATCTGAGGTAGGCTGGCTGACAATTGTTGTAACTGGTACTTTATATCCCATGCCATGTGTGGATCGGCATTGTCCTGTTGACCCCCAACCCCTGCCCCCAAGGGGGCTCTAACTAAAAACACCAACCAAAGTCTTTGGTCTTAGGTGAAATCAGTAAGGAGTTCAAAACAATCTATTCAACCAGTCAGCAACCATTGAAATGGAAAATGGCAGAGAGAAGCCCAAAATACTGAATTTGGTCTTCCAAAATTGTTTCACCATGGAAGATCATCATATCAACTTCGAAATGGTAAATATTGAGAGAACTGATCCTGGAATAGAAAAACAACTACATTCGCTTTGTAGTGGAACGATGCCAGGTCCAGATGAGATACCTGTAAGATACTACAGATATTATGCAAAAAACTTGCTCCCTTCTGGCAGCAATTTATCATAGGTTGCTGGAGCAACAAGGATACTTAATGACTGACGGAAAGCATGGTACATTCCCGTTTTCAAGAAGGGTCATGGCAGAGATGCACATAATTATATGCCTATATTGTTCATGCCAATCTATTGTAGAATTAGGGAACATGTTTTATGCTCATGTATTGTGATATTTTTGTAAATAAAAATCATCATGGATTCTGCAAACAAAGTTGTTGCAAAATTCAGTTCACTTGGATCAGATTTGCAACTCAATTTAAGACTTTCTTCAGAAAGAACTCAACATGTTGCTCTTAACAGAATAAAATCATCAGATATAATTTTGTGTGTGTGTGTGTGTGTGTGTGTGTGTGTGTGTGTGTGTGTTGATTGCAAGACGGACAATCTCATGAGAGCTTTTATTAATTTTAGACTGTTGCACCCAGCTACATGTTGGACTTCAGTAATTTTAGTGGGAAGTCAGTGTGAGACTTGTAGTTTGAAGTGGTGCTTGTGGAACTTCCTAACAGATTTCTTGGGAAAAGCGCATCTGATTTATCTTGAATTAGATGATAACTTTCACTGATATTCAAAGCCTCAATCAGACTGAGAGTTTCCAAGGATAAACTGCAAATTATACTTTTTAATTTTTTTATGTTTATGGGTGAAGCAATAAAACTTCAGTTACAAAAAGCTTAACCAACTGTGCATGTGTACCTAATTTCTAATGTTGCAGTTCCTGCCAGCATTTATTTTTAAAAATATTTTGGGTACTTTGTGACAGGTGAGAATTGGCATCCTTAGACATAAAACACGGTTTCACTATTCATTCCAACCACATACTACAGAGACCCATTGAACTGTATTGTGCTAGGTTGTGTGTAGATGATATTTTTGTGCATGAGCTGATTTACAGAAGAAAGGTGAACTGACTGACTATAATTTTGGCAAGTTTTACCATACATTTATTCATCACCCACCACAGTGTAAGCAAAAAGGTCCATCTTACAGCGATGCTGTGGCCCTTCCTCCATAACATTAACACCTATTCTGAAATTCACTTCATCTGGTCATTCTCAACTCAATGAGACACCTTTCTAGATGCTGAACTCCACCTCTCAGGTGACTCCATAAATACACCCATACAATCAGGTACACCAACAACCAACAGTATCTCCACTTTGACAGATGTCACCCTTTTCATGTCGAAAAGTCTTTTCTGCACAGTCTCAACAGCAGTGGCTGTTGCATCTGCAATGGACAGCAGGAGCTGGCGAAATATACCAATAACCTTACCAGAGTCTTTATTCACAGTCAATATACTGTCCAGCTGATTTACAAACAGATCTCCCATGCAATCTCCTCCTCTGACACCAATAAACCTGATAACCAGCAATCCTCTAATTACTCAATACCATCCAGGCCTTGAAAAACTCAACTACATCCTCCACCAGTCCTTTGACTAATTCTCGTTGTGCCCTACCCAAAATACTACCCATATTATAGAAGGTAGTGTTGCACCACTAATTCAGCTTACAGAATATCCTTGTCCATACCTACTCCACCCCTGTTCCAAATCCTGCACCCCATGGGTCATTCTTGTGTGGTTGATCCTGGTGGAAGACCAGTCCCATACATCTGCCCACCACCTCCTATCACAGTCCTGAAAGAAAGGAGTGCTAGTTCTGCAAGGTTCGCAGGAGAGCTTCTGTAAAATTTGGAAGGTAGGAGACAAGGTACTGTCAGAAGCAAAGCTGTGAGGACAGGGCATGAGTCATGCTTGGGTAGCTCAGATGGTAGAGCACTTGCCTGCGAAAGGCAAAGGACCCGAGTTCGAGTCTCGGTCCGGCACACAGTTTTAATCTGCCAGGAAGTTTCAAGTAACCAACTGTCCACTCGCATGAATGGCACTGCCAAATTGTGGAAAACCACAAACTTCACCATCCAGTTGCTGAACATGCTGTGCACCATAATGCTAATGACTTCAGCAGTTACGTCACTACATGGGCCATTTGGATACTCCCTTCCAGCACAAGTTTCTCTGAACTACAAAAGCTGGAATTTTCTCTCCATCATATACTGCACTCTTGCATCCCCCTGGCGTCAATCTCCACTAAATTGTTTTCCACAGCCTCACCTTATTTTTACCCTCTTCTCTTCTGCCCACACCACTCTTCCCCCATTCAGATCATGTAATGGCTTCTCGCACTACTCTTCCTCCTCCCCCCACCCCATGGCAGCACATTCTCTCTCTCTCCTCCCCCCCCCTCCCACTTTTGTCCATTCCTCTCTCCTTTTTTCTACCCCCTCCCTTACTCTCTCAAATCCCTGTCTCCCTCTTCATCATTACCTTCCCCTCTTTTCCTCCCCTCCCTTCCCCCCTTGCCCTCTCTCTAACCCTTATATGTTCTACCCTCTGAACCGCTTGGGTTTTGTTGTGCAACTGATAAGTCATCTGATGAAAGACTTGCCTCACACTACCCTGCCACCACCTCCTTGCCTTGCGCTCCCTTCTCTAACCCTCCCCAACTCCATCTACCCAGTAAACCAATCTCGATAACTCATATTCAATAATCGTCTCACTGCCATGACAAGTGTGTGCTTTTGGCTGTCTGTGTGGTTGTGTGTGTGAAAATGTGTACTCCTACTAGAAAAAGTGCAATAGCTCAAAAGCTTAGTGTTAATGGTTTGTTATGTGTTTCTGTGTGCAATATGCCTATCCTCTATAGGTAAGTGGTTGCCTTTCCCTTATTTTACGTATTTTTCCACCCATGAATTTCCATTATTGTGAAACATAATAAACCCATTAATTAGTCTCACTTTTATTTACCATGTGTGTTACGGTACACTTTGTAATTTAACTTAGCAAATAAATTAAGACACTGCACATTGGGGCATATTTCCTGCAATACCTCTTATCCTGAACATTCCTTGAAACAGACTGTAATATCTATTTTTGTGCACTACTCAAGATTCAGCATTGTTACCTAATAGCAGGATAATCAGTAACTTAAAAGATAAATATTGACAGCACTTCTTCGCTTTAAGGGAATTGGAGTCATTTCAGAGGAGTGGTGGTGAAAATAAATATTAACTCTTAGTTAAATGTCTTTGTTTAGCCCCCAGTTACCAGTACTTAGTACACTTTTGTTATTTTACCATAAACCATAGTTTAATTTCTTTCTCTCATATTCAACTAAAATTACTTTAATTTAGGACTGATTTGTTTTTAACACAGGTTTCATTGTCATCATTAAATTCACTAGTTCATTAAACACTTCATAAGCCCCAGTAAGCATAATAAAATTTTCCTTTCGCATTATTTATGATTAAACGTTATTGACATTTCTTGTGGTTACAGCTTTCTTGTTGGAGGAGATGGGTTCACTTATGAAGGTCGTGGCTGGGAAGCTGAGAATGCCATTGCACCACATTTTGATCCCACGTCTCTGGGAATTGCCTTTATTGGTGAGCCGTTTGTTAACACAACTTAAGAGCATATGTAAATTAATTACAGTGTGAAACACCTCTTAAATTTTATGTGTGAAGTAGAAATTTTATAGCAGCAAATGTTACATCTCCTTGACAGAGAGATATTTGGTCATTTGATGAAGAACAATGGAAGGATATAATGTAGGGAGATAAGATATTCACGATTCGAACATTTAGCCCTCAAGATGTTCATAGGAAGTTGGCTTGGAAATCTGAGACAATGAATGATAACTGCATTTTTTAAACAAGAAGTTATATTCTTTATTTGTAAATTATTATTTTATTTATGCCAGTACAAAGTGCCAAGCAAAATATTTTCATAAGAGGTTCACAATACTCTATCTTCTTTAAAGTATATAGTACAAGTTTTATGTAAGTAACACAGAGATAATGGAACCTCCCGAATGGATGGCATTATTAAAAGAATGACACTGGAAACAGCATCATTCAGTAACCACAGTTTTAAACGGCTTAACTACAACTCTGTGACAACACTGAAAACGCTTCCAAATTAGATGCTGGTATACTTTAGAGACTCTTAACACCACCAGTACAGAGTTAAGCATAAATGCATTAATGTCAGGGTATTGATCCAATATAATTTTGTGACTAATATAACACTGGAAAGTCCAATCATTAACTGTGTAATTGAGCAGTTGACAGGCACATAAATTTGATTTCAAGCTTGTTTATGTGCTTGTCACCTGCTCACTGCATCAACTACACAGTGAAAATAGCATTATTTACAATTCTGTCATTTGAAATCAAGAATAAAAAAACTGCTGATTCTCAAAGACATACTGAACCAAATCCTTCCACAAAAACAGCAATATGGAGAAATCTTTTCAAGTAAAATATTTTCATTAAGTAAACTCATCAGAGTTATGAGAAAAAAAATTAGAACCAAGTTTTCACTGTGGAATGTAAATTATAAAGAGATTAACACCTATTAAATAACTCTACAAAGCTTCCAAAATTAAGTAAAATGTTAAACATATCATGATTTCCTTACCATTGAATGGGTTCTGTTGAATATTTGGCAGTTCATAACATGTTTACAATCTTTTACAAAAACACACACTTCATATTAAAGGCTTGGCATGAGTCTCTTACAGCATATGAAAATAAGGTTTGTTTTCAGCACATATACAAAGTTCCTATGTAGATCATGCTAGATGATGTACTTAATCTGTAGTTCATCACCCATATCACATACAATGTTAACAAATGACACTAAAGCATACTAAGACTTCACTTCAATCTGAAGTTGCATCTAACTCTCGATTATCAAACAAGAAATTCAAACTGTTTATAACATCAGTTTTACATTCTGTGTAATTCTGTAATTGGATCTTTTCTTTTATCAGAAGAGCTCTCAATACAGAAACTGGTCATTTTTTGTGCATATTTTACAGTCACAACACTTTTTGTCAAATGGTTAGAAAACTATTTTAATCTAACAACGGAGTATGAAAATATTTTATTTCATCTGCTGAAAGATTCTCTACTTGCATCTCTTTGGATGTTTCTTTTATGTTTATTGAATTTTCTTCTAGTGTCAAATACATGCAACAGTCACTGACCACAATAAAAGTATTCATGGATCTATCGTCAGCATACCCATAGCTCAGTCTTACCATTGGTTTATGAAAAAGATACCTCAGAAATTTCCTATTCTTTCAAATATCAATGTTTAGTTCAAAAGATCAATTCCAGCTCTCAGTTTAGTATGCAAAATAGCTCCAAAAATAACATCCACTTTTTGTCCTATTAATGCAAAGTAATGAATGACCTGCCATGAAATGTTACAAGATTTAGTTTTAATTCAAGCTCAGTTAGCTGCAATTGTCAATCACATGCCAGGTATTAACTCATTCATTTTAATGCCCTTGTAGAGGTCCGAAACATTGCCGAATTCAATAGCATCCTTCACCACCATCCTTCCATTTTAAAGAAGACAACAAAATAACACCATGTGAGCTACTAAGCATGTGTGTCTGACTCAGCTAGAGTCTGACAAAATACACACATTTCTATGTCTGCCATTTACAACTCTTTCTTTGTCGCTATTTTTGTTGTAATTTTTTGTTCTGCTCGTATGCATTCCTTCCCATCCAGTGAAGACCAAAATCTCGTGTTGTCCCTAAATCCTACATGCACATTGTAGTCACATTAATGTGACCACTGCCTAAGTCCAGCATCATCATGCAATAACCACTCACCGATGGTGATGGGCAGCACTAGGAGTGGATGGTATATAAAGTGCAGCTGGGAGATGTGGAAAACAGTGCAGTCATTGTCATGATGCAGAAACATTGTGATTTATCTGAGATCCAAAAGGGCATGATCTTTGGCTTTCACTCCAAGGGTAGAAGCATTTCTCAAATGGCTATGTTTGTAAACAGTTTGCATGCTGTTAAAGTATACCTACATGGCAAAATGGCATTATCCAAAACTAGCACTGAGGCAACAGTGGTGCACCACGTGCCATAGATGACGGGGGGAAAGTCACAGAGATGTGTATGGGTAAATAGACATACAACTGCTGAGCAACTGACTACCCAGATGAATCAAGGGGCTATCGAGAGTCTCTTCAATGATCGTTCACCAAACACTGGTGATACGGGACTGTGAAGCAGGTGCCTGGTTCATGCACCTATGCTGCAGCTGTTCATTTGTGACAAAGGCTCGAATTTGCACACTAGTATCACAACTGGACATTCACTGAGTGCCAACAGATGGACTTTTCAGATCAGTCATATATTATGCTTCATCAGACAGAAGGCTTTTGGTGTGTACAGCCCTGCGCCAGTCATTGGAAGTGTCCGAGCTGGAGGAGAGTGTGTTATTGTCTGATGAATGTTTTCAAGCCATTCCCTGGGTGGTCGCACAATCGATCAATACAAGTATGTATTTATCCTTGGGGACCATGTCTTTTTCCTCAGCATCATGGCATCTCAGTATGATGGCCACCAAACTGGATTTAAACACAACTGAGATTCTGTGGGACCACCTCAATCAGGCTGTTCACTCTGTGGTTCCTCAAGTGTGCTGGCCATAGCACTGGAGTCAGCATGGCTCCACATTCCTGTCAGTACCTTTCCAGAATCTCACTGACACTCTTCTATACAAGATGGCGCCGATAGAGAAAGTACGTGTAGGTTCAGCTCCCAGTTATGAAGATAAAAGTAATAGTAATTGTAAATTGTGTATCAGAAAAGTTCGTAAAGGAATTCAGTGTAGAACCTGCAAGTACTGGTTTCTGAAAATTGCTGCAAGATCAGCTTAAAACTCGTAACTGATGACTATTTGTGGACCTGTGAGCCGTGCATAGCAGCCGCGTGTGAAAGTAAATTTTCAAACACTATCAAAAATAAGGACGAAATAATCAGAATGCTACAAACCGATATTGAAGTGCTAGAAGTGAAATACGCTGTCCTCCAAGACCGATATACAGCTCTACAAAACAGTAGTGCTTCGACAGTGTATGTAGATCGGTGTTATGTACGTCGTGAAAACGTAACCGTCGACGACGCCACATTTATATACAAGAAAGGAAACCCACAAGTGAATAAAGAAGCCTCAACAGCAGACAAAGTTCAGTGCTTGATAAACAGTGATAATTCAAATAACAAAAACAGTGCATCTAAAATTGTAGTAGACGGCAACACGTGTACACAAAACACGCGTGGTTGCGTAAGAAAAAGTTCCGATCGCGTACGTAAACAAACACAACGGAAAAATAACGTAAAAATATTTGGAGACAGTCATGCTCGCAATATTTCGACATGCATGTCGAACTCTGCTCAAGATGGTTCGTGTATATCAGCAATTGTTAAACCAGGAGCAAAATTCGTGAATGTGGTAGAAGACATACACACAGAATGTGCTAAATTCACGGAAAAAGACTGTGTTGCGATAATCGCAGGAGCAAACGATGTTTATTGCAACGAGGCCAGCACTTTCATTAAAAAGCTACTCGTATTGCTGCAGTTATTACAGCATACAAACATAATACTAACAACTGTGCCCACGAGATATGACCTGGCAGACTGGTCTTGTGTGAACAGAGAAATTCTCCTAACGAATAGTAAACTGAAACACTTTTGCACTAAGTTTACGAATGTGACACTACTGGATACAGACAGGTATGAGAGACACTGCTTCACAAAGCATGGACTACATCTAAATCAGTTTGGCAAAAATAAACTAGCAGCAGACATTGGAAAAGCTTTTCATGAAATAATAGGCCTAAACAATAACGATCATGAAAGCAGACCAGTCATAGCCCTAACTAACGAGGGAAACTAGTGAGCTGGGCCAACTCTAGCAGGATTTGGTCCAGTAACAAAAATCTGAAACAAGTAATTAATACACAAACGAAAGTTCACTCAAACAGCAATACAATTAAAGACAAACAAAAGTCAACAGTGTTTCATCACAACATAAGAGGCCTATACTGCAAGCTGGATCAGTTCACAACAAATATAGAAGACACAAACGGTATAAACAGTGCCCACATTCTGTGTCTAACAGAACACCACATCACTGCTGGTATTGAAGTGGTCCCTGTTCCCAACTATGTTTTGGCAACGTCTTATTGCAGGAACTATATGGACAAAGGAAGAGTAGCTGTATATGTAAAAAACAATGTCTTGTTCACGGCAATAGATGTACAAAGATTCTGCTTTGAGCTACATTTTGAAGTATGTGCTATAGAGGTGCCAGACACTGTCTCCAGATTAACAGTTGTGGCAGTTTACAGGGCACCATCTGGTAATTTTAAAGTGTTTGTTAAACAATTAGATACTCTTTTGTTGTACTTAAGTAGAAAAAATAGGGGCATGGTAGTTGTTGGGGATTTTAACATAGATTTCTTGGTTAATTCTCCCTGCAAGGTGGAGTTTGAAAATCTCATGTGCACGTACAACCTTGTTCCCTTGGTTAGCTCGCCCAACAGAACCACAACCTCTTCCAGTACTCTCATTGATAACGTTTTTGTTGATCAGAGTAAAGTCAACCATATTAATATTGAAATGGTTATAAATGGTCTGTCTGACCATGACGGACAACGAGTTACTTTCAACAGCTTGGGAATTCCTCTGAGTGACACCTCACTTAGATGGAAAACAGTAAGGAAAATAAGTGAGGAAGCTATTCAAACGTTCAGATCATGTCTTCAGCATACTGACTGGACACCTGTTTATCTAGCAGAAACTGCTAATTCAAAATACAATTTATTCACAAATGAGATAGCAGGTACCTTTGAAAGTGTATTTCCAAAAAAGTCATACAGAGTCCAACCTGCTAGGTCTGCAAAAAAACCGTGGCTCACTAAGGGCATCATAGCTTCCTGTCAGAGAAAAAGACAACTCTACATAGCATCAAAGACTTCTAACAACCCTGCTCAGCTAAAACATTATAGACTCTACTGTAAAATTCTTGCCAAAGTAATAAAAAACTCTAAAAGTATGTGTATAGCATCTGAAATTACTAATTCTGAAAATAAAATTAAAACAATCTGGAATGTGATAAAGAGAGAAACAGGGACTGTAAACTACACCAAAGACAAAAATATTGTTTTAACTGTTGACAACTCAGAGATAACTGATAGTGAGGAAATTGCTGAAATCTTTAACCAACATTTTTTAACTGTCCCAACACAGATAGGTTGCCATGGTTCTGTAGATAAAGCTGCCTGTATAATGAAAAATAATTTTCCGGAACCTTTCAGTCAAATAAATGTGCTTCCCATTACTGCCAATGAAATCAAAAAAATCATACAGTCTTTGAAAAATAAACATTCTGCTGGTATCGACGATATTTCAAGCAAGCTGTTGAAGGCTTGCTGTAGTGAAGTGACCGAAGTTTTGTCTCACATCTGCAACACATCCATGCAACAAGGATTGTTTCCAGACAGAAAGAAATACTCTGTTGTCAGGCCCCTGTACAAAGCAGGAGATGCTACAAATGTGTCAAACTATCGCCCTATCTCTCTATTAACAACATTTTCAAAAGTCCTAGAAAAAGCTCTGTACAATAGGATTGTGGCACACCTTGGTGACCTGAACATCATTAACAGTCAGCAGTTTGGTTTTCAAAAGGGAGTTTCAATAGATAACACAATTTTCTCATTCACAAATGATGTTCTAGAGTCTATAAACAGCAAGAGGCTGCCAATTGGTGTCTTATGCGGCCTATCAAAGGCGTTCGACTGTGTAGATCACCAGATACTCTTCAAGAAGGCCTGTCATTATGGAATTACAGGACCTGTAGGGAACTGGTTAAAATCGTACCTCGAAAATAGGAAGCAGAAGATTATTCTAGATGTTTCAGATAGTGTATCACAATATATAGTGGACTCTGAGTGGGGAATTGTGCAGCATGGAGTGCCATAGGGATCAGTGCTTGGGCCCTTGCTGTTCCTCATATATGTTAATGACCTGCCTTTATCCATCAATAAGCAGTGTAAATTTACAATGTTTGCTGATGATACGAGCATTGTGGTGGATAATGTGTCAGCTACTGACTTAGAATCCGAGGTCAATGATATCCTTAAAGAAGTTCTGGGTTGGTTTAGTATTAACTCCCTTTCAATAAACCTGAAAAAAAAAAAACAATTTTATCCAGTTCCAGACAACCCACAAAAACCCAAAAGAAATAGTTATCACACAGAATGATCAGATGATAAAGCAAGTGTACTTATCAAAATTCCTAGGCGTATACGTGGACAGTAGGCTGAACTGGGAACATCACGTTCTACAAACACTAAAACGGCTGACGTCGGCAACATTTGCTTTACGAATTTTATCACGCTTCAATGACATTACCATCTCAAAGTCAGCTTACTTTGGCTATTTTCATTCAGTCATGTGTTATGGCATCATCTTCTGGGGCAATACACCAGCCGCAAAGAAAATCCTCACAGCACAAAAAAGAGCAATAAGAATCATTTGTGGTGTACCCCCACGAACCTCATGTCGAAATCTTTTTAAACGACTTGAAATACTGACAGCAACATCTCAGTACATATATTCACTGATGTGCTTCATAATAAATAACCCCACTCTGTATGAAACGAATTGCCTACATCATGAACATAACACCAGAAGAAAAGAGGATTTCCACTGTGAGTTAAAGAACTTGACACTTATTCAGAAAGGGGTAAAGTACGCTGGAACGAAAATTTTCAATTCCCTACCCAACAGCATCAAAAGTATGAGGAGTAGTACATCAGTATTTAAACGTAGCTTGAAAAATTATTTATTTGAAACCTCACTTTATTCACTAGAGGAATTCTTTCAGAGAAATAAGTAAAACCCAGATTGGAAAGATGTTTTTAAATTTTTTGACACTGTTTACTGTTAAACTAATGTAATAATGCCCTAATGTAAAAATTCCTGTTTTTCTCATTTCCATTTTTGGGTCACTTTTAAACCCAAAGTGGGAAGTTTTGATTACTGTTCAAGGTTAAAATAAATGCAATAATGCCCTAAATATGAAACTGCTATCTTCACATTTATGTTGACTAGTTTTTAAGCTAATAAGTATGACTTTTGTGCACTGTTATTTATACTATAACAATGTCTTTATTCTATGTATTTTATTATGTATACTGACACGTTCCACATCCGAGTGACTTGCTCACATGTACAGATCTATGGAACAAGTATATAAATAAATAAATAAATGTCTGCACTGCAAAAGACGATCATTCAGGCTTTTGACAGGTGGTCACATTAATTTTACTGGACCAAGTATTACTCAATACTGTGCATGTTATCTATGCATTCTACACAACAATATTATTTGTTTTAATATTTTAGTATCACTGAAGCAAGAGAGAGAGAATGTTCAAACGTTCACTTCACGCCTTGTGTCAGGTTACAAGTGCTTCCTACAAGTTCTCAAGTTATTAATGTGTCTTTTTATAAGGTGCAACTTTTCATTTTTAAGAATGTTATGAACTGCTTCCTCCTCCTTCCTTACTACATTCATAGTCATATAATTTTTAAAATTTTACTATCAAAACACATTTCTGATATAGTGCCAGTTTTGTTGGTGCACCTGTCCACTAATATTCGATATGATATCTTTCCAATATCCTCACTGAAGCTTCAATGTGGTTTTTTTATGCAATTAGTCCTTCATATTGTGACTCTGAAATAGTAAAATTTAGCCTTCCCAATTTTCCATTTCTCATACCTGGGTTCACAATGAGATTTGAATACTGACAAATTTCTGAATAATAAATAAGAGAGAAGAAGAAATAATAAAGTTTACATATCTTTCCATTTGAATGTAGATAAACAATTGAAATATGATGAAATGAAAATGCATGCTTTTAGAATTTGGTGCTTTCGTCAGTGTTCATTGAAGATGTTGTAAGTTCCACGTTATCACAAAACATGTATTCAGTGCTGTTGTGTTCTTGGCACTCTGCTTTAAGTCCCTAGAGTTGTTCAAAGTGTCAGATCACAATCAAATTTCTTTAGTAGATGGCACATGGTCTTTGTGCCATCAGTGCTTCAAACCAGAGTTCCAAGAGTCATTTGTCAATATCTCCTGCATTTAGCCTGGGATGACGAAACAATATCACACACATTTTGCGAGAGTGCATAGCTTTTGGAGCTGTATTGAATATTTTGCAATTATAAAGAAAACAAACAAGGTAACTGAGGCATTTATTCTGCAAGATTTACACAAAATTTTTGAGTCAGTTGAAGCTATGAACCCATTATATGTAATTAAAATGTATATAACTGACTTCTTTGATTTTAAACATGCTGCTGAAACATTGCTGTTATTGCAGACATGTAAGGTCTCCCACTGCACTATGATCAGAGTGTTACATATTCATCTATCTCAAATAGGTGTATAAAATTTCTTACTCTGGAGCAAAAGAATAACTTACTAAAGGTCAAGAGAAGGATCAACAGGCAGAAAAGCATCGACCACTTTAACTCACTATTGCATACTGAAGACTGGTCTGATGTCCATGAAAAGCAAAATCTGAATTCGAAATTCAATATTTTTCTAGAAAAAATGGTAAAGCATTTTGATACAGCCTTCCCTCAAAAAATGATAAATATAAGAGAGAAGACAAGAGGAAAGGGTTGGATTACTACGGGAATCAGAACTTCTTGCCAGAAAAAAAGGGAGCTCCACAGAATCTGCAAAGAAAATAATGCCACTGAGGAAATGCATACTCACTACAAAACTTACACTAAAATCTTACAAAAGGTCATTAAACAGGCAAAAAGAATGTACAATGATTACTACATAAGTAATTCTACAAATAAAGTGAAAGCTATGTGGGACAACATTAAAAAAGAAACTGGCAAAAATAAGAGAACTGAGGAGCACATTGTCTTGATACACAACAATAAAAAGATTTTACAGCCTAGAGAAACAGCAAACATATTCAACAAATACTTCACTGGGATAGCTGAAAATTTAATAAAAACTAATTTTAGTTCAACTCAGCATCGAATGGTAAACAAGTGCAACAGTAATAAATTTTCAATGTTTGTGGACCAAGTAAGCAGGGAGGGGACATTGAAGGCTGTCAGAGAACTAAAGACAACATACTCAGCAGGAATTGATGGTATACTGAACAGAATCCTAAAACTCTGTATCCTAAATATAATTGACCCCCCTTACTCACTTATGCAACTGTTCCATAGAGTCAGGCATCTTTCCAGATCAACTAAAAACATCAAAAGTCATCCCTATTTTCAAAGCTGGTAACAAAGATGAAGTAATAAACTATCATCCCATTACATTAACATCCTGATTCTCAAAAGTAATAGAAAAAATTATGTGTAGTAAGATGTTAACGTTTATAAACAAAAATAGTGTGCTATCTAATACTCAACATGGCTTTAGAAGCAAGAAATCAACGGAGACAGCAATCTATGAATGCATATATACTGTATTAAAAACAATAGATGAAAAAAAAACAAACAACAGGTATATTTTTGGACCTAACCAAAGCCTTTGATATGGTAAACCACAAAACCCTATTGAAGAAGCTAGAGCACTATGGAATTAGGGGGTTGGCAAATCATTGGATTCGTTCATTTCTCAGCGACTGTAAACAAAAAGTATCCATCAGACATATAGATGATAAAGCACAAATAATCACAGAATATGTATCATCAGAAAGCCCAATCACTTACGGGGTACCGCAAGGGTCGGTAATGGGACCCCTACTTTGCTTGTTATATATTAATGATTTGGATATAAATATTGATTCCCACAAAGTAATACTGTTTGCTGACGACACAACAATACTGGTAAAAGCAGCAAAAAATGAAGATGTACAAGAAGAAGTAAACACAGTTACAAAACATCTAAGTAATTGGACAGCAGAAAACCAGTTGATAATAAACTACAACAAAACAGTAGCCTTAAATTTCCATAACCACCAAAACACCACATTGATATATCCAGAAATAAAAATCAATCAACATCCTATTGCAAATGATGAGGCTACAAAATTTCTCAGCATCTGGATACAAAGAGACTTTAAATGGGACAAACACATAGAACAAATTAATGCCAAGCTGAGCACGGGCTATTATCTTCATAGGGTTCTCAAACGATGCATAAATGAACAGGCACTATTGTGTGCCTATTATGCGTACTTCAATGCCCATATCAAGTATGGACTCATATTCTGGGGAAATTCCCCAGCAGCTCAAGGGACTTTCAGAATACAAAAAAGAGCCATTAGGATTATGACGGGGAGTGGTGCTTGACAGTCCTGCAAACCAATATTTAAACCACTGAATATACTACCTCTACCGTGTATCTTTATTGTTGACACACAAAAGTACGTAAAAAATTATATGATTGGAAATGATGATAATACTTTAAAAAACAAAGATATACATGATTATAATACTCGAATAAAATATAACTTGCATGTACCCCCAGCCAGTACCAGTTTGTATCAGAAAGGTACATACTACCTGGGTATTAAACTCTATAACAGACTATCAAATAGTATAAAATGCTTACAAAATATTAGTGCTTTTGAAAGACCTGTCAGAGAATATCTACAGTACCACTGTTTCTACTCAGTAAAGGAATACTTGGACCAGAATAACTGTTAAGAACTAAAGCTACTGTAATTTGTAACATTGTATCATTGTAAGAACTACAACTATTGAAATTGGTAGTGTGTTGAAAAATGATTATTTAAATATGTATCATTTTGAACTTAGTAATAAGTCTAATATCATCCTGTACACTGTACTACATATGATCAAAGGACTCAATAAATAAATAAATAAATAAAAGAATGGAAAAATCTCAGTGCATTTGAAAGAGGAAGGACAAGTCATAATTATCAGCTGCAAAACAGAAATACTTGTTGATGATATTGCTTTCTTCCTCAACAGCACTGGCAGTTCAATAGTAAATTTTTGAACATCTAACACCTAGAACGGAGTTGTGTAAGAAACAGAAATCAGTTTCAAGAGACTTTATTTTCTTGTATTTAATTTTTTCTCTTGTAAAGATTTCAAACAAATAAGAAATGGTTTTTGTGGGCTACAGTTCTTCTAGTTAAAGTATTACTTCTGTATTGCCGTTTTTGTACTATCACAAATAAATTGCAGCACCTCTGCATTAATGATACTTAAACAAAAACTTTTGTGTCAGTGCAGTACTTTGAAGATTCTTAATAAATTACTTAATTTGTCACATTATTTTTTGCAATGTCAAGGTGGGCGACATAACCCTGTGGTATCAGAATACCATCTCAATTTTTTGGGTGCACAAAAAGAAATACATTGTTTTCTTTATTTTCCTGACAAATACAAGATTTAGCACTAACAACCTTTTCCATTTACACTCTTCAATTGCACATAAATCACCTCATTCTTCACTGATATTTGATTTTGTTATTACAAGCCTACATGAGGAAACATATTGCAAGGATGTTACTTGCAGGATATCTTGTCCACCACTGCACTTGTGCTGCCTTAGTAACCAGTGTTGTGTGTTACTAATAATAAACTTGCTAAACATCTCTGTTTACTTTGTTGAAAGACTATCTCCAAAGAAAGCTGTATTTAATCTTAAAAATTATGTTCTGATTGAGATAACCGAAAACATAATCATATTGAAAATTATTATATTGTTGTTCACATCTCCGTCTACATTTTTATAAGTATTTCGCAAGCCACCATGTCATGCATGGCGGAGGGTACCTTGTACCACTAATATTCATTTCCTCTTCTGTTCCACTCATGAATAGAGCAAAGGGAAAACAACTGTCTATACGCTTCTGTACAGGTCCTAACTTCTCTTATCTTTGTGGTCCATATGCAGAATGTATGTTGGCAGCTGTAGAATTGTTCTGCAGTCAGCATCAGACAGCCCTTCTCTAAATTTTCTTAATGGTGTTCTGTGAAAAGAATGTCATCTTCCTTCCAGGGATACCATTTGGCTTCAAGAAGCATCTCTGCAACACTGATGTGTTTATCAAATCTACCAGTAACAAATCTAGCAGCACACTTCAGAATTGCTTCAATGCCTTCCTTCAGTCTGATCTGGCAATACTCAAGAATGGATCACACTATTTTTCTACACATTTTCCTAAAATTTGCCAAGTACATTGAAGTCAACTATTCAGTTTTCTTACTGGTCTTCTTCCGTGCTTGTTCCATTTCATATCACTGTACAACATTATGCCAACATATTTAATCAGTGATACTTTGTCAAGCAGCCCATTATTAAGGCTGTATCTGGTGATAATGGGATTGTTTCTCCTATTCATCTGAATTAACTAACATTCTTCTACACTTAGAACAAGCTGCCCTTCCTCACACAATCTAAAAATTTATACATGAAATGTATTCACAGTTGTGAATATGGACAACCATCAGCTGTACAATGGACTGAAAACAGTGAAAATTTGTGCTGGTCTGGGAATCGAACCTGGCTTTCCCACTTATCGAGTGTGGTTGCTTTAGCATTTGGCTACCCAGGCATGACTCATGACTGGCTGGGAAAATAGCAGGAAAGTTAAAGGGGGGGAGGCACTGCCATGAGTGATAAAATACCAGTGGTTATAGGGTTCAGAAAAGACCCTTTTTTAGGGTAGCGGGGACAGAAAGAAACCACATTTTAAGAGAAGTTAGGACTGAGACAAACCTTCAGTTTGAGAAAGAAACCAAAAAACATAATTCTAGCTTATTACATCAGCATAAACAGCCACTTGTTAAGAATTTTCAACAGTCAGCAGATATTTTAACTCTACCCAATTTTAACTCAGTCAATGTGAAATGTAAGCTACCTGTTTTGCATCAAAATATTTGAGGGCTGAGAAATAAAATTAATGAATTAATTATCTGCATAGATGAATTAGAGTCTTCAAACCCAGCTGACGTAATCTGCCTCTCCGAACATCTTGTGAGCACTGGTACAGAACTTTTAAGTGTTAAGAGGGTTTCGGTTAGCATGTCACTTTTGTGGAACAGAAATGGAGAAAGGAGGAGTTGCCACATTCATCAGAACTGTCATAAATTTAAGAACGTAGACATTCATAAATTTTGCCTAGAACAGCATATGGAAGCATGTGCAACAGAAGTAGAATTTCACAAAAAATCCTTCATAATATTAAGTGTGTATCGAGCACCTGCAACTAACTTTAATCTATTTGTAAACCACCTTGAAGCTGTACTGGCCCATTTAACAACCAAAAACAAAGAAATAGTGGTTGCTGGTGATTTCAGTGCAGATTTCCTCAAAGACTCTCCCAATAACAACTTATCTGAGTTAGTAACACTATCATTCAACTTAATTCCTACTGTAAAGTTCCCCCCTAGGTTAACCAATTGCTCACAAACAGTCATTGATAATATCTTATAGAAAATTCCAATGAACAAAATTATATTACAAAACCAATAGTCAATGGCCTCTCAGATCATGACATGCAGTTCCTTCTGTTAAATGTTAACACTGAACAGGATATAAAATCTGTTAAATCTGAGCTCAAGAGGGTAATCAATATGGCAAAAATTGATTATTTTAGGACACTCCTCAGAGACATTCACTGGACTGATGTGTGCAGTGCTCAGGGCATGAATGAAAAATATAACACTTTTGCTAATAAAGTGCTTACCTTATTCGAACACTGTTTTACCCAAAAACTTACCAACATTAGAGCTAAGTCTTCAAAGAAGCCATGGATTACTCAAGGAATAGGGGTAGCTTGTAAAACAAAAAGAAAACTGTATCTGTCAATCCGAAACAGTTCCGATGTTGATGCTATAGCACATTACAAGAAATACTGCAAAATATTATAGACTGTAATACGGACATCAAAGCACATATATTACAAGGAAAAGATAGTCATATCAGATAGCAAAATAAAGACAATATTGGATATAGTGGAGGAGGAGACCAGTAGAACCAGACATGAAGAGGGACAAATAGCATTAAGAGTGACAGATGTGTATAGCGTTGCAGAACTTTTTAACAAACATTTCATAACTGTTACTGAAAAGATGGAGTTGTCAGGTTCTGTAGATGCTGCTATGGAATACCTGACCAGACATTTCAAATAACTTCCATAATATGAATTTGACCTTCACTACCCCAGCAGAAATAATGCCCATCATAAAATCTTTAAAATCAAAAACTTCTAGTGGGCATGATGAAATATCAACAAAGCTAATTAAAGAATGTGATTCTGAGATAAGTAACATATTAAGCTATCTGTGTAACCAGTCGTTTATCAGTGGAATATTTCCTGAATGGTTAAAATATGCTGAAGTTAAGCCACTGTTTAAGAAGAGAGATAAAGAAATAGCATCAAATTTCTGTCCAATTTTACTTTTGCCTGCATTCTCAAAAATTTTTGAAAAAGTAATGTACAATCGGCTTTATAACCATCTTATCTCAAATAACATACTGTCAAAGTCACAGTTCGGATTTCTAAAGGGTTCTGATATTGAGAAGGCTATCTACACTTACAGTGAAAATGTACTTAATTCATTAGATAAAAAATTGCAGGCAACTGGTATATGTTGTGATCTGTCAAAGGCATTTGACTGTGTAAATTACAATATCCTTTTAAGTAAATAAGAATATTACTGTGTAACAGGAAATGCTGCAAAATGGTTCAAATCTTATATCTCTGGCAGGAAACAAAGGGTGTTATTAGGAAAGAGACCTGTATCAAGCTATCAGGCATCATTCAACTGAGAACTAATTACATGTGGGGCCCTACAAGTTTCAATTTTAGGACCCTTACTTTTTCTTGTGTATATCAATGACCTTTCATCAGTAACATTACCACATTACCAGAAGCCAAGTTCATTTTGTTTGCTGATGATACAAACATTGCAATAAATAGCAAATCAAGTGTAGTCTTAGAAAGATCAGCTAGTAAAATATTTGTGGACATTAATCACTGGTTCCTAGCCAATTCCTTGTCACTAAAGTTTGAAAAACCACACTACATGCAGTTCAGAACTTGTAAGGGGTGTCCCACGAGTATATGCCTAACATTTGATGACAAGCAGACAGAAGAAGTGGACAGTGTTAAATTCTTGGGACTACAGCTTGATAATAAATTCAACTGGGATAAGCACACAACAGAATTGCTGAAGCGTCTTAACAAATCTCTATTTGCAATGCGAATTGTATCAGACATAGGGGATATAAAATTGAAAAAGCTTGCATACTATGCTTACTTTCATTCCATGCAGTTCAGAACTTGTAAGGGGTGTTGGTTGGTTGGTTTCGGGGAAGGAGACCAGACAGCGAGGTCATCGGTCTCATCGGATTAGGGAAGGATGGGGAAGGAATTCGACCGTGCCCTTTCAGAGGAACCATCCCGGCATTTGCCTGGAGTGATTTAGGGAAATCACGGAAAACCTAAATCAGGATGGCCGGACGCGGGATTGAACCGTCGTCCTCCCGAATGCGAGTCCAGTGTCTAACCATTGCGCCACCTCGCTCGGTGTAAGGGGTGTCCCACGAGTATATGCCTAACATATGATGACAAGCAGATAGAAGAAGTGGACAGTGTTAAATTCTTGGGACTACAGCTTGATAATAAATTCAACTGGGAAAAGCACACAACAGAACTGCTGAAGCGTCTTAACAAATCTCTATTTGCAATGTGAATTGTGTCAGACATTGGGGATATAAAAATGAAAAAGCTGGCATAGTATGCTTACTTTTATTCCATAATGTCATACGCGATTATTTTTTGGGGTAATTCATCAAGCCAAGCTAAAGTTTTTCGGGCACAAAAATGTGCAGTAAGAGTTGTATGTGGTGTGAACTCAAGAACATCCTGCAGAAGCCTGTTTAGGGAACTAGGGATACTAACTACTGCTTCCCAATATATTTATTCTTTAATGAAATTTGTCATTAAAAATATATCACTTTTTCAAACCAACAGCTCAATTCATGGAATCAATACTAGAAATAAGAATAATCTTCACAAGGATTTAAAGTCACTTAGTCTTGTACAAAAAGGTATGCATTATTCAGGAACACACATTTTCAATAACTTGCCAGCAGCCATAAAAAAAATTAACAACCAATGAAATTCAGTTTAAGAGAAGCCTAAAGGATTTATTGGTGGCCAACTCCTTCTACTCCATTGATGTATTTCACAGTAGAACCAATTGATTTGTGTGTGTGTGTGTGTGTGTGTGTGTGTGTGAGTGAGTGAGTGAGTGAGTGAGTGAAGAGAGAGAGAGAGAGAGAGAGAGAGAGAGAGAGAGAGAGTGAGAGTATAAGTACAATATAACTTCTCCACAATTTCACTGCAGTAATGTGTTCATTGTAAATGTGTGTGTGTGTGTGTAAGTAAAATCTAACTTCTGCACCATTTCAGTGCAGTAATGTGTCCATTGTAAATAAGTATTATAGTAGTTGTATCACACGTGTATTACCTTATAAATAAATAAAAAAACTTTTTATTTTTTTAATTCAGTGCATTAGTATTTGTAAAATGATTCTTTCATATAGTGTTCATTAAAAAATGATGATCATTCCACTTGGGACCTGTGGAATGGTACATTAGCTTATTTGTTTGAGTTGTAAATATTTGTCATGTATTGTTGTTTTTCTGACTTGTTCTACATCCTGGAGGATCTCCTCACTACGGATCAATTTGAATGAAAGTAAATCTAATCTAATCTAATCCAGACCCAAACTTCTACATGTCATCACCCATGTGTCTGCAACCTGTACTCATACATCCATACGTATATTCCTTTACAGGGAAGACATTTTACTTGAAAGACGCTTGCTCAGTGTTGTCAGAGAAATACAATACTGCACTGCCTGTGTTATTTTGAATTACAAGGCAAAGTTCCTTTGGACATGCATGCATGACCACATCACAGCTCTGAGAATACGCTGAGTGTCATTCCAAATTATGATGCAGAGTTCCTTCAGACATGCATGCATGACCGAAGGAACTTTGCATTGTAATTTTCTTGTACACCATAGCAACATCAGCAAACGGCCACAGATTGCTGCTCACCCTGTCAGTCACCCTTGAATGGACAGTCTTATTTTCATTAAAATTACAGAACAGTCACATTCTTCAGCACAACAGACTAGCATAATGAACTATGATAAACAAGATTTTGGACTGAAGACCACAACATAATAGGGTTACATTATCACATCACAGCTCCGAAAATAAGCTGACTGTAGCAGCATATAAAATATGTACCCAAACAGATTCAAAGAAACCTCAGATAACGAAAGGTATCAAAGTACCGTGTAGTAGAAAGGGAGAACTCACCTACCACAACTTTCTGTAATCTGTCGAAGGCATCTGTGCAAATCACAGTATTATTTCTACTGGACAATACAGTTTATGGTTTTCAAGGAACAATGAGTAAGTGGTTCCCTTAGTATTTAACCAATAGGAAGAAAAGAGTCATGTTACATGATTCATGCAGTTTTCTGAGTGGGGACAAATTACCTTTGGTATTTCACAGGGTTCAATATTCAGATGTCCTTGTTCTTGCTCTAAGTAAATGACCATCTTACAGTGATAAAGCAGAAATAGTACTCTTATTTTTATCTGATTATTTGACAACTACAATTATGCCTAACAGAGGTACAAAAATGGAAGGAATAACATTCTAAATTACTGATTGGTTCTCAGTAAATGACCTCACTTAACATAGGAAAAACAATACTTTCTGTCCTGTACACAGTAGGACATATCATAATTAATAACAACAGAGCACATTGTAAGGAAATATGTTTAACTGAATATTCACAATTCTTGGTGTGCATATTGATCAGAATTTGAAATTGCTTCTCAAATATTTGAGTTCAGCAACATTTGCTCTAAGTGTAATTGCTAATTTTCATGATGACTGCAACAGAAAGTTGCCTTAAGTTACATACTTCCATTCATTAATATCATATTGAATAATTTTCTGGGGCAATGCTACAAATGGACACAAGGAATTAGTTGAATGGAAACGTTTAAAGGTAATGTCTTGTGTCCAACCTCAAACAGTGAGTAGGAAAGCATTTAGAGAACAGAGCCTCACAACAAATTTACTCCCTGCTAAGATTTGTTTTAAGAATCACTCACAATATGAAACAAATAGTAGCCCTCATGAACATAATAACAGAAACAATCATGGCCTCCTATTGTCACATGTACTGCAAGTCTGCTTATTGAATGAAAAACCTACTCATGACTCTTTTTTTATCTACTTACAATGTGTGCTTATCACAATTATTCATCCCTATTGTAATTTCTAATCAGTTCGTTGAATCACTCCATCTTTTGAGTGTTGCCTGAGATCACTAAGTTCCATTTATGGCTATTACTCCTTGTGAATGGGCAACGAGCCGTAACTGCATGATGATTTAGTCATTTAATGCTCTCTAGTACCCCAAGCACAAAGCAGAAGATCTCAGATTTCATGGTGATAGCTATGCTTCTTAATTTCCTA
Source organism: Schistocerca nitens (assembly GCF_023898315.1). Lineage (NCBI taxonomy): Eukaryota > Metazoa > Arthropoda > Insecta > Orthoptera > Acrididae > Schistocerca > Schistocerca nitens. Next base: position 516,278,459 of record NC_064614.1, read on the forward strand.
TAACAACCCTGTAATTGCTTCAGCTGCTTCAGTCGTGGACTTAAAAATGATTTTATTATCCATATATAGAGTCAATGCCTCTGATCATCACCTGATGTAATTTTAGGTCATCTTCAATGTGCAACGTGACAGCTAATATGCTTTGCAAAACAGTACTGCCACTCATTGATTTTTACAGTTTCCATAAATTGCCTACAGAATACCCTGGTTGTTTATGGATCAATGTAGTGTAATGGTTAAGTTTTCCTCATTTCCCTACATAACTTAGCAAAAATGATGCCAGAATGGTTCTTTTGAAACTGACAGGGATAATTTACTTCCCACTGGTGTTCAATCCCACCCTGTGCCCCATCTATCATTATCTCATCATTGAGAGGATGTTGAACTGCCATTTTTAAGTCACTATTTGTCTGACTAATTTTATTTACATTCTACTGTTGTGTTCAATTAGTGTGCCAGCTGCTCGCAAGGGCATCAGTCACCTAACAAATAATTACTAGCAATGAACTATGTACATATTTTATTTGCATTTCTAAATTGATAGATAACTGCCATATGATTAATAATAATGATTTATTACTAGTAATAGGTACTATCTGCACAAATTTTTAATTTCAAAGGAAAACTATGGATATTAAATGTATCCTTTTTTTCTTGTGAAAGACATAAAATATCTTTCTGTGTCAACACATCTGTTTCACAATTTAATTTAGCATTGGAGGGCAGCGTGGAGGGTAAAAATCGTAGAGGGAGACCAAGAGATCAATACACTAAGCAGATTCAGAAGGATGTAGGTTGCAGTAGGTACTGGGAGATGAAGAAGCTTGCACAGGATAGAGTAGCATGGAGAGCTGCATCAAACCAGTCTCAGGACTGAAGACCACAACAACAACAACAACAACAACATCTGTTTCACAGCTTACAGAAGTTTCTTTTAGTATGGTTTTTGATACAGTGTACCAAACTGCTATGTAGCCATTATAGTATGATACTATGTACACAGTATCAAGAAAATTCACTTTTCCTGATACATTTCCCTTGTAAAAGATGATCAACTACTTAATAAAATGGCCCTGAGCACTATGGGACCCTAACTTCTGCGGTCATCAGTCCCCTAGAACTTAGAACTACTTAAACCTAACTAACCTAAGGACACCACACACATCCATGCCCGTAGTGGTCGCGCGGTTCTGGACTGTAGCGCCTAGAACCGCTCGGCCACTCCGGCCAGCAACTACTTAATAAAATAAATAAATAATTCATGCAGAAGTTAATGAATGCAGCATATTTCCTGCATTTTAATATGAAGCATAACCTAGTACCTACAGCTTCATTAACTATTATTTTGTAATCAGTAACAGTTTGTAACATTAATGTTTTTCTCCATGTGTACAGGAAATTTTGAGTCTGTTACTCCACCAGAAGAGCAGCTAAATCAGGCAAAATCATTGATACAAGAAGCTCTTTACCAACAAAAGCTTTCACAAGATTACAAACTGGTGGCCCACCGACAAGTCGCTCACACAAACAGTCCTGGATTTGCGCTATTCAGTCTTATCAAAACCTGGAAACACTGGGAAAATTGTTACATGGAGAGCTGTTGATGTTGCATTAAGATAATGTCTATGGCTAGCATGAATTCATTAATGAAACATTTTAGGCACACAGTTGTGTTTATTAATATTCATTAATTCATTTATTTTATTTATTTATTTATTTATTTACTTACTTATTTCATAGACAAGTGGTCACTGTCCACAAGTGTCTTTTAAATCATATCTCACATGGTTGTTAACTTTTGTTTTCTAATTACAAGGAAAAAAAGCATGAATTTGTATTTTATGAATCAGTGTTGTGATAGAACTTCCCTCAGAACAATTTTATGATTTTGGTACAGTAATTCTAAATACAGCCAAAACCTGATACAAACTTGGATCTTAAGCAAGACCTACAGGAATTGCCTCAAGACAAAATATATGGCCAAGCCTCATAACAGCACCATGTACTGTGATTATTATGCAGCATTAGATGTAAGTATGCCTGTAACCAACTGTCTACCATCATCCATTGTCACCACCAAACTGTGTCTAACCACAAACTCAACTACCTACTGGAAGAACATAGTGCACATGATGACACCAATTACTTCAGCATTTGTTCCCATACCCATGCAATTCGGATCCTCTCAAGCACGATCTCATTTGAAGTGCACAGGTGGGACTGTTCCGCTAGCACATTTTCCATTCCTGCAATCCCCCTGTCCTTCCCCCAGTCCTAAATCCCAAATAGTTGTCATTTTCAGTTGAGCAAATACTTGATAATGATGTGCTCTGTTACATGTGTGTCTGCCAGCTGTAGATGAGAGGCTGCATTTACACATTTCATGTATTAGAATAAAATAATTTATTATTTTATTTGTAATAAAACAGTTGTGAGAGTCTGTGACTGAAAACATATATTGCTGTCAGTGATAATTTTTAACAATATCTCGAGATGTTTTGGATATAATTCTCATTCTCAAGCACTTTTTCCCTTTTACAAAACTTTACGAAATTTGCTGTGCTTGAGCTATTGCACTGTTCTGAAAACTCCACTGTAATACAAATGCATGCTGCACAAACTCTTGGCATCCTGGAGATTCGATTTTGTAGTGTTTTTGCAGTATTGCAGTCTAAAAGGTCTGTAAATTATTCCATAGAGCTTCAACATTACATGACATCCGTTTTGACTTGACCAAATCATATTCTTCAGTTCCCTGCATTCCTCTTTTCTATTGACACAATTTAGAAGCATATTTGGCATCATTGCCCTGCTTCAGAACAAACCCACAACCTGTAAGTCTCCTGCCAGATGGAACTGCACTGTTGATCAGTATTCTTGGACATCCTTCCTTCTTTAATGTTCAATAAATTCTCGCTAGATAACAGAGTATCATCCACAAAACATCCCCACACTACCCCTCCAGCATGTTCGCCATTGGTGATACACAATGACTCTTCATATGTTCTCCACAAATTCAACGAATAAACATACAATGATGGCTTTCAAATACTTTCAACTTAGATTCGTCCGTGAATAACACCTTGGACAACTTTTTATGTTTCTGTGTCCATTGCAATCTTTTTAGCTTATTTTGTTTGGATACTGCAGACACTTGTAAACCTTGTGCATGGAGATGGTGCACTGAGACAGAGATTGGAGCTCCTTGCATACTATTTACTTCCTCGTGAAATTCAGATGCAGTACAAGTCCTCTGACATTTACCCTATATGTACATGAATGTACCTTCCCTGTGTGATGCTAGTCAGGCTTCCAGATCACGAAACATTTGTATTGACACCAGTTTTCTTGAACCACTGCAATATATACATCACTGTAGATTGGACTATGCAAACTTTTGTTACTATAGTTCTACTAAAACAGCCTTCCTGATGCAGAGCCTCAATTGAGCATGTTTTTCAATTCCAGTCTCCTGCTTCCATCCCATTAGCAGGTAATATGGTATGAACCTGATCAGGTGAAAACACACTGCTAGATGCACAGAGTGTATTGTAAACTAATGCACACAATGTACTGCAAACTAATGCAAACTGAATGCTACACAGACAGCTGAAGGAATAAGGCCTATTCGAATGAAACCATCTTAGGTAAAGCCACATTATCATTGTTGCAAATACTCATCGGTGCCCCTCTAAGTGAACAACCATTCAAACACACAACACAGGTGCTTAGCCTTCATATGTTTACAAGTGTTTCATCAGAGTGAGGATACCACAGAAGATTCAAGATGGCATCCCCATTTTAACCACAAACAAACCCATACTTGTGATGAGTGATCAAAGTTTTTGACCTGCATTGTAATTTGGTTATATAAAATAAGTAATCACACACACTTGTAGCAGTAAATATTTTGCTGATGAACATGAAACCACTATATGATTACACTGCATCACATTAATACTAAATAGAGTTAGTACATCTGGTAATGACTGCTACAGTTCCTCTGTTATTGAAACGCATGTTAATGAAAAGTGACAGTGTATTTTATTTTAACACAGGGGAAAAAATTGACAGGAATGAAAAAGATACTAAAGGTATTTATTCAAACTTAAAACTTCCAGTTTCTGTGAACACACACAATGTACTTAAAATGAGTGAAGATTGATAAATATATTAATACCATTAGCTCTAATCAAATTAAATTACACTGATTTTCTTTTTTTTTTTTTTTTTTTTTTTTTTCTTTAAAAGGAGAAGACAAGCAACTGGAATTAAAACTTCATGTCATGTATATTTTGAGCACCAAATAAAACTAGAAGAAAAATATTGTAAATAACATAACAAAAATCTAAATTCAACATGTGACCTATATTTCCACTGACAAATAAAGCAGAAATACAATAATGACAATATACTTATGGGAAGTTGCTGCCTAAAAAAAATGGTAAGTATACAACTGCAATTAAATGGTTCAGCACCAACACTATGCAGTGTGTGTGCACTTGCAAGTGTGTGTACACACACAGAGAGAGAGAGAGAGAGAGAGAGAGAGAGAGAGAGAGAGAGTCTGGCATGTTAACCCGAAGAAAAAGTGAAAAATATTGTGATTACAGTCCTCTGTCACAGAGACACTGAAGTAGGCTTTAACTCTTATATGGATTTTTGAAAAATTGTATTCGTTACATAAAAAAATTCTATAATACATTTCAAAGAATGTTAGGTTCAGCAGCAAGAAAATACAAATTATCAATTACATAAAACAGCAGTTTGATGTCAGTCCAAGTGATAACAGAAACTCCTGTGTGAAAGGCAAAAAGACTGTGAGATGAAACAAAACCTCTCCTGTAGAAAAATAATCAAAAGATACCTGTGCTTACAATCTCCCTCCCCCCCCCTCTCTCGCTCTCTCTCTCTCTCTCTCTCTCTCTCTCACACACACACACACACACACACACACACACACACACACACAGAGAGAGAGAGAGAGAGAGAGAGAGAGAGAGAGAGAGAGAGAGAGAGAGAGAGAGAGGGAGAGGGAGGGAGGGAGGGAGGGAGGGGGGGGGGGAGAGTGCACTACAAGCAAACACACACACACTCCTGATGACACCAACCCCCAAACGAAATTTATTTTCTATATATGATCAGTCTTGATCCCTACACATGTTCAACACTACTGACTTTGGGGGCAGCAGATTCTAAAATGGATATATTTCAGTTCACTGAGGCATAAAACATAAATTACATTCAGAAGATGCTTATAGCACATTATCAGAAGGTCAACATAAAAGAGTAACAGTATAAGTGACATAAAAACAACTTCTACAAATCAGCTACTGAAATGGTAACAGGCCTGAAAGAGTCACTGTTTAATGAAAACCCAACTTTTCTCTGTATGTTATTCCTTATTTTGTTTCACACACACACACACACACACACATTCAGCTATGTTCCATTATCATCCACGATTAATTTTGCACCTATAACTCATATCCCTCTTCTCTCTCTCTCTCTCTCTCACACACACACACACACACACACGCACACACATTCAGCTATGTTCCATTATCATCCACGATAAATTTTGCATTTATAACTCGTATCCCTCTTCTCCTACCATACAGTTCTGTGCTCTTGTCTTCTTCTGATCTATTAACGGCTACCAATAAACTTTAACACTATAAATTTTGGACTTACAAAAAACAACTTCTGTCCTGGACAATACCACATGTTGTCCAAAAAACTGTATATGTAAACCTACATTACAGTCCATTTAAAAACAAGTAATGGAAAGATAACTAAAAGTGACTGATTACTGTGATTTATGTATTTCAATTGCTCTCTTGGCTGTTGTGATTTAAAGGATCAGATGGCAAATATATACGTGTACGATATAGTGATAAGAATTACAGTTCTAAACATGAATATAGTTAACGAAAAACAATGTGAAAATAACGAAGAAATTCCAGACATTCATAATCCTATAGTCATCAACTTTCCAGACAGAAAAATTAAATACATTGAACAAATGGCATGAAGTATCTGACATAATCTGTTCCAGGCTAATCAATGTGAAAAAAATCTAACAATATTTCAACAGAATCTACAGAAAGGTCCATTCTCCATTTTGTTGGAAGGCCCAATTGTAAGGTAGCAAAGAAAAAAATCTGAATTGGTAATGCTAGAGAACATAGTATTATATAGTTTTCCACAGTGTGTATATAAAACCTCATGAACCCAATTTCACATTCTGTATGCGAACTGACATACATACGATGATCTGCTATTTCAAGCCTTACATCAACAAGAGCATGACAGTACTATTTTGTGATGCAAAAAGATTTTGCAGTACTGGAAGGCAAGTAGCTTTGCCATTGCATATATGTAACACATACATGTTTTCTACATTTATTTTGTTTCTTACTTCAAATAAAACACATTTCTACATTTATTTTGTTTCTTACTTCAAATAAAATGCATTCATTCAGTAGAAATGCACTACACAAAATGAATAAGAAACTGTCCACCAGCAAAACAAAGTTAGTTTTGACTATCAATCACATGAAAGTATGGGAATACATGGTGATCATGAGATTTGTAAATTATTTCTGTGGCATTCAACCGATGGCTTCAGTTAAATGTTAAGTAAATGGTAAGGAATCCAAGTGTTGCCCACATTCAGTGGCTGAATACAACATGTATGTGAAAGGTGTGCTGATAACGTAGGTATACTCAAATAACTTTCCTGATTACTTCTGGTATGTAAACAATATCTTGCACTCTTGGAAACTTTTTAGGAATTTTATACAGTGATCGAGAACCAAATACATGCTAAATATGATAAAAAGAAATTAACTTAGAAGGGATAACCCATGTTCCAAAACAAATTTCCATTCATTGTAAAAAAAAAAAAAAGTATTCAACAAAAACAGAAGAAAAAGAATTACTTTTCACATGTCAGTGGAAGACAGTTCTGAACGATGATCAAAATACAGCACAAGAGGCAAGATAACTTCTATACTTTTTGCTATTAAGTGAAGAAACATAATTTAACATCTTGTTTTCAGTCAACAAGAAACTGGAAAATCTTTAAACATATGCGCACTACAAGAAAATGAAATATTTTTCTTTGTGCTAAATTATTTTGGTACACAATATTGCTTATAGAAACCAAATGTAGCCTTTGTTATCTCCTCAATGCAATGTGCTTTATTACTGAAAAGATACGGATTCTGAAAAATATGGTATGATGCATTTTAAAACAAATCCTTCAAATATTCCAAGTACAATAATTTTTTTTTACAATCATTGCTTCCGCAGAAGGAAAAAGGTGCAACTTTTTCACTCCATCACTCCACACTCTAAGCAAAACTCATTCTGTTCACCATGTAAGTATCAAGATCCTTGCCCTGCCACCTCTGTGAGGCAAACAGCATCATATCCAAGCATATGTCCCGAAATAGTTCTGCATTTTGCATTTCATGACAAAAGGACTGTTTTCAGTTACAATATACAAAAATAAATCATCTGTGGCAACAACATAAAAATATTTCATGGCAGAAGAGGCTGCTTAACACCAATACAGTGTTAGCTGCTATTATACAGTCAGTCATATAAATATGTCAATCCCTAACCAATTTCAGAGATTTCCACCAGCTATTTCATGTACATTTTACTTTTACCTGAAGTTTACAGCCTTATTTCCAACCTATCTCCTTGTCACTTCTTTCTGTTAGTGTGTTTCTTACCTCCTTACATTTATACGTTTGACAAGTAAAAACTTATGTTAACATCTTCATTCTTGTTATGGGCTCTGGTTTGACTAAGAACTAATAAATTTAGCATACATAATGGTGTAATTTTACTTTAGTTATTATTTAACACCTTGACAATATAAAGGTGTTTTAGGCACAAAGCAACTGTCATGACCATATGTCAATGAAATAAAAGTTGATGTTTGCATCACAACAAAATTGCTTTATATAGTTAGTTGGTTTACCCAGACTATGGAAAACCCACAACAGGAAGACAGAAACTGAACTCAATTCCATAAAAACAACAGTTTATAAATTACAATTAGAGCACAGTACACTCATAACGCCCCAAAGTTAGTATATTGGCACAGAAGAATAACATAGTACACTCAGAGAAACAGCAATTACTTCATCCACTGCAGTATGCCACAACACGAAAACTCTTCAAACAAATAGTGGCAACAATTCTACGTTCAGTACAAAGTGAAATGCGTGAAAGGAAAGTTCTAGTTAAATCTGTTCTCTATAGCAATATATGTTTATCTTGACAGACTTCTCATCAGATTGGAGCTCACAGCAACTAGCAATGATTCTGTATGCTGACTGTACACCAACATTATAAAAGAATGATCATGAAAATTAAAAGTTAAAATGCCTGACATTTGTGAGGTAATTACTAATTAATAAATGGCTTCCCACAGTTAAACGGAGGAAAGGCAAAGCATGTTAACATATGTTTCAATAAAAGAAAAGAATTAGACAGAAAAAAATCTAAGTATACTTCAACAATTTAATACTGATTCATCTCTACTAAAACACATTGCTAAAAAACGATTTTCACTGTTTTAAGTACACTATTTGACAAAAAATTAACTAACACAAAACAAAATACTGTTTAAATCAGATTCTAAAAATTTTCTTCTGACATTTACATACCATTCAACATCATAATGGTCGAGCACCATCTCAAAAAGAAAATACATATATACATTACTTCAATAGAAGTAGTCAGATTATTGCCATTTCGAATGACTGACATGTGGAGAGAGTTTCACTAGCCATCAAATTTACACGTCTTTTCAGTACATAAAACTGCACAGATTTGGATCAAATTGTTTCTGTATTTATCTCACTCCTCCCCTTTCCTCTTTGCCCCCCCCCCCCCCCACACACACACACTACTGAGATTCCATAATGATCTAGCATCAACATCCATAAAACTTTACAGCACATAGATGCATTATTTGTTGTCATTTTTTTTAAATGAAAATTATTGATCCAAATATGTCTCGAATAACCTGTAGGCTAGGTACAAAGCATGACTTAAAATGATTATACACAAATACCTTTAGTGCAACATGCATTCAAATAGACAAGATACTAGAAATTTGTGTAGTGTTTACCCTGGAATTAGTCTTATTATTTGTACTAGACTATTTGCTGTTGGGCATAACAAAAACTATGCAAAATCTGAAAAAAATATTAAAAATCACTGGCTGTAGATCAATATATAATACTGTGAGATTAAGTGATACAGTACAAAACTGTTTATGTACTATAAAATTTTGCACATACCCACAAAAGTTTCTAAAGTAAGGATAGTAACTTAATTTGTACTGACTTAAATGTTCAGTTTATCATCACAGACAATGGAGCATACAAAAATCTATGTAACAATAAATATAGCTTCTCTTTCTTCCTTTCATTCCAGAACCTGCAACAAGTTGGTCTCCTGAACCAAGTCTGATGCTATACTGCACTACTGACAATGATCTTTTATAATATCTACACGAAAGTACAGCATTGACCACCTTCAACTTACTTTAGGTACTATAAAATGTATCCAAGAGTTGTCTGTGGCTTATTAATAAAGTGAGATCATCAACATCTATCACTGCCATACTGAATTACCCAAGTTTACTCTTTCTAGCAGTAGCCAGATGCTTCATATGAGAAGCAAAGTATGGTGTAGTAAAGAGAGAACTTTTGGCAGGAAAACTCAGCTATCTGGATCATCTGTTGATTCTCCTTCCAAAAGGAGGCGGTGGTCTTCTCTTTTCTTACTAGCATCCAATTTCTTCTTGCGCCGATTTACAACACCATTTTCTTCATCCATCATTTTGATTATTTGTGTCTGATCTGATGAATCCATAGGTGCAACTGATATATCCCTCACAGCTCTGAATTTACCACAGTTGTTCAAATGCTCATTCTCAAGTCGAAAGAAGTTCCATACAAACCTCCTATAAAATAAGTCAGGGATAAAATCAGTGCAGTCTATAACCACTTACATTATAAGTAATAGGCATGCATAGAACTTCTACACTTGCATAAATTATTTACACTTAAAGTAAAATATCTCATTCTTTAAAATTGTAAGATAAGGGAAAGGCAACCAGTTGTCTATAGTGAATTAATGCATGAAGCACAGTAACACACAACAGAAAACAGTGTTCACAGTAGCTTTCGAGCACCACCTCTTTTTCAAGCAATAGTACACATATTCACACATACAAGCACACAGACATTCAAATGCACACTCCTGTGGCCATGGCAAGCCTAACTATTGATACTCGATTATTGAAAGCAGTTGCCTGAACTGATGGAGGGCATAGTGGGGAAGAGAGAGGTGTGTGGACAAATGACTTTGTGGCCACACAACGATACAAAAAAAAATACAGAATGTTTGACAAGAGATGTAGGAAGATAGCAAGGTGGGAACTGAGGGGGAGAAAGGGAAGGGAGGAGGAAGGAGAGAAAGGTGAAGATGAAGATGGTGAGAGGAAGGGGAGAAAGAAGGGAGATGAGTTAGAAAGGTTGGGGGGAAGGGGCAGGGGAACAAGGGAGAGGGAGGAGAGAGGCAGAGGGAGGAGAGAGGCAGAGGGGGGAGAAAGGCAGAGGGGGGGAGAAAGGTAGAGGGGGGAGAAAGGCAGAGGGGGGAGAAAGGCAGAGGGGGGAGAAAGGCAGAGGGGGGAGAAAGGCAGAGGGGGGAGAAAGGCAGAGGGGGAGAAAGGCAGAGGGGGAGACAGGGGGGAGAGGGAGAGAGGGAGAGGGGGGGAGACAGGGGGAGAGAGAGAGGGGGGGAGACAGGGAGAGAGGGAGAGGGGTGGAGAGAGGGGGGGGGGGGGGGTGAGAGAGATGATGATTGGTTTGTGGGGCACTCAACTGCATGGTCATCAGTGCCTGAACAAAGTACCAATTTTTTCACTGTCCAATTTTGTGCACAGTCCAATCTATTCACTGTCACAAATGATGATGATGATGATGATGATGACAACACAAACACTCAGTCTCCAGGCAGAGAAAATGCCCAACTCGGCCAGGAATCAAACCCGGGACCCTGTGATCCAGAGGCAGCAATGCTAGCCACTAGACCACGAGCTGCGGATATGAGAGAGAGAGAGAGAGAGAGAGAGAGAGAGAGAGAGAGAGAGTGGTGGGTGAAAACAGGGGAAGGAAAGATTGGTGGGAGAAGACAATGCATGATCTGGAGGGAGGAATGGTATGGACAGGATAGAGAAGGGAACATTTTAGGGAAGGATTAGGCCAGGGGGATTGTGAGAGTAAAGGACATGTTGGAGAGAGAATTTCCATCTATGCAGCTCAGAGAAACTTAACAGAAGCTCCTGTCCTGCAACAGTTGGAACAGCATTTCCAGCAGCATCTGAGGAAGCTGTCCCAGCAATTCCTTTCTTATACCCGCACAGGCCATGAAAAAGTTCACCACTCTCATCCAAGCCCAACCCCCCATACCCTTCCCATCAATCCCTCATAGCTCCCTGACCACACTGTACTGACTTACTCTGCATTGCAGGTACCCAGATACTTCCTTTTCCCTTCATGAAATGTACGACTACTGAGCATCCAGTCCATAAGACTGATGTCAATGTTTCTGCCAAAACTCTGATCTCTGCAAAAGTCTCAGTTCTTCCCTCCCTGGTGAGTCCAAAATCACTCCTATGAAACACACTGCTATCCGTAACCTGTAAACCAATCCAATCCCTATCATCCTTCCTGCAGACAAAGGACCCACCACTGTGATCATGAATCACAGTGACTATGTGGCTGAGGGTCTCCGCCAACTTTCCACCACCTCTGCATACAACCCTTACAACCATGATCCCATCCCAGGAATACGATATTACCTCAAGCAGCTTTTAAACGCCATAGGTCCATCCCAAAACGTGAACTTGAATTCGTCTCCCTCCTCAGATCAGCAATCCCCTGCACTCCTACCTTTTACCTACTGCTCAAACTCCACAAATCCTATCCCACAGGGTCTCCCTGCTGATTGTACCATTGTAGCTGGGTACAGTTGGCCCACAGAACGAACCTCTGCCTTTGTTGACCGGAACCTCCAAACTATTCCATAACCTCCCACCCTATATTCAAGACACTGCTCACTTCCTTCATCACCTCTCCACAGACCCTGCTCCTTTACCACCAGACTCCTTGTTGATCACTGTGGCTGTGATGTCCTTATACACTAACATCCCTTACGCCCATGGCCTTGCAGCCATGGAACACTCCTCTCCCAACTTCCTCCTGATACCAAATCCACCCCCTCTTCTCTTATCCTCCAAGCCAATCACACCCAGACCCACAATTATGTCACTTTTGAAGATCAAGTCTACAAACAAATCTGTGGTACTGCCATGGGTACTCTAATGGCACCATTCTATGCCAACTTATTTATGTGCTATCTACAGGAATCCTACCTATCCATTCAACACCTTGCCTGATTCAGATTCAGTGATAATATTTTTATTACCTGGCTTAAGGGCAAGAATAAACTTTGCTCTTTCCTCCACAGCCTCAAGACCTATTTCCAAATACACTTCATCTGTTCCTTCTCAACTCATCAAGCACTTTCCTAGATGTTGATCTCCACCTCTCAGATGGCCCCATAAATACCTCTGTCCATATCAAGCATACAAACTGCCAACAGTACTTCCACTTTGACAGCTGTCTCTCCCTTATACCCTCGCCATCCATGGATATCTTATCTGCAGTGGAAAGCAAGAGTTGTCGAAATGTACCAATAACCTTACCATAACCTTTACTGATGGACAATATCCTATCCAGCTCTTCCATAAACAAGTCTTCTGTGCCATCTCCTCACCTGACACCAGACAACCTGTTAACGAGTCACTGATTGGCACTCCTCTGATCACCCATCATCACTGTGGCCATGAAAAGCACTACCATCATCCAAAGTAGTGTTGTGCCACCTATTCAGCCTACAGAATATCCTTGTCCATCCCTGTCCCAATCTTGCTCCCAACCCTGCACCCCGTGTGTAATTCTCTTGCGGCTGACCTTGGTGTAAGACCAGTCCCACACATCCACCTCCTACCACAGCCCAATCACAGACATTTCCGATGAAATATATGGTAGGGCCACATGAAAAAGCAGCCATGTTACATGTCAGTTAAGCTGCATTTACTATACAGCATTCTTTGTGTGCATTACTTGTAACCATCTGTCTGCTCGCATGAAGGGCCACTGCCAAATTGTGGGAAACTGCAAACTTGACCATCCAGGTGCCAAGCATGTTGCTACACACTACTACACAAATGACTTCAACAGCTACTTCACTACTCCTTCCAGTACAAGTTTCTATGAACCATGCGGATAGGAATTATCTCTCTGCCACACTCTTACAATCCCCCTGGCTTAAAACTCCAGTAACCTGTCTTTACTGCCACATACTGCCACACCCTACCTTTTCCATTCTCTCTTCTGTCAATACCATTCCTTCCTCATATCTAGATTATAAATGCCTTCTCCGAACACTCTCTCTCTCTCTCTCTCTCTCTCTCTCTCTCTCTCTCTGTCTTTCTATCTCTCTCACCCTCTTCATCTTCACCTCTCTCCCCTCCCACCCCCAATCCCTTTTCCCCCCCTCTTCAATTTCCCTTTCTCTCCCTCTTTCTACATCTCTTGTTGGAACCTCTGTACCTATTTTGTATTGTTGTGTCACTGCAGTCATTTGTCCAAAGACCTGCCGCCTCTTTCCCACTACTCCCTCCTTGCATCCTTCCCTAGCCCTCCCCACCTCCATCAGCTCAGGCAATTGCTTTCAATAATTGAGTATCAATAATCAGTCTTTGCAAGGCCACAGGAGTGTGCATGTGGGTGCCTCTGTGGTTGTGTATCTGAATGTGTGTACTATTGATGAAAAAAGTTCCAGTGCTTGAAAGATACAGTGAATGCTGTTTTCTGTTGTGTGTTACTGTGCTTCATGCATTGATCCACTACAGGTGAGTGGTTGCCTTTCCCTTACTTTGTGTAAAACTGTTCTTAGTAATTCTAGAGAAAGCAATCAGATTCCTAAGCGGCAAAAATGAAGAAGGAAGACACGTAAATGAAATACATCTTAACCTTGTTAGTGTTGCTGATGGTATTTTACTGTGTGTCTTTAGCACAGATAAACATCAATAAGGTATAGAGGAACATAAAAGGATAAGTCTGAAAGTAGGCCTTAAAATCCACCATAATGAAAATAATTAATCATAAGTCAGACTTCAGTGTCTGGAGATGACAGTGGTTCTGTGTGTGTGTGTGTGTGTGTTGGGGGGGGGGGGGGGGGGGGTGGCAGCAGGTGTCTATATCTGAAAGAGGAATCTGTCTGACAGCTAATAGTATCTAACCATCATCTTTCCAATGTGTCTGTTGTTGATCAGAGCCACTTATATGTGGTGAGACTCATATTATGCGATTTCAAACAAAGAGAAATGACATCACTATAAGTAAACATAAATTATCATCCGCCGAATAAAACAGCTTGTGTAAAGTTTGCTGTGGTCCACTTGGAGAACATGTTAAGATGGAGTCACCACACTGATAAACTAATCAAGAAGCTCAGTTCAGCCCATTCTGCCTTTAGGAGCATCTCTTGCTTTGGTGCAAATACAGAGTGGCACACACAAAACCAGCCCAAACCGGAATGCGAACGCACGTCAGTAGCGTTACTAGCTTGTCAGTTTCTTTGCCACCTTCCAACAGCAGTAGCATGTGAGTAGTTCATACGGAAAGTAGTCATTATAAACCATGTACTTCATTGTCATTCCTTACTCCATTGAAGAATGTGTGTTCATTGTTGAAGAATATGTGCAGTCTGAATCCATTAAAGTTGTTTGTGACACTTTTCATGAAAAGTGTTGTTAATTTAAAGAGTAATAAGGCACCGACTGTGCGTACACCTGAAGTTGTGGCAAACGTGATGGAACATGTTGAAAGAAGTCCTACAAGTCAACACGACGATTATCACAGAAACGTGGAATATCTCGCAGGTCATGTCAACGCATCCTTCATGGCTTAAAAATGAAACATTACCATGTGAGTGGTGTTCAGCAAATAAAAGAAGCGGACAAGGGTAAGCATACACATTACTGTAATTGGTTGCTGGAGAATGTGCTGGGGGACATCTTGATCCGGTCCTCCTTTGTTCGACGGATGAAGCTTGCTTTCATCTGTCGGGTTACATTAATTTACAAAATACAAGACACTGGGATACAGAGAATTCCCATGGCATACTGCAAAAGCTGTTATACGATTTAAAAATTGGTGTATGGTGTGCTGTATCTGGTAATAAAAGTCGTTGTTCTTCAACGAAACTGTCAATACACGTTTACTTGCAGTTTTACAATGAATTTTTGGCTCTGTTAACTCCAAACAAAAATGTTGTGCATATTTCCAGCAAGATGGGGCAACTTCTCATTCATCGGATTTGTCCTTATCTCATACACATTGATTTTACAGAAGAGAGGACCATTAGTAAGGCTTTGTGGCCACCCTGCTCTCTCGACTTGTCACCATGTGACTTTTTTACCTCTGGGGATTTCTAAAGGCTAGAGTCTACCGCAACAATCCCAGAACACTTGACACATTAAAAACCAACATATGTGAAGAAATTTTGAACATTCCTCAAACAGTAGTGAAAAGTGTTTTCCTTAACATGCTTCGACGTGCACAACTTTGCTTGGATGTTGGCGCAGAACATTTTGAACACAAACTTTAACTTCCTTTCTAAAATATGCTTATTAAACTAATAAAAGTAAATCTGTTACTTAAACTTTTAATTACATAGTTAATAATGAAACTGTACAATAAAAATGTAAGAAAGCGAATATGTAAGGTGATTTTCTTCATTCATATGCTTTGCCTTCTTGTTTTGGGTTCAGAGTGGAGTTATGCACTCTCGTGCATATGCTTTCAACATGCTCCCATCCAACATAAAGCAATGAATAGAGAATTTCAACTCTTTCAAAAGAAAACTGAAAACATACACCAACTGCCATTTTTTCTACTAATATTAAAGGATGGGAAAATTCTATTAGCTATGTAGCAAGGACTACCATCCATTGCAAAACTGTGTGACAAGTGGTAATATGCTGTACACATTATTCAAATATACAGGTAACCATTTTCTTTGAAAAATACCAGTGTAATCAAGTAAATATTAAGCTACCAACAGGAGATAACACCAACTATGTAGGGCAACTGAAGACAGCAATCCCCCCCCCCCCCCCTTCAGAGTTGCAGGTTTCTTTATGAATTACTCGATAAAATTTAGGTGGGATAAACATGTACAGCACTAAGCAGTACAGTGACAGTTTATGGTTAATATGGAATACAAATTATGATTCTTTGATTTAGTTGTCTTCTGTTAATGTATATCTTGGCTTATTCCACATCTCTGGAGGTTTTCTCCTTGAAGAGACCAGTGACGCATGATTAATCAATCAATTAACTCATTTTAAAGCTGCATTAAAAAAAACTGAACACTTCAGTTCTATGTTATATATTATTCTTATTGAATAATTTTGAAACACTTCACTTATCAACTCACATTAACCTGTCATTACCACTCCTCTTAAAGTCCAGTACTAGAGAAGCTCTCTTACAAAACCTACAGGGTCAAAATTTCTACTACAGAGGATATTGGACAGAGATTGGCTTCGTACAGCCACAAGTCTGTCCATGCAAGGAACCTTATACTTACTGCAGTTTGGTACACAATGGGACAGGAATGGCGGGGTGAAGCCATGAGATTGTCTGGGGTGTATGCCAATGGAAGAAAACGTTTGAAAATAAAGGTGTCTGAATTTGGCTTCCTGTTCAGCAGATAGTTTTACTGTGATATGAATAATCAGAAAACAAAATGGAGTGAGTAAAGGAGAAAAGCAATGTGATAAATCCCTTGATACTGACTTTTTCCCAACTGAGAGTATATAAGAAATTACTTCAATGAAAGTAAGAAGTGGGGCAAATATTTCTCTGAATACTGTACTTAAAATAGAGTTAGTTAGTTACATGTTTCATGGATCGTTTTGCACAACAGATCATAATGATGTGGAACAAGTCATTTTATGTTCACATTTTGAACATTACTAAGGGCTTTTTTAACAAAAATAAAATAAAGATATACAGATGTTAGTAATTCCTTCCCACCACCTTTTACACATTACAGTAATAGAAATTATTCTACAGAATAGGATTTGTCAAGGAGAAACTTTCTCATGGCCAAAATTTCTCTTACAGAGGATATTGGACAGAGACTGATTTAATACAACCACAAGTCTGTCATGTAATTAACCTTATACTTAACTGTAGTTGGGTACACTACGGGACACTAATGGTGGAATGGACATTTTACTTCCATACTGTATATTCTTCTTACTGAATAAAAAAAGAAATGGGAAAACATCTGGCTCCTATATTAATATAAAATAGTGCACGAACGACAAGACTGTTGTTGGCACAGTGGAGTCTTGTGTGAATGCACTCTGTGTCCTCTATTCCCACACACCTAGTTTTTCCTTAGCATTCTGCCACAATACTGCCTGTATTTCCCCAATCTCTCTCTCCTCCTCTGCACACCTGTCAAAGTACGCAAACACCTCTGGTTGCACCAAGTAAGTTGACTTAGTCCCTGAGTTCCTTTCCTTTTATTCTGCTGATCTTTGCTCTATCTATCCCTTGTTTCTTCCACATTTTGTCCAAGACAAACACTCATTTAATTCAAACCACTGTCTCATGAGAACACAGGTGTTTCTCTCTTCTTTCTTCCGCCGCCCCCCCCCCCCCCCCCCCGCACCAACATGCCCACCCACCCCTCCATTTGTGTTGTGTGTATGTCTCTCTCTCTCTCTCTCTCTCTCTCTCTCTCTCTCTCTCTGTGTGTGTGTGTGTGTGTGTGTGTGTGTGTGTGTGTGTGTGTGTGAGAGAGAGAGAGAGAGAGAGAGAGAGAGAGAGAGAGAGAGAGAAAGGTGAAATGCAAGGAAACATGAGTGATGAAAGGTGACTATGTATGAGGCCTGTTCAAAAAGATTCTGGAATTTTGTCCACAAACTTTTTCTACGCTTACCTTTGCTTATTGTGTATGGTCTCCTTCAAAATAATCACATCCGCAATTCATACACCACTCCCAAGGCCGTCTCTGCTTCTGGAAGCAGGCTTGGTACACCTCTTAGTGGATCATGTTAAGCATCATCTATGCATTATCTTTTATCTTGTCTATAGTTACAAATCTTAATCCTTTCAATGGGGTTTTAAACTTTGGAAATACAAAACTGTCTGCAGGGGCCAGGTCTGGACAGCATGGGGGGTGAGGCAGCATGGTGATTCCGTTTTTTGTGCAATAGTCATGCACCAACAGGGATGAATGTACGAGTGTGTTACCATACTGCATGAGCCATCAACTGTCTCGCCATATTTCAGGCCATTTCCTTCTCACATTTTCTCACAGGCATCACAACCCATCCCTACAGTACCATTAACTAACAGTTTGTATCTGTGGCACAAATTCATGATGGAGTAATCCTTCAGTCAAAGAAAACTATCAGCATTCGATCTGACTGATTGGTGTTTTTTGGTCTTTGAGAACCTTTCCCAACCCATTGTGGAGACCAAACGTTGGTCTCAACATCATAGCCGTAGACCCACATCTCATCACCAGCTATGATTCTCTTAAGGGACATTTCATTATCATCTGTGTAATCCAAAAGCTCTTCACAGATTGTGAGGCAATGTTCTTCCTGGTCTTGACTCACAAGCCATAGGTCGAACTGGCAACACGATGCATTCCAAGTTTCTTTGTCAGTATTGCATGGCATGATCCAACTGAAATGTTTTGTTCTTCTGAAATCTCTTGGACAGCCAGTCTACAATTGCATGAACAATTTCATTGACGTTCCTGACATGAGTGTCATCAGTAGATGTCGAAGATATTTCTGAAAGAGGGTCATCTTCATTTCTGTCTGGCCCTCTTTAAATCCTTTGAACCAATCATAACACTGAGTACGGCTTAAGTAGCCATCACCCTAGGCTTCCTGCATCATTTGGTGTTCCTCTGTAAAGGTTTTCTTGAATTTCATGCAGACATGTTGCTCCTCTAATTCTGCCATGTCAAAATTCGCAAACTGATCAACACAATGTTCTAATCAATACAGTACTGCACAGTAACTAACAGACATACAACAATGAAACTTCTGGTGGCTACACATTAAACACAAGCCTGTGCAGGGATGTGAACTGCATTTTGCTCCAACACACCACTGGCACAAAATTACGAATGTACCAGAATTTTCGAAACAGACTTCGTACATGCAATAGTTAAAGAACACACACACACACACACACACACACACACACACAGTGACACTGGTTGTTTTGAACTATTGCCATGTCAGTTGAGTGTTTGTCATTTCATTGTCAAAGCTTTATCCTGGCATTGTTTAACATGAGACACTTGGAAGATATATAAGACATAACAAATATTTTAATAGTTAAACTGCCAGTAAGATCAGAAACATTGAAGCAAAGGAAACCTAGTAAGAAGAAAACTGCTTTAGAAAGAATAGACATTTACACATATCTGCATTAAGGCATGATGCTGTGGAGGAAACAGTAAGAAAGAGCATTATGACATTTGAGAGAGATACACTCAGCCTGTATTTTTCACATAATACTCAGAGTAGCTTTACTATCCAACTAATTTCTGCACCACCATGGTAAGACTTTAGAGTCCTCCTATACATACTTATTCGCTATACACCTCATACCCTTGTGAGCAGTCCCCAACAAAACTTCAACAGAAGTAATTTTTTTGCTTATTCACATTATTTTGAAATCTGCTGATTTCGATAGAACTAGAGTTGCTGGGATATGGACCAAGTCAGTGTTTTTATTACAATATTTACAATCACATTTTTTATAAAATTTGCAATAATGGATGCAGTAGGGTTCAATATGTAGATTTTTGATAGTACTCAAATCACCTACTGCTGCACATAACACCTGATAATAAATAAAGTTCATAGTACTGGAGATCAGAATTAATATTTATGCATACACTACCAGACACTAATATTAGTACTGTCTTAGTACTTCAAAATCAATATGACATATTTTGCAATAAAGAGTAATTTAGATTTACACTTGCACCAAAAGGAACATCTCAGTTATACGATAAAACTACATTCATGCACACTCATTTATGCTAAAAAGGGCTTTGTAACATGTATTCTTTCAATTGCTTTTGAATGTAGGGGTTTGAAGAGCATGACTTTTGATATCATAGATAGAGCACTGAAAACCTTCACACCTGAATAATTTACTCCTTCCTGTGCAAGGTTGAAGTTTGTCTGGTTACTATGTAAGTCCTGTTTTGACCTCTTATTGTGGCCATGATATAAAGTATTGTTTTGAAAATAGAATGGTGTTTATTAATGAAACATACACGAGAGAGATTATACTGAGATGTCATTGCAAAAACCTACAGTTTCCGGAACAGATTCCTGCAGCATTGTCTCAGATGAACACCACTCATAATGCATTAACTCTTTTCTCAGTGATGAAAATTAATTGCAAGAGGGTGATTATCTCAAAAGATAATGCTGTAAAACAATGCATGGAAACTATCTACAGTAAGCAGCTCTGACGGTATCCTTATGTGCAGATGATGCAATTTGCATAAGGTGGAAGTTTCAGAATGAAGTCTTTTTTCTAGATCTAGGATATGGCAGGGCCAATTTAAGTTGCTTATCAATGTGCACATCCAAGAACTTAGCAGATTCCATTTGCTGTATTTGTTGTCCATCAAATTTTCTATTTATGTCCTCTTGTTCTTTCTGTCTCATGTGAAATTGTACATAATGACTTTTTTAACATTCAGAAAGCGTCCATTACAGGTAAACCAGTTGAGGACATCATCAAATAAACTGTCAGAAGAAATTTCCATGTTTTTAGCTGCTGTTTCACTCACTAGCAGAGAAGTGTTGTCTGTAAAGAGGGTGAAATTGCTCACTGTAGTGGAAGTGAGCAAGTGGTCATTTATAAATATAAGAAATAGCAAGGGGCCCAGTACAGAGTCTTGTGGCACTCCAGGGTTGACTGTGGCCAACTTAGGTGACACTGACTTCCATTACTGTCAGTAATCATTACCCTCTACTTCTTATCTGTTAGATAAGACTTACGTCACCATTTTTCCACTTAACTCACAGAAGTCTGTCTCATTTAGCAGAAACTCATGGTTGGCAGTCAAGAGCCTTCAACAGGTCATGTAGAATTTCAATTGGTGCCAAGTTGATCGTGATTGGTGATGAAGAAAATGACATCATCTACTGATAGTCTTCCCAGAAACCAAAGTGATACTGACTGAGACTATTGTGGTTGATCAGATGATCTCAATTCTCATGAAAACAAGTTTCTCTAGGACCCTGGGAATACTAGGTGGTATTTTGTTACATGTTTTCTCCTCCTTTCTTTTTTTCACCCTTCTTCAAAATTGGTTTCACACATATTTTAATTGCAGTGGGACAACACACTGATGTAGCCATTTGTTATATATGTCACATGACTGCACTTTTATAACCAGGATAGTACCTTAGTATCCTTGTCAAAATATTAGTTATCCCTGAACAATTTTTTACTTGCATCTCTTTGATTGTCTTCTTGATGGCCGTAAGTATGATGGGATTTACATGCATCTGACCGACTTCATCACTGCTAGATTTATGCAGGAAAGTTATTGGTCACTCAATGAGCCTTTAGAGTCGGTATTCTTTGCAGCAGTTAAAAATGACTACTGAAGATATTGGTAACTTCCTTAATGTTTTTTACTATATTTTCACTGTAAAATATTTTTATATTAGGCATGTACTCTAATTTTTTCCCACCCTCCCTTTTTGTTACTTGCCAGATGGTGTTTGCTTTATTGTTAGAGATGTACTCAGTTCGGATTTTTAAATGGTTCCTTTTACAGAATTACAGTACAGTCTATATCACTCCTTTTTATGGTACCGTCAACTATTCTTAGTGATTCATATAACTTTCTTTTTGTTCTGCAGGAAATTCTAATCCCTCTTGTAATCCAGCATTTCCTTTAGTAGCCCGAGGATTGTTTCTCATGAGTTTTGTTTGGAAAGACAGTTTCAAACGATGACACAAACTCATTAGAAAGCAGCTGAATTTTGTCATTAACATCCCTTTCCATGTATACAGGACTCTGGTCGATCTGTTGAAGATAAAAGTTGAAGGTTTGTAAGATGTCATTATTGACTTGCCGGGAGGATTTAAAGGAATGATTTGACAGTCCTTTGAGGATTTGACTTTCCATGATACAGTTGCTCCTGCCTCTGTCAATGAATATATTGTGAATTACTCTCTCGCAGTTAACTGTAACTCTAATGGAAAAGTTAGTTGCTACAGTTAGGTTGAATGACCACCCATGACAATTAAATCCCTGATTTTTAATTTGTTTGGTTCTAAAGTTGTTCCTTCTGGTTTAGAAAATTTCCCTGTGGGAACCCTGTAAAGTGAAAACTATAACTGATATATCATTTACAGTAATTTCAGTTCCACAGGCTTTAAAGTAGAGATCCTACAGAGTAAGGACTTCTGTCTGGAGATTCAAATATTACATTAGTTTGAAGTTCCCTCTCCGAGTGTGATAAACCCGTATATGTCAATAAGAGCGAATGATTACAGGTGGTCTGTTAAAGTTACAGAACAGCAGCAATTTCAGTACAACCACAGGGCTTCACTTTAACAAGAGTAATTCTTACAAACTTAAAACACTACATTAACAATAAATTATCACCGCAATGATTAATGTTATTTGTGATTGTGTTGTGGTCTTCACTGCAAAAACTGGTTTGATTCACCTCTCGATGCTATTCTGTCCATGCAATCCTCTTCATCTCCCAACAACTACTGTGACCTACATCCTTTTGAACCTGCTTACTTTATTCATTTCTTGGTCTCCTTCTACAATTTTTACTCCCCTCACTTCCCTCCAGTACTAAATTAATGTATCCTTGACATTCAGGATGATATATCGACTAATGCCTTCATTTAGTCTAATTGTGACACAAATTTCTTCTCCCCCATACTATTCAGTAAACCTCATTAGTTACGAGATATACCCATCTGACCTTTAGGATTCTTCTGTAACACTACATTTGAAAAGCTTCTTTTTCTATTTGTGTGAACTGCTTACATCCACATTGCACTTCTGCACAACCCTACACTCCAAATAAATACCTTCAGAAAAGACTAATGCTTAAATTTAGATATGACATTAAAAAAAATTCTCTCCTTGTGAAACACTTACTGTGGCATTGCCAGTCTAAATTTTATATCCTCTCTACTTCCACCATCATCAGTTATCTTACCACTCAAGTATCAAAACTCATCTATTACTTCTTTTTGTGTCTCATTTCATAATTTTATTTCCTCAGCATCACTTGATTTCATTTGACTACATTCCATTACCTTTGTTTTGCTTTTGCTTATGTTCATTTTATATCCCTTTCAATGCACTGTCCACTCCGATGAACTACTTGCTCAAGCCCTTTGTTATATCTGACAGAATTACATCATCATCAGTAAATCTCAAAGTTTTTATTTCTTCTCCGTGGATTTTAATTCCTTCTCCAAATTTTTCTTTGTTTCCTTTGCTGTTGGCTTAATGTGCAGATGGCATCAGGGATAAGCTATAACCTTGTCTCACTCACTTCTTAACTACTGCTCCCTTTTCATGACCTGTGCCTATCGTAAAGACTTTCTGGTTTCTGCACAAATTGTGAATAACTATTTTCCCCCTGTGTTTTATCCCTGCTACCTTCAGAATTTAAAAGAGGGCATTTCGGTCAACACTGTCGAATGCTTTCTCTAAGTCTATAATTACTATACATTTAGGTTTGCTGTTGTTTAATCTATATTGTATGAGAAGTGATAGGGTTAGTATCACATACCATATTCCTACATTTAGAACTCAAACTGATCTTCCACAAGGTTAGTTTCTACCAGCTTTTCCATCCTTCTCATAATAATTTGTGTCCATACTTTGTAAGCCTGACCTATTAAAATGGCACTTTCATAATATTCACAACTGTCAGCACCTGCTTCCTTTTGAATAGGAATTATTATATTTGTGATTACATTAGCTTAATATGATGGATTTTTTGAGTAAGAGCCATTTTTTTATAAAAGTAACCTATCATTTTATTTTCAAACCACATTTATTTTTAGGCTTTACATGAGTTTCTTTACTTTTCTACATAGTTGCCCTGCTTATTTAGGCACTTGTCACACTAAGTTTTGAAATCCCTCTTCAAGAAGTTTCCCACCTGCTCTATCAAGAGGAATTTCCCACCAAGACAACATTTCTGCTACCAAAGGAGGTAGAAATCAAATGAAGCAAGGTCAGGGAAAGAGTCAATCAGTTCCCAAATCTAGACATGAGTGTGAGGCCTTACATTATCGTGAAGGAGCAAAATTGCCTTTCTCAGTATGCTGTATCTTCTGTTCTGAACCACATGTTTTGAGTTTGGTCAAGGGTGTGCAGTAGGCTTTTGCATTGGTCATTGTCCATCTTGGCAGCAAAACACCATGCCTGTCACAGAACACAGCTACCATGATCTTGTGCTGTGACAGCACTTGTTTGGATTTGACTTGAGAGAGGTTGCGTGCTGCCATTGCATTCACTATTGCTTAGATTCGGGGTGAAACTGAACACCCATGTTTCATCTCCTATAATGATTCAACTTAACATGTCATCCTCTTCTTCAAGATAACAAGTTATAAAGGTGAGAGAACTGTACAGTCTCTTTCATTTATAGTCTTCTGTGAGGCCTTTACGCATTGGAAGAACAGTTTCTTGAAATTTAGATTTTCAGACAATTTTATACAATACATACCTAAACACTTGAGGAAAATCTATTGAGTTAATTAGTTTCATGTTCCCTCCACCATTTTGCACGATACATCATAATTATGTGGAATGAGTCATTTTATATTCACATCCCAAATTAATTTGTAAAATAAAATAAAAAATGTGAGTCAGGAGTTCTGACCCACCATCTTTTACACAATACAATAATAGAAATTCTTCAACAGAATAGGACTTGCCAAGAAGAAACTATTTCAGCTTTTGTTACCAAATTTTAATTTGCTGTCAGACATTTTATACCACTGGGTACATGATCACAAATTTTAGCTGCTACACTGTGCATACGTTTTTGTGCTAAAGACAACCTTAATGAGGAGTAATGAATGTCAGTTTTACTTATGGTATTGCAACTACGTACATCACTTTTCCTTATGAACTGCAGTGGAATATTTACAACAAACTTCATGAGTGAATAAATATACTGTGAAGCAGTAGTCAGAATGCCCTAGTCTTTAAATAGGTGCCTATAAGATGATCATTGGTGAGCCTCACATATTACACTTACAGCACATTTTTAAGCACTGAAGACTTACTTTCTTGAAGATGAGTTATGCCAGAACACTAGTCTTTACAACATTACTGAATGAAAATATGCAAAATATGTCAACATACTGATTTCTCTCTCCCCAAGATTTGCAACGATTCTAAGTACAAATGTGGTTGAACTAAGTTGTTTTAGGATTTCCAAAACATGCTTTTAAATTCTTGTCCATATGGACACCTATGAATTTTGAAGTTTCCACCCCATTTATTATTTCCTCACTGTGTGTTACACTTATCATTGGTGTAGTACCCCTAGATGTGGAGAACTGAGTATGCTGTGTCCTTTAAAATTGAGGGTGAGACCATTCTCAGAAAATGATACTTTTAAGAACTTATTTATCATTTTTTATGTTCATGTAAGTACACTTGGATTGAGTGCAATACTAGTCATCTGCAAAAAGAATTAAAACTGCCTGCTGCATATTAGATGGAAGATGAAGAACAATAGTGGACCTAAGATTGAGCCTCACAAAAGCCCACACGTGATTTCTCCCTGCTTAGAATAATGTCTCGAGACTATATCGCTTAAATTACTAAGTACAACTTTCTGCATTCTTTTGGTTAAATATAACATCATCCGTTGGCTGAGAGAGGGTTATCATAAATCTTTTGTCCTTATGAATTTTTTGTGTCAGTTGCAGTCACCAAATGGTAAAAAATATCCCTCATATAACCTAGTAAATGAGAAGGAAGGCCACTACAACCAAATCATGTTTCTGCCCACATTGTTGGCAACAACAACCATTCTCAATGTCCTATCTAGCCCATGTCATGTCCTATTGGGTGAACTAAAGGTTCCAAAAGATTGAGATATGTCCATTTTATATCTGCCTGTTAATATACCACTTACAAGATGACTTTTTTTTACTATCACTCAGAGTAAAAAGCTGCACAATATCGTCAAATTCCAAATAATGACTTACCTGATAACTTCAAGTGGTGACAGAACTGATACCATTAGATCTGAATGCACATATCCCATTTCTGTTAAAGACATTGAAAGGGCCCAGCCAAATCTTAAGATAAAGTCTTCCACAATTGCAAAGTAATAGAACCACTGAAAATGATAAGATAATCAATTAATTATGTTAGCAACAACATTGTAAAAATTCAAAAATGAAAAAAAAATTAAGATACCCACAACAGATATGTTACATAGGCATGTTCGCTACGACAGCTATAGTCCAATACTTAAATTACAGAACTGTACAATCCTTCATCAAAATTCAAAAGAAGGAAAGTAGTAGAGAACTCTCTCTTTCTTCCAAGGTTTTGAGTCTCTCAGACAAAATTATGGGACATTCACACTTATCTCTGCCAACTGAATGTAAGTTACTTTCTTCTTAACAATTTTGAAGCTCAATCTTGATGTCAAAAATTGAAATGACTGCAAAATATGTTAATAACACTTTGGCTAAATAAGTGATTTTGAGGTCCCCACGAACATAAGATATCCTTATGTTGATATAAGGCTGTAAATCAAGTGTAGGTTATTATATTTTTGTTCAGTAAAAACTCATTTCCACAACCATCACTTATTTTCAAAATGTACTGTTGCTACTATGGCTAACTAGCATAGCAACAAATCTGTTACATTTTAAAGCACACTCAAAGTAGAGCAAAATTACACTGCACAGCACTGTGCTATCTGTTCATCGTGTGACTTATTTATAGTTACTTTAAAGTCTTTCAGAACATTAAAAGAAAGTACTTGCATGACAGTATTCTCAGTTTTTTTTTGTGAGAAAGATTGCCTTTTCCACACTATCCCCTGTCCAGGGCCATTCATGCTGAACAAGTGCCTCACTTTCACAACAGATTATTACAATATGTCACTGGCACTGTGTTATCTCACAACCATCTTGGAGGCAGTAGGCAAGCTAAACCATTTGTTACCAAGCCATGAACTGGGCCAAAGCACATTATACTCCCATACTGAGGAGGATGTTTTGGCAATCATTTATGGTTTATGAAACTTTCATGTACTTTGTGTAGGGCCAAATTTCATTCATTAACAGATCATAAAACACTCAGCTCCCTTTTGGGCTAATGCCCAAAATAGTGTCATGCTTGCAATCACCCATCTCCAACCCTCGCCCTATTTTCTATAGAGCATAACAACCCATCCTGTCACACATGCACCCAAAATCAGCTAATTCTGGTACAGCATTCCTCCTCATGGTCTCAGGTGGAGCATCCCTTGAATAAGACACTGTTAGTGGTTAATGCCCTCTCAAAGTCACATAACATTGATATCAATGATCAGTACAAGCACAACAATCTATGTCTTGGCCACAAATTTGCCCCACGCACTGGCCTTAGACAAAAGCCTCCAAGGGCATCTCATCTACATCCTAAAATTATTGCTAATGCAATGGAGTTGAGCACCTAATCACTGTCTCTTCGATTCAGCACTTAATTCAGAAGTGGAGCTATTGGTAAAGGTCTTTAAGATGTAAATATGCAAGACCATGATGTCTACATCATACAAGGAAGCAATGACCACTTTCCTTGTGACATTCCAGTCAACCCCTGGGCTAACCTGCATATTATTTGAATTATTGTATCTGCCTCATTGAACCAAGAGTGTACACAAAAAACTGTAGCAGCAGACACCCACATCTGGGCTCACAACTTCAGCCGAACTCCATGGTGCTTCTTATATCTTCCTTATTTTATACAGTACGCATTATTTTGCTTCAAAGCAGCAGAATTTCTTCACTGCTTCTACTACATGGTCCCCAGTTTTGATGCTGAGTTTGCCACTGATCTCATTACTGCTGATCCATCTTTTTCAGTTTTTCTTAATGCATATTCTGTGCTCACAAAATCAAATAGGGGTAATGCAGGAGTAGGTTTAATAATGAATAAAAAAATAGGAGTGCGGGTTAGCTACTACAAACAGCATAGTGAACGCATTATTGTGGCCAAGATAGACACAAAGCCCATGCCTACTACAGTAGTACAAGTTTATATGCCAACTAGCTCTGCAGATGATGAAGAAATAGATGAAATGTATGACGAGATAAAAGAAATTATTCAGGTAGTGAAGGGAGACGAAAATTTAATAGTCATGGGTGACTGGAATTCGTCAGTAGGAAAAGGGAGAGAAGGAAACATAGTAGGTGAATATGGATTGGGGGGAAGGAATGAAAGAGGAAGCCGCCTTGTAGAATTTTGCACAGAGCATAACTTAATCATAGCTAACACTTGGTTCAAGAATCATGAAAGGAGGCTGTATACATGGAAGAAGCCTGGAGATACTGACAGGTTTCAGATAGATTATATCATGGTAAGACAGAGATTTAGGAACCAGGTATTAAATTGTAAGACATTTCCTGGGGCAGATGTGGATTCTGACCACAATCTATTGGTTATGAACTGCAGATTGAAACTGAAGAAACTGCAAAAAGGTGGGAATTTAAGGAGATGGGACCTGGATAAACTGAAAGAACCAGAGGTTGTAGAGAGTTTCAGGGAGAGCATAAGGGAACAATTGACAGGAATAGGGGAAAGAAATACAGTAGAAGAAGAATGGGTAGCTCTGAGGGATGAAGTAGTGAAGGCAGCAGACGATCAAGTAGGTAAAAAGACGAGGGCTAATAGAAATCCTTGGGTAACAGAAGAAATATTGAATTTAATTGATGAAAGGAGAAAATATAAAAATGCAGTAAAAGAAGCAGGCAAAAAGGAATACAAACGTCTCAAAAATGAAATCGACAGGAAGTGCAAAATGGCTAAGCAGGGATGGCTAGAGGACAAATGTAAGGATGTAGAGGCTTGTCTCACTAGGGGTAAGATAGATACTGCCTACAGGAAAATTAAAGAGACCTTTGGAGAGAAGAGAACCACTTGTATGAATATCAAGAGCTCAGATGGCAACCCAGTTCTAAGCAAAGAAGGGAAGGCAGAAAGGTGGAAGGAGTATATAGAGGGTTTATACAAGGGCGATGTACTTGAGGACAATATTATGGAAATGGAAGAGGATGTAGACGAAGATGAAATGGGAGATACGATACTGCGTGAAGAGTTTGACAGAGCACTGAAAGACCTGAGTCGAAACAAGGCCCCGGGAGTAGACAACATTCCATTAGAACTACTGATGGCCTCGGGAGAGCCAGTCATGACAAAACTCTACCATCTGGTGAGCACGATGTATGAGACAGGCGAAATACCCTCAGACTTCAAGAAGAATATAATAATTCCAATCCCAAAGAAAGCAGGTGTTGACAGATGTGAAAATTACCGAACTATCAGTTTAATAAGTCACAGCTGCAAAATACTAATGCGAATTCTTTACAGACGAATGGAAAAACTGGTAGAAGCCGACCTCGGGGAAGATCAGTTTGGATTCCGTAGAAATGTTGGAACACGTGAGGCAATACTGACCTTACGACTTATCTTGGAACAAAGATTAAGAAAAGGCAAACCTACGTTTCTAGCATTTGTAGACTTAGAGAAAGCTTTTGACAATGTTGACTGGAATACTCTCTTTCAAATTCTGAAGGTGGCAGGGGTAAAATACAGGGAGCGAAAGGCTATTTACAATTTGTACAGAAACCAGATGGCAGTTATAAGAGTCGAGGGGCATGAAAGGGAAGCAGTGGTTGGGAAGGGAGTGAGACAGGGTTGTAGCCTATCCCCGATGTTATTCAATCTGTATATTGAGCAAGCAGTAAAGGAAACAAAAGAAAAATTCAGAGCAGGTATTAAAATTCATGGAGAAGAAGTAAAAACTTTGAGGTTCGCCGATGACATTGTAATTCTGTCAGAGACAGCAAAGGACTTGGAAGAGCAGTTGAACGGAATGGACAGTGTTTTGAAAGGAGGATATAAGATGAACATCAACAAAAGCAAAACGAGGATAATGGAATGTAGTCAAATTAAGTCGGGTGATGCTGAGGGAATTAGATTAGGAAATGAGACACTTAAAGTAGTAAAGGAGTTTTGCTATTTAGGGAGTAAAATAACCGACGATGGTCGAAGTAGAGAGGATATAAAATTTAGACTGGCAATGGCAAGGAAAGCGTTTCTGAAGAAGAGAAATTTGTTAACATCGAGTATAGATTTAGGTGTCAGGAAGTCGTTTCTGAAAGTATTTGTATGGAGTGTAGCCATGTATGGAAGTGAGACATGGACGATAACTAGTTTGGATAAGAAGAGAATAGAAGCTTTCGAAATGTGGTGCTACAGAAGAATGCTGAAGATAAGGTGGGTAGATCACGTAACTAATGAGGAGGTATTGAATAGGATTGGGGAGAAGAGAGGTTTGTGGCACAACTTGACTAGAAGAAGGGATCGGTTGGTAGGCCATGTTTTGAGGCATCAAGGGATCACAAATTTAGCATTGGAGGGCAGCGTGGAGGGTAAAAATCGTAGAGGGAGACCAAGAGATGAATACACTAAGCAGATTCAGAAGGATGTAGGTTGCAGTAGGTACTGGGAGGTGAAGAAGCTTGCACAGGATAGAGTAGCATGGAGAGCTGCATCAAACCAGTCTCAGGACTGAAGACCACAACAACAACAACAACAATTCTGTGCTCAGCACACTAATCAATCTATTCAACAGGTTCTGTACTACATGCTCACTTCCACAGAAAATAGCACTTTTTTCAGCAAATCTAATCATTGATACGTTTCCATCCTGAATTTTAATGGCACTCTTGAACTTTTTTATTTACTTCACTGCTAATTTGATATACAGGTAAGAGCAGAGCGGAAAGACTGCATCCGTAACAGATGTCCTTTTTAATCCAAGCACTTTCTTTCTGAATAAAAAGCTTCAGTTAATTTGTTGTTTTCAATTAAGATAGAACACCAAGCTTTTGATGATACAGAAAATCACTGAAAGTTTGAGATTTTATCCAAATTTCATGTGTCATGTTAACCAAGAACTTTTTATCCAAGAACTCTATTGTGAAGTACTTTTGTTTATTGTACAAGGTACACAAAATAAATTTGGCCTCAAAAATATTTAAAAGACTGACATGCACCTGAATCTTATTAATGAACAGGATTATTGTTCATCACAGAAAATACTGTAAACCCTGATTTTGATGCATCATTTGTTTGCTGTCACATGTCTGAACATGTGCATCTCTCACATACTCTGTCCCGAGTACTTCGCTGTATCATTAAATTTGAGTGAGAAAGAGGAACAAATGTGTTTAGTGACCAGTTGAATGGAACACATGGCAAAACCTCAGCAAAGTCTGTAATACAAAACTTAGAAGCAAAATGACATGAAATGGACTAGAACAAATAAAAATTGTAACTATCCAAAAAGAGTACAAACACCAGAAAAATTACTCAAGTGAAGGCAGGCCTCGAACAACATCTGACAAAATCTCAACACCATTCATTTGTGCATATTGGACTTAGGAGATCATTGTGTCATAGTATTATCATAAAAGACATGCATCTGCAACCTTGCGAATTTACTGTTGTGCACAAGTTAAAGCACTCACACAGACTTTCAAGTATTAAGTTCTGCTGGTGGCTCCCGAGAAGTGGAATCAGTATTTTTTGGATCTTCAGTTTTTAATTTCTTCAGATGAGGGCTGGCTCAGCCGGTAAGGACATGTGAAATCACAGAACATTCGCCATTATGCACTATAAACCTGATCATTATTTTGAAGAGCCACTGGCAATGGGTCACTGCATAATCTCAAGATTGGTGCTTGGCGTGCAACACCTAGTGTCCACATTATAAAACAATTTTTTCATGAAACTGTTAATGCTAACCGGTATATCTAGAAACTGTTTAATCTATAGAGGAATCAACTCACAGAAGGTGAATGACTCTATGAATATTGTCTGCGAGCCACAGCAACAACACACACCACCCTCACAATGTCGTCATGTGTGCACAAGTTGTTTGGCGAGCAGGGAACACTCAGCAGAGGCAGTACAATCACCCAGCCACCTCGATCGCCTGGTTCTCTCCCTGTTATTTTTATCTGTGGGGCAAATTGAAGGTTCAGGTGTACTCAAATAATCCTCACACTGGAAGAGCTACAGCAGACCACTGAAATCATTATTGCTGCTATCACTCAGGCAGAGCTTCTACACATGCCTCACAGTTCAATAAATCAAACACAGTGCTCCATCATCAGTTGTGACCACTTCCAGCATCTTTTGTGATGTTTAGTAACAAGGGTCAGTCCTACATCAGTCTTACTGTAAATATTTTATGGATCAGGTTCAGTTTTCCAATCCTGTACATACTGTATACAATTCATTTTCCCTCCCAGGGTACACTTATTTTTCTGAGGATTTCAAACATTTTGCACCAGTTTGCTTTTTCTAGGCTGGAAAATCTTATTGAAGTGTTTTATTTATTTTACTACAACCATTCATTCGTTGTAAAGTATGGAGAGTTTTTCTGATGCCTTTACTTTCCCTACAGCCAAACTTAGTGTCCTCAAGCCAATTCTAACCTTTATTTTCAATATGTCATTCTGATAAGCAATAACTGATGGAATACTAGTTCTCTCAGTCATCTGCCCTTGTTATCTTTGGGTTTCTTCCCACTCTATTTGTGTATAGATTGTGAAAAGAGTGACTGCATGAATGTCTACAAGCACACAGTATTAGTCTAATCTTGTCTTTGAAATCCCTGTGGGAACAATGCATTATGGACAGTAAAGTATTCCTAAGGTCCTCAGTTAATCTATAAGTGCTGGCCGCTGTGGCTGAGCGGTTTTAGGCGCTTCAGTCTGGAACCGTGCTGCTGCTACAGTCAGAGGTTCGAATCCTGCCTCGAGCATGGATGTGTGTGATGTCCTTAGGTTTAAGTTCTAAGTCTAGGGGACTGATGACCACAGATGTTAAGTCCCATAGTGCTTAGAGCCATTTGAACCACTTAATCTGTAAGTGAAACTTTGTAAGTAGCCTTTGTTGTTGTCTATTTTGAAGTGTCAGCAAATTTATACCTTTCAGCATTTCTACAGCACTCTCCCATGACTGAAACAAATCTGTGACCATTTAAGCTGGTCTTTTTTATGTACATGCAAGGTTCCATACTACTCCCAATCAGTATGGATTTCCCATATTTAAGCAATAATCTAGGAAATGTAATAGAAGTATTTTGTAAGCAATCTCCTTTGTAGACTGACTACATATTTTTAGTATCCAGCCAAAGAACCAAAGTCTGCTACTCATTTTACCTACAACTGAGCCTATGTGAACATTTCACTTGATATTTACAAAAATTTTTACACCCAGGTATTAGAATGAGGAGACTGATTCCAACCATGACTCACTGATATTGTAATAATAATATGAATATTAAGACAGATTGCTATTCACTGTGGAAGGAGGCACCGAACAGCGAAAAGGGATATCTGTGGATTTTAGCTATACATGCACGACAAACACAACATTGATATGAGAGTTGTGCACTGTGCGCAAGTGAATGACTCCAGCTCTCCCTCTCTCTCCCTCCCCCCCCCCTCTCTCTCTCTCTCTCTCTCTCTCTCTCTCTCTCTCTCTCTCTCTCTGTGTGTGTGTGTGTGTGTGTGTGTGTGTGTTCTCCATTTGATGACTTTTTTTTCCAGCTTATATACTTCATATACTTACAGTTGAAGAATATACAATTTCTTCTCGTAAGTATTTGTTGTCTCCTGCTTTCTTGTCAAACAATCCCCAATCCATTTTTATATCCCAAGTATATGCATAGCAGGAGCTAAGGATATATGAAAGCACCCACAAATAAAAATATGGATTTTCTGAAGTAAACGTGTATTTACCTGCAGAACAGACAGATTTCATAAGATGATAACAAGATCAACTGGATAGAAACAAATGAAGATATAACAAACAACACTATCATAGGTTATACATTACATACACTCTAGATGTTCATTTAATTAACACAGAAATTCAGTTATGCTGCAACATGAAAATGATTTTTTGACTTACTTGTGGCACCCTGCATCTTGTAACTGATACACTGATGAGCAAAAACATTATGACCACCTGCTTAATACCTTGTTGGACCATCTTTGTAATGCAATTTATCATTGATTCTGCACATCATCAATTCTACAGTTCATCGGTAGGTTTGTGGAGCTATGTGGCACCAGATGCCTACACACAAGTTATGTAATTCCTGTAGATAACTGCCTGCTGATTTGTGTATGTGGTGATCATGCTTGACAGCGACCCACATGGGAGCCATCGGATTGACATCAGACAAATTTGATGGCCAAGACATTGACATGATTTCACTATCATGCTTCTTGAACTACTGTAGCATGATTCTGGCTTCAAGACACAGACAATTGTACTGCTGAAAGATGACAGATGACATAATTATCCGAGAAGACATCAAGCATAAAGCAGATGGTCCGCACCTGACATTGTGTCTTCAATTACTACCACAAGTACTTTGCAAGCACAAGATAATGCATATCACTGCTTACGGCCAGCTTACATCCATGGCTGGGTGAATGTTTTGAGCAGCTGTTCGCCTTGATGATGGCATTTGTGGAGACTACCATCAACCTGGTGTAGCAAAAACATGATTCATCTGTTGAGCCAACATGTTTCCAGTGATAGAAGGTCCAGTCTTGATGATACCGAGCCCCCTACAACCTTAACTGATGATGTCATGGGGCCAACATGTGAACATGTAGGGGTCATCTGCTGCGGAGCCCCTTGTTCAACAATGCACACTGAATGTTGTGCTCCAAAACATATGTGCATCCACCAGCATTGTGCTGTTTTGCCAGAGATGCCATAAATCATTGTCTTAGCCTACTTTTCAGAGTATGCAAGTCTCCATCCCCCATGTTCTGTGAAAAGTCATGGATGTTCTAACCACTTAGTGCCTAGTGGTAGTGTCACTGCCCTCCTACCAGTTTCCAAAGATGCTCACAACAGTAGCACTTGAACATTCAATCAGCTTCGCCTTTTTTGTGGTACTCATTCACAGGCTCTACAGAATAATAATCTGCCCTTTGGCAAAGTCAAAGTCGCTTATCTCAGTGGATTTCTCCATTTGCAGGACGTATCTTCACTAGGGTAAACCCCCATCCATCTCTGCTCGGCTTACATACTTTTCTCATTGTGTCAGGTGACAGCAACACCACCAGGAGGCATGAACCTCGCAGTGGACAGTGGTCATAATATTTTGGCTGATCAGTGTATGTTTACTCTTCAACTGTGCCATAAAAACTGAATTACAGCAGCATATACAACATTTTTCTCTTATCTAGTTCCTACCATTTAGAACACTTTTATTATTTTTATACATTTCTTTCTCTGAAATGGACCTTTAACAAATCAGTTTAATGGTACATACTTATTATTGTTGCCAAGAAAATTTTTGCAAGTGTTTCTGATGAGCAGGACCAGAGCTACCAAAGTAATAGCCATGTTCACCACAGCGTGAGCATAATGAACATTTTGTCTCTCTGGCCGGTGGGCTACCTGTTTTCTAATGAAAGACAGTAGGAAGTCAGCACTGGCCATGCACATACAGTGATATAAAATGGACTTTTACAGTTTTGAACTTAAATCATGGACATGAAACCTACATTCTTGGCCTCGTCTATTTCTGAAATTGACTTCCTATGGGATCTACACCTGGTATATGGATATTTTGTGGGAGTTTCCACCAAGTATTTGGAATATCAAAACAAGTTTATGAGATCATATAACAGCCAAATCATTATTTTAGATGTTATTTCCACAATCAATGCTTGGAATCCAGCAACAGGTTAAAATACTGTAGCAGGACTTATAGAGATTTAGTGGTCAAGTGCATATATTGGGAATTTCGAATTACACATTGCATGACAATAATTCTAGCAATCAATTATTTTTAAAAGTGTCATTTATTCATAGTAAATACAACCCAACAATTAAAAATTAATAAAACGACAATAGCATATCAAGTTTTCATTCTCCTTTGTATGTTCAGTCGTATGCATGAGAAAAAAATTTCAAATGAATTTATTTCTAAAAATCAGTGTAACTCATAAATATTTTGCATAAATTTTCCATCCCCATAACCAAAATAAAGTAATTTTAAAACAGTTTTTCTTAGTATGAAAGTCATGCTTTGTCTTCATCTGAAAAAAAAACTGGGGCTTTTCAATAACTCTTACTAATTTCTATTACATTTCAATAGCATTACCATACATTGAGACAAGACACTAGATTAAAGGTATACTCACTTTCATTTGCAATATTAAGTGCTGAAAAGAGGATGACAAAAAATGATGTTGCATATTTTCCTGCATTTACTAGATGTGGGAAGGCCTCTTTGGTGTCCCTGTATCGGCGCAAGCACTGTGCAAATCGCCACCAAGCTGGGAGACACCCAACCATTGGTCGTAGGAAACCACGGAGGTCAGTACATTGGCGGCTATCTGTGGAAAAATAACAAAAATAAAAGAATGTAACATGGTTTTATTCCAATCTCAATACAGTATAAAAGCTATTATTAACCGCGACGAAAACTACAGATAGTCAAGAATTAATTCCATACTGAAAACTTCCTAAAACTTTTAGTTAAAAATGTATGTTGCTGAATTAGTATAGTTTTTATACACTGTTAAAATCCCATACAATTACAGGTATTGTCGACAATCTGAACTCTGCTGCTTCTGAATACACTGCAGAAATGTGCTCACCTCAATACTCAGAGGAGCTTAAAACTATCTATCCATGATCAAGACCCAATAGTTAGTTTTTTTTATTGAGATGGAGCACAAGCTCAGATGGTTTAAGCGATGGGGAAGGAAGTCAGTCATGCCTTTTCAAAGGAACCATCCCGGCATTTGCCTGGAGCGATTTAGGGAAGTCACGGAAAACCTAAATCTGAATGGCTGGATGCGTGTTTGAACTTTCATCCTCCCGAATGTGATTTTATCACAACACTCCAGCACAGCAATGAAATATTTACTTAATTTAGCTGAAGTAGGCATCAAATGTCTTAAACTACTGTCATGAATGTTCTGTGTGGTGATCACATCATCACTGCCCTAAGCAATATGAAATCTGTGATGCTGCCTTCTTTGGAGAGGTGAAGAGCCAGCTGAAAGACCTGCAATAATCAATATTTGAAAAGTTCCTATAAGTAAGAAGCAATGAGTGAGCCTAGTTAAAGGGCACAGTATAACTAAACTGGAGAATTGTGTTGAAAAATGGACTGTAACCAAATTATTTTGAGAAAGTAAACATATGGTTAGGATTCTGCATCAGACAATACACAGGTGTACTTTTTTTACTTTGACTATCATTTTTGTCACACTCTGGACACCTTCGGGCCATATAAAGCCATATACAATGTATTTAATTACACATTCCACAATTACAATAACCAATCATTCTCGAAATGCAACATTTTTGTACAACTCATGTATAACATTTTTACCAGAATGGATCATTCCAGATATTACTCAGGTAATTCTCATCACCTTTCAGATCATGGACTCACTGATTTCCATTACCTTCCTCTCATAAATGTTCTGTATGGTGTTCACATGATCCTTGCCCTAAGCAGTATGAAATCTGCTTCCACTGTGAGAAACATGGTCACCTTAGCACTATTTGTAATTTTCATACTTGATGCAAGACCAAACAGCCACAAAACAGTGTTATCTGGTCTTCAGTACAAAGACTGGTTTGATGCTGCTCTTCATGCTACTCTATCATATGCAAGCCTCTTCATCTCAGATTAACTACAACAACTTACACCCTTCTGAATACAACTTACTGTATTCGCCTCTTGGTTCCCTCTCAATAATTTTTACCTCCCACACTTCCTTACAATACTAAATCAGTGATCCCTTGATGTCTCATAATGTGTCCTAACAACAGATCCCTTCTTTTAGTCAGATTGTGTCACAAATTTCTTGTCTCCCCAATTCTATTCGGTATCTCCTCATTAGTAACATGATCTAACATCTAATATGCAGCATTCTTCTGTAACACCACATTTAAAAAGCTTCTATTCTCTTCTTGTCTAAACTGTTTATCACCCATGTTTCACTTCCATAGATACCTTCTGAAAATATTCCTAACACTTACAGCTATATTTGATGTTAACAGTTTCTCTCCTTCAGAAATGTTTTTTCTTGCCATTCCCAGTCTCCATTTTAAATCCTCTCTATTTTGGCCAACATCAGCAATTTTGCTGCCCAAATTACTTTTTGCATCTCATTTCCTAAGCTAATTCTCTCAGCATCATGTGATTTAACTTAATTACATTCCACTATCCTTGTTTTGCTTTTGTTGATGTTCATACACTGAAGAGCCAAAGAAACTGGTACACCTGCCTAATATCATGTAGGGTTCCCACAAGCAAGCAGAAGTGCTGTAACATGACATGGCATGTACTCAACTAATGTCTGAAGTAATGCTGGAGGAAATTGACACCATGACACCTGCAGGGCTGTCCATAAATCTGTAAGATTACGAGGAGGTGAAGATTTCTTCTGAACAGCACATTGCAAGGCATCCCAGATCCACAGGCTTGGGCAGTCCCCTGCTGACATGCAGGGTCCATGGATTCATGAGGTTGTCTCCATACCCGTACATGTCCATCTACTTGATACAATTTGAAACAAGACTCATCCTACCAGGGAACGTGTTTCCAATCATCAACAGTCCAATGTGGGTGTTGACAGGCCCAGGCGGGGTATAAAGCTTTGTGTAATGCAGTCATCAAGGCTGCATGAGTGGGCCTTCAGCTCTGAAAACTCATATCGATGATTTTTCGTTGAATGGTTTGCACACTGACACTCATTTATGGCTCAGCATTGAAATCTGCAGCAATTTGCAGAAGGGTTGCACTTCTGTCACGCTTAACGATTCTCTTCAGTCGTCGTCGGTCATGTTCTTTCAGGATCTTCTTCCGGCTGCAGCGATGTTGCAGATTTGATGTTTTACTGGATTCCTGATATTCACAGTGCATTCATGAAATGTCCATAAGGGAAAATTCCCACTTCATCGCTACCTCAGATTTGCTGTGTCCCATCACTCGTGCACCGACTATAACACCACTTTCAAACTCACTTAAATATTGATAACCTTCTATTGTAGCAGTAATAACCAATCTAACAACTGCGCCAGACACTTGTCGTCTTATACAGGCACTGCCGACTGCAATGCCATATTCTGTCCGTTTACATATCTCTGTATCTGAATATGCATGCCTATACCACTTTCTTTGGTGCTTCAGTGTATTATATACTCCTTTCAAAATGCTGTCCATTCCATTCAAGCGCTCTTCCATGTCCTTTGCTGTCTCTGACAGAATTACAATGTCATCAGTAGACCTCAAAGCTTTTATTTCTTCTCTCTGAACTTCTAATTCCTACTCCAAATTTTTCTTTAGTTTCCTTTACTGCTTGCTCAATATACAGATTTATAATGATTATTTTAAAAGAGGGTACTCACTGAGTGATACCAAAGATTATGCAATGGTGGATAATATATTGCCACTGGACTGTGAGAGAGAGGGTAAATAAGCTGGGAAATAGAGTGCGTCCTGTGTAGAGTCCTTGGTAATGTGGGATTACATCAGCTACACAAGAAGATGGCCATTGGCCAACTCCAGAAGGCAACGTATATGTAGGCAACAAAACGGAGGGCTCTGATTAGCCCAAAACACAAGGAAGCACTTCCCTATCTTATGTCAAGGTAATAAAGTGGCAGTTAGAAAGGGATGGCAGAGATGAGTGGTTGCGTGTCGGGTGTAGATCCTGTGGATCATGGTAAAACATTCCTTATCAGTTAAATTGTGGCACTGTTTAGAGTTTGTTACATGTAACTGTCATTGTTCTGGAGTGATGTGTGAGTGGAAGACCATTCTAATCTGCATACAATGTAGATGGAAGATAAGTGATTGTGTAACTGTTTTTTGTAAAGCACCACAAAGGAAATTACCAGAATAAAAAATGGATCCCTTCAAAAAAT
This sequence comes from Schistocerca nitens, assembly GCF_023898315.1. NCBI lineage: Eukaryota > Metazoa > Arthropoda > Insecta > Orthoptera > Acrididae > Schistocerca > Schistocerca nitens. Next base: position 516,318,923 of record NC_064614.1, read on the forward strand.
GTATGCACAATTATTTGACCACTAGCTCCTGTCAAACTTCACATCACCATTACAGCCATTCATCCAGATTCTGAGTCCACCTAATCCACGACCAGAGGTTTTACTGAGCAGAGGGGACATCATCATCTGAAAGACACAGGTCAGTGTATTTCAGCTATCTACAGTGAGATACAATGGATGTACATGTCCTCACCAGCAATCTTGCCGAGTTCAATCTATAACCATAGATTCTAAGACCGGTCTTGTAAACACAAGAGGAGTGTTGAAGATTTAATAACATCAGAGATAGGCTAAAGCCCTGTCTCAATCCCCTCTCAACCATTGCCTTCCTTTCATGCCCCTTGACTCTTATAACTGCCATCTGGTTTCTGTAAATAGCCTTTTCTCCTTGTATTTTAGCCTTGTTAGCTTCAGTAATTTAAAGAGAGTGTTCCAGTCAACACTGTGACTGGAACAATATGTTGACACAATAGTAATTCAGCACATAAAATTCAAACTTTAGTAAACACAGAAATGTGTATTCAACAAAACACGTTAATAGCTTTATAGATCTTAGACTAAACAACAGTACACAGTGTTACAGAAAGAATGACATGATTTGGGATAGTAATAACTGTGAAACAAGGGACACACCAGCAAGGAAATGTGTGTTGTTAGAATAAGTGTGGCCTAAAGTTTCACATAATCACCCTTAGATGTCAGTCAACGCATCTTCTCCATTTGCAGGCAGTCAGAAGTAAGGTGGCATCTGTTCAACAAAAGGATGTTTTGTGTGCAGCAGTTGCAAAGATTGAGTCAATGATTTTGGTCCAGCATGCTTTTCGCCAGCGTTTTTGATATTGATCCATCTGCACCCAAAAAACATTCACTGCTGGTATTGCCAATTTGAAGAGGCAGGATTTTCCAGGTTGACCTTGCACTTCTGATGCATGGTGAAAAAAATTCAGCAAATGTTTGAGCAGAGTCCATGAAAGTCTACTCACTGCACATGCAGATAACAGACAAAATGGCTCTAAGCACTATGGGACTTAACATCTGAGGTCATCAGTCCCCTAGACTTAGAACTACTTAAATCTAACTAACCTAAGGACATCACACACATCCATGCCCGAGGCAGGATTCGAACCTGCGACTATAGCAGCAGCGCGGTTCCAGACTGAAGCGCCTAGAATCACTCGGCCACAGTGGCCGGCTAGAGAACTGACAATGACTCATACAACTGTCTGATGAGTGTTAAGGTATCGTTTGGTCTATAAACCATACAGACTACAATCAGTTGGGTTGGTGGTAAAACAAAATGGGTTGACTTCAGCAATGCTCTGATAGAGGACATGGAAGACAGTATATTATTACCACAATCAATTTTCAGTGATGAAGCAACATTTCATTTTAGTGGTAAAGTAAACCGACATAACGTTCGCATATGGGGACTCCAGAACCCTCATGACATTATAGAGCACAAAGGAGACTCATCTAAAGTGAACATTTTTTGTGTCATTTCTCGTGAAAAATTGTAAGGTCCTCCTCCTTTGAAGGAACACAGAGAGACTAGAATAATCTATTTTCAAATGCTGCAAGCTTGGCTTTTTCCATAACTTCAGGAGGACTCTGATGACTTCATTTTCCAACAGGATGTTGTTCGTGCTGCTGGTGGTGGATACATAGCATTTGTAATAGTATAGCTAAAACATTAAGTTTTTTGAGTATTTTGCAATGTATCCCTTGTTTGTAGTCTGTTTTTATCAATTTTGAAATCAGGTCATTCTTTTTTAAACAACCTGTATTTCAAGTGGACAAGGGGTCTCTTGCATCACCATTACAACCATTTGCCACAATTTATGATTTATAGTGGGCATAAGTTACAGATAAAAGGAACATTTGAAGTTGATTTATAACGTAAATGTGTAACCAGACAAATTTACAGTTCAGTGATTGGTTCATTGAATACAGATAATATTTTCCACCTAGAGGTCTTCAATCAGTTGGCAGTCTTAATCAATGAGAAAATCCACATAGTGTCAACCAAGATACCGTTCGAAACAGTTGAAGAATTATATACATTTTCACATCTTTTATCTCCTGGTCCAGGTTGTGCAAAAGACACAGCGTGAGAGTCACATCAAGCCAACCACTATTCCCTATTTTGCCCACCCCCATCCTCCATGATGGAGTTAAGACAGAACTCGACTGCTTACAGAAACAAAATCTCATTATTCCGATCTCATCTAGGTGTTGAGCACCTCTATTAATAGTTGTTCAAAGGCAAATGGCTCTCTTAGACTGGGTGGAAATTTCAAGGCAATAAACTTGTACGTTGTAGACATATTTTCAATCCCTTGACCCAAAAATTTATTTTCCAAACTAAAAGGTACTAATGATGCACTAAGGTCAATCTCTGTAGAATGAATACTTACAGCTGCCAACAGGTTTTAGTTTCAAACACTTCATTCAGTTTGAATCAATATCAGAGGTACTCATTTGGAATTTTGATTGCGACCCCCCCCACCCCCCCCCCCACCCCAAATCTTTCAGTACTATCTGAATAATTTTTGCATTGCTGCAACCACAGTTGTGGGAGAGTTGAAAATGGATTCAACAAGTTTTGAAATGTGTGACGTTAGGTTGGCCAGACTTCCTACCAATATGGGCCAATCTGGCATAGACAGCTTATTTACTTCAAGGCTTCGCTTCAAAGCATGACTCATATGCTACTACTTGGCCCAGGAAATGGATTCCACTGGCTTGTCATTTCACCACTGCCTTTGCTAATGTGCTTTCCTTGCTGCATGGATAAGAAATGAAATTGAGCATCTGGCCAGCTCATATGTATGGATTATGATCCTCAACAAGACACTTCTCCAAACAGTTTCTCTCAATGGCCTCAACTTTCAGGTCTTCAGGAGGGCTGTTTCACATATTTTTAATGGAGCTGGTCATCTCAACCTTCAAAACTACTCATAGGCTCATCACTCCATGTTGAATACTCACAGCCACCAAGGTCTGTATGAGGAAGAGCGGTGACAAACATTGGGTACAGCAAGCCCACAAGGTTTCACTGTGTTTTGAGACACATTAGATTCGCTGAGACTTGTATGCCATTTGTCACAGAGCTACAACGATGGAGGAGGGCCTTCTATATATGTTAGTCGACTTAACATTAATTCTACAGGGCAGACCTGGAATATGCCAGAACAGTTCTGGCTGGGATAATTTCTTACTTTTTAATTTTACTAGGGATCTGAATCATATATTGTCAGATGAGTGAGGTGCCCAAGACAATGTTAATGGACTTGCCTGAAGTTTTCTTTGTTCACTCTTAGAACCACTGGAAATGAGAGTGACTAAGTTTTATTTTCACAAATCTTATATTTTGTGAACAGTAGTGTGCTAAAATAAAAAAGAAAGAAAGAAAAAAAAAAGCAATTATGGATGAAGGTTCAGGAATATCACTAGACATCACATTAAAGAGAGTTAAAACAGAAATTGGAACGTAAATTTTGAGGCAAGATTTAAAGCAGTGTTCCTTTGATAAAAAAAAATTAATTAATTTACCAAAGCAAATGTTCACAAAGTTCCATCTTGGGACCATTATGACAATAATCATCATAACGTTTTTGTCTCTAGTCTTTTTTTTTTTTTTCCCCTACAGTTTCAAAAAGTTTGCTGCATTATTTTAAAGAGCCAAGATAAACACTTAGGATCTGTATTCAACAGAAAAAATAGTTATTAATAATATGTTCAATTTCTGACAGTGGCTGAAAAGGATAATTGCACTCTTGTGGATTACATTCAGTGCCCTTATAAATTAAGTATGATTACAGCAGATAAAAATTTTCCTTCTAGGCACATGCTCATGAACAAAAGTGAAGGTTATTTTCTGATATTACCATGTTTCTAAACAAGTTCGTTGTGAAAATATAATGGTGAAATAATTATGATAATGTAATAATGAATTCATTAAATGTGTACTTGCCATGCATAGTTTTCATTGCACGCCATTCAGTATCACACTTTGCCTATTTCCCTCTCGCTACAAGTAAGACCAAGTCACTTACAAGTGCTTGTGCTTGAGCCACCAGTTCCTCAATAGCCCACTCCCAAGTAGCTGCTAAATTCATTACTAACGAGAAAGCTTGACGCAAATGCTGACTGTGTCTAATTTTAAAGCACCTGCCAGGCCACACAGATCTCTGGCAAGAGCACAGCAGTGTTCCTGCATGGCAGACAGCAGTAAAACCTCCTTCACTGACTATATCCACAGCAGCATAAGCAAGAATTATCACACCTTCGTTTCCATACAGTCACCATGTTGTGGGGGCTAATATATGGTCAGCACACTCAGGGTGGGTGCTTGCACCAATCAATAGACACATGGTATGCTACCTTTGCTATGTGGACAGGGATGGCTGCCAATGGCAGTACTATCATTTCAGCTGTGGCATAAGTTGCATTTCTCAGAGCCTCATGCTCATTACAATCTTTGTCTTGCATTGTGGATGCCTTGTCTCACCATCACCTCCCCCTTAGGCCATGTCCTACGTGAGTGACAGAAGCGAGCAACAGCGCATGACAGCTTCAGGCGACAAAACACAACTGCAGGTGTAGTTATGGAAGTGTCCTACATGAGCAACATCTGTGTCGCTGCCTGTCTCCCGCTGCAACTGGTGACGTTTAAATTCAAACATGTTTGAATCTTGTCGCTGCAGCACATGCGACACAGAGCGACAGTCACGTGTCTACTTGGCAAAGCAGTGGCGGGGATGCGATGGCAGCTATGAATTACTTAACATCCGATATCAAGAAAAGGATTCGGCAAAAAAACCTATAGCTTGATATCCTTAAATGAGAAAGGTCAGAATTTATTTTCGTTATTCGTCATAGTTACTGTGCTACACGAAATTGAGTACATGGCTGCACGAAATTTTTAAGAATCTGCAGAGGTAAAATAACACTGTGTAGACTTTCTGTATCGTCCATTTAAGGCCATACATTATTGTGTATGAAATGTAACCAATATATCTAAATTGTATTTAAAGTTGAGACTGGAATGATATCTCTTTTCATTCTTAAGATATGTGGTCTTATATCCGCAGACTGGTCGCTCACGTCGCGTCCGAACCTTTCCTGCGCTTCAGGAATCAAGTGGTCGTAAAAATTGTCGTATATCATAAAACGTTCTTTTTGTAAATGTGTGAGCAGAGCGAAAATAAGACTCTCTATAACTTACACCATGAAGTTTTGTCCAAATTTTCATAGGCAAACAAAGGGAGAGAAACAGGTAAACGGAGTCTCAAAGTGATCAGCATCAGGTCTAGTTTGGCATGAAAATATTTAATTGCTTGAAAGTAATCAGGGTAATGAACAAAAATTTAATTAATAAGCTGAGGAAAAATTGAAATATTTCACAAAAAGCTGCTTTAAATGAAGTGTCAAAAATGTCATCTGTTCAAGACCTAGCTATTTTGCACATAAAAAGATACATTGGTGCGATATTTAAATGTCAAAAAAGCTTCCTTCGAATCAAGTACGTCGGGAAGGCAAACAAGGAGTCTGTAAGATCATGCTTTCTGAATGAAACTTGAAATTAAAAAATGGAAGGAATCACTCAAATATTTTATGAAATTATTCGTGTAAAAGAAATAAGTAGATCAGAGAAATGTTCTATGTGCCTTTGAATGATGCTCGAAATCATAAACAGAAAATGAGCTACACTAAACGTTTCCCTAATATTTTTTATTTTCTACTTTAAGACAAATCGTTACACAAAATGTTTGACTTTCTTTTCAAAAATTTTGTAAGCTTTACTTTTACAGACTATTTAGAGTAATTGAATCGCTTGGCCTGCTGATGAATTACTTTCCCAACATGAAATATCTGTAAAATTTCATGGTTCATTGTAATTTATTAGGAATTAAATGCATGTAATATACAGTGATAGGTGTGAAGATCAAGTTCTTTGGCAAGGCCTTAAAAATATACTTAGCGATGCAGCGTAAACAGTATACATAAAACTTAGTATACAGAATCGTAATTGAGTCAGTAAAAATATAAGAATTGCCAGGAATCGAACTCAGGACCTCATTCCCGCACGTCACTACGAGCTGTACATGCTACCCCTACACCACAGCTACCTACTGTCCAGGAGTCTCATTGTTTCTGCTTATGTTTCTATTTACCTTAGTTAGTCATGTAATAGTCATTCCTCTGCATTTATTGGCTGTTATTTAATTTATTGATGACATAGTTGAATGCTCCTCTGCTCATTCATGTGTATTCGAAGAACTTGTCTGGTGATCTTCGTAGCTGACGATACTTATGAAATTCTCCACGGAGGTTCCTCTATTTGTAAATTTCATGCAGAGCATTCCTTTTCACTTTGTTTTCTTAAGTAAACCTAATTCTGTAGCCTTACTCTACAGCTACAATATTCTACAGGTTAAGGATGCCGTTTTATAGAAACAGCTGGTTGGCTCTAAGCAGCCATCTTGCAGCGCGACATGGTCGCTCGCATGCAGGACATCCAAGGTTGTCGCCCAATGTTGCTGCTTGTTGCTGGAGTGTCGCGTATGCAGAAGTCGCTCGCTGTCACTCGCTTCTGTCGCTCACACAGGACATGGCCTTACCAGCACAAGCTGCAGTAGTGACAATCTCACAACTGCTGTTACTCAGCAGGTACTGTGGATTGGCTTCCCACACCAGTCCCACAGCAGGCAGCTGCAGCCTCAGCTGATTTCTCAGCTCTGTTGATCAACATCCGAGATAAAAAATGCCAGTCCGCAACATCCATGGGTTTGGTGAGTTGTTTCAGTCCCTATGTGCTGCCTCAGGAGGAGAGAGAATCTGTATCCATCAGCGAAAGTGACAGTGTGTGTGGTGTTGAGGACTCAGCCAGCAGCCAACCATACAGACGGGTTATGCGAGCATGAACCTTGCAGGAGACAGCTCTTCAGGTGATGGACAACAGATGGTCATACTCCACCCAGGCAACAGACAAGGGATGACCATGCTCTGCCCAGCCACCAGCCAGCAACCAAGTGCCACAAAAGGTCACTGGCCCCATCCACTTTCTTCTCTTGGAGCCATGTGATCGAAATTATTACCTACAGTATCCTAGCACCCAGACACAGCATCCAAGCTACAGTCACCCACAATCAGGATTTCACTCTGTAGCTGCCACTATGACGATGATGACACAATGCATGTTTACTTTTGCCTCCACGAGCTGCCAACTATGGACCTTCACCATTCATGGCCTCTACACCAAAGAGAGACAGCCTCCAACATTGTGATCAGCACTTGGACTCTGTAATAATTGTCTTTGTTTCTTACTGCCAATATACTGGGCATAAATTTTTCCTTGTCCTCTCAAGACTTTAACTTTTGCACATCCCTCTTGGGCTTTGATTGAGCTATGTTCATGGTATACATATTAGATTTTGGAACTATCAGTTTACTGCGACTTTTTCAGGCCTTCAGCCTTCACGTATTACTGTTGTTCTTTCCACATTCAAAAAGTGAGAAGTTTTCAATTAGTGTGTTCTAAAATAACCCTCATTGGAGAAGACATTTTATCTATGTTACAATAAACTTCATATTAATTTTACAACTGGGTATTTTTCCTGCACCGCCTTCAACAGATGAGTTTGCGATGAGGGATCCCCTTCAACCACTTCTCTCAGATTAACAACATAGTCAAAAGCTACTGGATTTCACTCCCTTAACTTCAGCAGTTCAAAAAGAAGGATGAGCCAGGGACAAATATTTACCACCTTTTACAACAGCTTAACCTGTAATTAGAACTCCAGGCTCAGCCCTATGACAGGTTGAAATCCAGTTTGTTACAATACTTTTAACTCCCAGGTGCATGTGGCAGCAACCAACTGCCATAAACTTAACAGAATGGATCACCCACCTCCAGCGTTCACCTCACAACTGCTGTTTTCAGTGTAGTAATCCTCAGTGCAAGCAATAATATGTAGCTTCCTTTGTGTATGACATGATACTCTTGCACACCCCAATAAAGGGCTATGCACAGATCTCCTTAAATTGATGGATTCTTCCTTAGGAACATGTCTCCACATTACAGAGCTTTTAAACAGCCTCTCAGATTATCAGCCATCCTGCAAAACCCATCATAACTGTTCACTGCCTGACCAATATCATGCTACCCTCAGTCCAAGTCACACTTCACACCTAGGTCAGATTAACACAATGCTGGCAAAGATTCAGCAGCCAGTGTGTTATTAGTCATCAGTGCCACTGCCAGTGCACTTAAGTGCGCCTCTTGTGAGAAGTCCAAACATAGGACTGCAATGTACCACTTCGTGCTCAAAATAAATGTCAACTGTGCACACATGCACCTCTCAGATGTGGGGTGGACCTGTTTCCATGTGTATCATACATTCAGTTTGTGCTTTGCCACTAAGAGGAATCTCTATCCCTCACGTTAGCCATCACCAATTTGCCCACTGAGCTGCAGATACACACGGGGTCCTGCATGACTATCATGGATTGGCAGTGTTATTACTGCATGGCGTCCCTTTTGGCATTGTGCTGCATAGTTACTGCAATGACACCATTAAAGTCAATGACCAATTTACAGCCCAAGTTCAGTACTGTTTGATAAATCTCTCAGCTAGTATTTTGGTCATCAAGTCTCCTAGAGCCATCAGTCCCTTGGGCCTGGATCTGTTCAGTGCTCATGACTCCACTCCCATCATCAAGTCACTGTGTGCCAACACCTTCCTAAATGATCTTGTTTAGCTCAGTGTTCATGCAATCTTATGCTGGTGTCAAAGATTTTGAGGCACATGCCCATCAGTGACACTGAACTTCTTCAAAGCCTGAAATGTTCCCTTTGCGCTCAGAGACAAACTTCAGCTGGAGCTACAGTTATCGTAGGATGAGGATATTCTCACCCCCATTTGCAACAGCCAATGTGCTGCCCCCATAGTGATCATAGAAAAACCAAATGGTGCACTGTGCATTTGCATGGACTTCAGGACAACCATTAATGCCCACTCTATCATAGACGCATACCCTATTCCTAGGGTAGAGGACATAATGATTCACCTCATGGATGGCAAAGTATTTGTCAAGACTGATCTCCATGAGGCATGTCTCCAGCTTCTGTTGGTTGAAGACTCACGATGCTTCTCAGTGATCAAAACTCCATTCAGACTGTTTCAGTAAAACAAGATTTCTGTTTTGCATTGCCAGTGTTCTGGTAATTTCTCAACACTACCTTGAGCCCCTCACCCGCAATGTGCCAGACACAGTGAATTGTTTAGATGACATTCTTGTTACAAGCAAGGGCACAAAGGACTTGGCTAACAAGCTACATGCACTGCTCACGGTTCTCCAAAGGCCCACCACAAATGCAATAAAGACAAGTGTTTTCTTTTTCTTTGAGCTGGATATCAGTTGAGGCAGTCCTTTCACATCTTACAACATAGAAAATTATTATGAGTTGTCATCTTTTGTTGAAAGCGTAGCTTGCCATGGAGCCAGGTGGAGAGCAGATTTTTGGTTCTTGTTCTGGCACAGTTGACATTGGCTACTGGGTTGAGTGAACATTGTACTGGATTAACACTGCATGCAATACATTACACATACTATACATAAATCTGGAGAACTACTATTAAATATTTATTGATCCTTTTCATAATTAGTATACCAAATTCTATGGATAACACAACCACACTGTAAAAATTTCAAATCATTAACTTCAATACTTCTGGAGATATAAATTTTTACCAAAAACAGATAATAACGGTTTCATTAGCACAGATTTCTGACATTATTAAAAGTACATTGGAAAATTATTATTTTATTGTGTTTTGGTTGCGTGAGTGTTTTGGAGAGACAGGGAGAGAATGGAGGGCATACGTAAAGTGAGAATGTGATATTTTATAAAAACTAAGTAAATGTATGTGTGTTGAATTTGTTGTTCATTAGAGGAAATTTGTGCATATGTCCATATGAGCTTGACTTTAGTTTTGGAACTACGAAACTTCTAGTCTAAATTACTTGTGGTAAACTGATTGGCTGACATTAGAAATACCATGAGTAAAGAAGTGCTAGAGATGAACTGATTAGATGCTTAACATACTAGCCAATAGAAATTCAGCATTTCCTGTGCATTTCAGTAGGGTTTTGTGCCTCAGATCTATGAGTCTAGATGGTCGCTCGGGAGCTGTATTCTGGCAAACATCTAGGTTAAACAGCGCTGATTAAATTTGTACCAAAATGAAGATATTGCTGATGAAAAGCGACTTCAGTGTTGAGTGTTTTGTGAAAGTTTGAGCTCTGTGAGTAGTTTATTGTAGAAGATATTTGCGTGTGAACATTTCATGTTATACATTAACTCTGCATGCAGATTATGAGACATTATGCCAAGCACTTCTTTACAAGAAGCCTACTGAACAGCTGAAGGTGTTAACTCACAAGCAGTCATAGGTCAGTGACTGTTTAGGAAATTCAGAATCTTGGATCAGACTAAATACCTTCTGGCTGCTTTCGGGTGTGAATTTGTAACCGAGACAGTCAATGACATTGCATAATTGATGCTGGAATACTAAATGCAGAACTGATAGTCATTTTTCTTGTTTTAAACACAATAAACCAACCTGAAGAAAATGTTGATATTTTTTCAAATGACTCGTGTAAGAATCTCGAACACTCAATGGTTAAAACTAACTTTCAGCTACTGCCCATGGGCGGGAGTTATGTGGCCTTTGTGGGGTAGCTATTTAGTCGAATTTTCATCAATGTTGCTTTTGTCAGCTAAACTAGTACCTACGATTACAGACTGAAGGTGCAGACAACCTGAAACCAATACAGGTAGGTGGACTGATTGTTTAAAGGACAGAGAGAGAGTGCAACCTGCCCCGCCGCAATGTGTTTGATGGGGGTGGAACGATCAAGTGCATTTGTATCTAAGACTCTCTCCGCTCCACAGCGTAACCACAGTCAAATAGGGGGGAACAATCCCTAGCAATCATATTTGGCCTAAAGATGTTTCACAACTATGTCTACGGCTGCCATTTCACGCTGTTCATGGACCACAAGCACATACCTCCTCTTTTCAAAGAGTCAGCAAATATTCCGACCTAAACAGCACGCCATCTTTAGCAGGCAGTGCTGCTTCTTTCAAGTTATAATTATGACATTTAGTATTGTTCCTCATATGCCCCTGGGCCAGGACCCTCCTTTGATGCACCTGCTTCCACCTGGACATCACCAATGAGGTAGCTATGGCCAACTTCCCATCGGACGCCAAGCAGATTTTGCACTACACTCTGCAAGGTACTCTGCCTGGTGCAATGCTGCTGGCCACCGGACCACAAGCAACTGTGACACTCAGAGGTCCAGGCCTAATAGCAACACTGGAATGAGCTCTCCATAGCAATCCTGTCTCTCTTGCACGTCAGCCACTGGGGCATTGTGCTCACCAAATGCATGGCCCACCAATGTGTCTACTGGGGTGGCATGGGCATGACAATCACGTGCATGGTTATAGCCTGCCTCACCTGCCAGAGCAAGAAGGCCACCCCTCCATGTAGTTTCTTTCCCTTGGGCAGACCCCCGGTTCCAGCTACACTTGGATTTCTCTAGTCCCTTCAGGGGGTACTCCTCGTCATTCGCTACAGATGCTGACAGTGGCTTCCCCTATATATAATGAATGTCAACAATGTCTGCTGGGCAGACCATTCAAATTCTGTCCTGCATTTTTTCAACTGAAGGGCTCCCAGAAACTATCATAATGGATAACAGTCCTCAATTTTCTTCCATGCTATTTTCTACTTTCTGTAAAGTAAATGGTGTAGCACTGATATATACTGCACCTGTCAACCCTGCTTCCAATGGTCTAGCCAAACACTTTGTCTGTACAGTTAAATCCCGCTGTCTGAACCATTTAGACAAAGCACATATGCTTTTTCTGGATTCTTATCATTTCACTCCCTAGGACAGGTCAAACCCAGCAGAACAACTCTGTGGCTGCCACATTGGTCACAATTATCTATCATCCACCCCACAGTGCTCATCCTTCCTCTCAGTGGTCCAGACACCATTGTTTCTCTCTTCAAGATCACGTCTGGGCCCTTATCTTCACCAAAAGGCCACCAGCATTGGTATCCTGAGGTCATTTTCAACCTTTTGGGCCACACCACGACTGAGCTGGTGCTTCAAAAAAGCACAGTGTACCATGAGCACATTAACAAATTGCAGCCTTGTTGTGATCCTCTGCCAGGGTCCACTAAGCTACTATCACCATATGTTCCAGAGGTGGAGTCCTCCACAATGCTCATCCCAGACACCACAGGTCTATATCAGCTCCAGCCTGCGGCCAGCTTCCCTGTGATCTCCTCAGCTGCTCCACATGTCACACCAGTGCCAACGCCAATGGAGTGGATCTCCGCTACACAGTCATTGCAGCTGCTACCTCCTCTCCTCCCTTCAGGGGAGCAGAGGAGGAATGCTGAATGCTGTGCTGAGACCCTGTGCCCACTCAGCCAGCAGCTAACAATACAAACATGTTATATGGACACGGACCTCGCAGGGGACAGCTCTTCAGGCAAGAGACAAGGGATGACCACATTTCGCCCAGCCATCAGGTGGTAACCCATGTACTGCCAGACATTGCTGGCCACTGGCCCCATTGACCTTTTCTCCTCCACATGCTGTGTGACCGGAAGTAGTACTTGCAGCATTCTGGTGCCCAGACAGTATTTGGGCCACCGCCAGGCCTGGGAAATGCCCATCAGTTCACTCCAAATGAGTTTCCTGGACTAGGTGCCAACTGCAAAAGCATTCCCACAATCAAGATCTCGCTCTGGAGCTGCTGCTATGATGACAATGATGATGACGCCAATGCCAATGCCTACTCCATCTATGTAGACCTTCACCTCCAGGAGTTGCCCTATACCATTAGTGGGCTCTAAATAAGTGTTTCAAAACTTTTTCTCTTACAGGACACCCTGAGAATCATGGTGCTTTGATGTAACACCTTGTTTATTTAGAAGGTTAATAAAATTTTTAAAAATGAGAAAAACTTGTTTTATTTAATGATTACGTCAATTTTAAATCATAACTAATAACACAGAAATTGCAATAAAATTAAAAAAATTAGTATCAACAAAATGTTGGAAAAACACCATGTTATTAATAGTTTTTTGCAATATTCATTTTCTGTGGAACACTGAACAGTTTGGGAAACCCTGTTCTATATCAAAGAGATGTGGCCTCCAATGCCTTGGCCATTAATTAGACTTTGTAGATTTGTCTTTGTTTTTCATTGGCAATACACCAAACTTGAAAACTTTTACTTGTCCTCTTGAGGCTTTAACTTTTGCACATCCCTTCTAGACTTTGAGAGAGGCACGCTTAGGATATGGACATTGAATTTTGGAACTTTGAATTTACTGTGACATTTTCAGCCTTTCAAGTCTTCAGTCATTATTATTGTTCTTTCACTACTCAAGAAATGACTTGAATTCAATTACTATGTTCTAAAATAACTCTCACCTGAGAAGGCAGGTTGCATGTGTTGCAATGAACTTCATGTTAATTTTATATCTCATATTTTTCCTGTGCTGCCTTCTGTGGACATATCCTAGCCACTCAGACAATGACATTTGTCAGAGCACATCATCATTGGTGGGACTCTTCTCTGCTACGGTGCACTGAGAATGGTGCTCTAGGCAGCAGGTTCACCCCCACATGTGATGGAGAGCCACATAGTACAAGTCATTGACATCTGAAGTGGCATAAGTAGGCCAGCACAGTGAAACAAAAGCAGACCATGTGTTTGCTCATTCAATGCCCTTTCATGACACTAGGACCACTTTCACAAAAATTACATTCACCATGCTCAAGGACTTGCTGCAGGTTATTGTGGTTGTCAGATTCTCACTTACAATTCACCAACAACTACTTCTGGGCATTGTAATGGAACTGCTCAAACCCCTCTTTTTTCTGTAAAGTACAGAAGTAGCTGACACACCATAATTTATAATTTAAAGTTAAAAATATCATAACCATACTCATTGCTTTCCATAATTATTCAAAAAGATAAAACTGATAGAAAAATGCTATTGTTTATTAAATACTAATTGATTGTATCTCTTTGATTAAGAAACACTGATTATATTGACTTTCCATGTAAATCTTTGTATGTACACTTCACACATCTTTGTAACTGTAGTTGGAGGTCTGTCTGTTGTGCAGTGATGGAGTAAAGCTGAGTGTCTGTTGTGGTCACTCTATGGAGCCAGAACATTTTAATATGGAATAACTGTTATGCAAAAATTGAGCTGTTAAGTGACAATGTGTGTTACCTAGTGTTAAAATAACTTTGATGTTGCTTAAAAAGTTGATGTGAAGAAAGTAATCTTCTTCATAATACTATTTCAACATACATATATCCAAGTAACAACCAAACTACATTTTGCAGGAAGACAATCTGCCATGTTGACAAACAGCCAAGCAAAATTTCAAGAAGCACAAAGTTAAGTAAAAATAATAAACTCAAATTATTCTATGCACACTTGGTCATATTAATACACATTTATCATGCAAACACATACAAAGTCAGTAGTTTATGAAGTTTGCTAATGTCTTTATTACTGCAACTAGCTGTTACTCAAGACTGCGCTCATATATCAGTAATTTTGCTGTAATGATTAAGAAAGCTATTGTACATGCAATAATGTCAGCTACTTACACGTTTGCCTGTTCTAATAAGCATAGCTAGTGATGTGTCCTGCCCCCCCCCCCCCCTCCCTCCCCAGCCACCCCACCACTCCATCTTCACCACTCCACTGCTGCAATACATGATGTAGTTGTATGCTCAGAGTCATTGCCTAGTGGTGGGAGTGGAGGGGCACTGATAGGAGTGCACATCTATGCATCGTGCTGCTGATGTAACTATACAGGGTTGCCACAAGTTTCCCCAAGTGAAATTCCCTGATATTTTCTTAATTTCCAGATAAGTTTTAGTATTGTTCCCTGACAAATTTTGAGACTTCAAGGGTGAGTAAAGACATAAGTTGACAAGAAAATGTGGGGACTTCTGCATTTCTAAACAAGTGAGGAAAACTTTTATGTACTAACGTCAACATCTTTTATAATGAACTGTGTTTAGATGGAGAAAGCAATCCAAATGGTATGTGTGTTTCATTAAGACCACCGATGTTATTTTATTTCAATAAAAGGAAACACATTTGGTGACAAAAATATGCATTTCCCTGGAGTCACAAGGCACATTTAAAACTCCTTCACTGATTTCAGAAATAACCTCTGAAAAAAGTAGGCCTCTTGAAAGAGTGAATAAGGTGAGGAAGAGTTGTGTAAGACACTACTATAGGTGACCGCCAATAAAATGTTGGTTTGCCTATGTTCGTTACTGTCAGTTATTACCCACTGTGTTATGCCTATTATTTTAGTGGTATTGTGTGTCCCGCCTGCTTAGCTGAGTGGTAATCTGTCTACCTACCATGCAGCAGGCCCAGGTTCAATTCCCAGTTGGGTTGGGGATTTTCACCACTCATGGACTGGGTGTTGTGTTGTCCTCATCATCATTTCATGATCACTGACAGACAAGGAGGCGAATGGGGCATCATCTGAACAAAGAATTGCAACCCAACAGCCGAACTTCCCTGGATGGGGCCTCATGGCCACCAATGCCACACCATCACTTCATTTTACAGGTATTGCGTAACTTTTCTTTTGAGAAATATATGAGTACATAGTGTAAAAATCACCAGCGACTGGCACAATTTTCTTCTTCTTATCGTCCATACTTTCTAACATACAAACTACTTCCAAAGTGACACGATGTACTATAACAATAAAAACACCACACTGTACAATGTACTTATGGTGAGACAGTTGCAATTCCTGAAATCTATTGCTTGTGGCCTCTGTCCTAGCAAGGAGCACCACAGTCCTGTATCCATGACAAAAATATGCTGCATTATGCCATACACAAACAGATCCAGTCTGCAGGCAGATTAGTGAGACTAGATGTGACGGGCAGGGCCTGTACATTATTGGGAAACTATGGGCTTCAGATCAGCAGACTTGATCTGTTAGAGATACCTGCAGAAATGGCCTGCAGCTTCAGCTCTTCATGGAAGTCCACTTGCATGGCCAGCTGTTCACAAGTCACAGACACCAAGCTAATGAAATGAGACCACAGTGATCAACCCAAGCAACAGATAAGTTGAGCAAATACTCTGAGTATCAAAACTAATGAGCATAGGTAGCAACTCACCACGAAGATGATCGCTCAGCTGCAGACAGGCATGTAGAATCTCCACTATATGGTGAGTGGCAACTATCCTTTTCCTTATTTTATTAATATGGAAGTATAGATTAAACACTTTGAGTATTGTATGACCAGGTCACTTCCATTTTTAAGAAGGGCTGTACTGTATAAGCAGGTCATTCCTATTTTTAAGAAGGGCAATAGGACAGATGCACACTATTATAGACCTACCAGGTGTACTGGTATGAAATGAGCGTTTTTTTGTGAAAATGAAACACTAATTTTGAATTGAAAAGTAAAAACATTTTGTTCAAAGTACTGACCATTGCTTTCTATACATTTTGACCACCTTTCTGGCAATTTGTGGACACCACGCCAATAGAAATGTTCGTCTTTTGAAGCAAACCAATCAGACACCCAATTTTCAACTTCTTCGTAGGAATCGAAGTGTTCCTCAGCCAATGCATGTCCCATTGATGAAAACAAATGGTAGTCGGAAGGGGCCAAGTCTAATGAATATGGCGGGTGGGGTAGCAGCTCCCAGCCAAGTGTTTTGATTGTATCTTGAACCCGTTTTGCTTTGTGTGCAGGTCCACTGTCGTGCAAAAAAATTACTTTGCCATGTCTTCTGGCCCATTCTGGTCTTTTTTCGATCAATGCATAGATCAAATTGATCATTTGTTGTCTGTAGCAATTATTATTCACAGTTTCACCGCGTTTTAGAAGCTCATGATGCACCACACCTTTCTGATCCCACCAAACACAGAGCATTGTCTTCGTGCTGAATCGATCTGGTTTTGCAGTCAATGTTGATGGTTGTCCCAGATTAACCCATGATTTTTCCCATTTAGCATTCTTAAAATAAATCCATTTTTCATCACCAGTAACAATTCAATGCAAAATTGATTTTATTTCATGCCTTTGAAGCAAAATTTGACAAATGGTTTTTCGGTTTTCCATCTGTCTTTTATTCAATTCATGTGGCACCCATTTTCCACACTTTTGGATCTTTCCCACAGCTTTCAAATGGTCAGAAATTGTTTGTTGAGCAAAATTTAGCATTGCCGCCATTTGCTTCTGACTCAAAGTATTTTCTTCATCCAATATTGCTTGCAATTCGGCGTCTTCAAACTTTTTTGGTGGTCTACCACGCTCTTCATTTCTTACATCAAAATCATTATTTCTGAACCGTTGAAACCATCTTTTGCATGTTGCTTCTGAAAGAGCATGATCACCATATGCCTCGACAAGCATTCGATTCGACTCTGCAGCACTTTTTTTCAAATGAAAACAAAAAATTAATGCTTTCCGCAAATCATCACTTTCTGGTACAAAATTCGACATTGTTAACATGATGAAAACATATGATGATGTTTGTTCCATGACTTGATGTATACTAAATATCTTTAACAGATGTCATACCAACCAAACAAAAAAAAAAAATTAAGGCTTGTTCACAACAAATGTTACCTATCGACACATTTGTATCTTAATGCTCATTTCATTTCATACCGGTACACCTGGTATATCATTGACGTCGGTACACCTGGTATATCATTGACGTCAATCTGTTTTAAAATTATGGAACATGTTTTATGCTCAAGAATTGTAATGTTCTTGGAGAAGGAAATTCTCCTCTATAAAAATCAACATGGATTCTGCGAACAGATATCGTGCAAAATTCAGCCCACAGCGCCATAGACAATGGTGCTCAGGGTGACGCCTTGTTCCTTGACTTCAGGAAAGCATTTGACACTGTCCCACACTGCCATTTAGTGAAAAAAATATATACAAGTTTATCAAGTATCAGGGCAGATTTACAACTGAATTCAAGACTTCCTAGCAGACAGAACTCAACATGTTGCTGTTAACGAAAAAAAAAAAAAAAAATCAATAGATGTAAAGGTAATTTCCAGAGTACCCCAAGGAAGTACGATAGGATCGTTACTGTTTACAATATATATAAAAGTTGTGGTAGAAAGAATCAGATGTTCTCTAAGGCTCTCTGCAGATGATGAAGTTGTCTATAACAAGGTAGCAACGCCAGAAGACAGGAAGAATTTGCAGAATGACCTCCAGAGAATTGATGAATGGTGAAGACTCTGGCAGTTGACCCTAAACATAAATAAATGTAACATATTATGCATATATAGAAAAAGAAATCCACTACCATATCGCTATACTATTGATGATAAACTGCTGGAAACAGTATCTGCCATAAAATATCTAGGCATAACTATCCAGAGCGACTATAAGTGGAAAGACCACATAAAACAAATAGTGAGAAAAACAGATGGCAACTCAGATTCAAAGGAAGAATCTTAAGGAAATGTAACTCATCCACAAAGGAATGCACTTGTTCTACCGATTTTTGAGTATTGTTCACCTATCTGGGATCCCTACCAAATAGGAGAGATAGAAGGGGGGGGGGGGCAAGGGCGCAGTGGTGTGGGGGGGGACGGGGAGGGGGAGGGAGAGAGGGAGGAGAGGGAGATCCAATGAAGAGTGGCACATTTCATCACAGGATCATCTGGTTGGCACAAGAGCATTACGCAGATGCTCAACAAACTCCACTGGCAGAGTTTTGAGAGAGGTGTTGTGCATCATGGAGAGATTTACTACTGAAATTTTGAGAAAGCATGTTCCAGGAAGAGTCAAACAACACATTACTTCCTCCAACATATGTCTCACGTAATGACCATGAGGAGAAGATTCAATAAATTAGAATCAATACAGAGGCTTACCGACAATCATTCTTCCCATGCGCTATTTGTGAGTGGAACAGGACTGGAGGGCCTTCCAACACACACCATTATGTGGCTTGTGGAGTACGATGTAAATGTAGATGTATTTATTACGTTGAATCAAATTATGTAGAACATATCAATCAATAAAAGCATTTTCACAAATCATCAAAAAATAAACAGCTCTTCCAAACAGTAAACATTTTTCCCTTTGACACATTACATTCTTCAGGCTGTGGTCTGGTTCTGATGAAATAAAGCTATATGTTGCCCCAAGCTATGCTAAAATCACCAGTGAAATGCCATGAAAAATGTTCCAGCAGTTTTGGACTTAGCATGTTCAAAGAGACAGACAGACATGATGGTGTTAGATAAAACTTTAGATCACATTTCTTTATCTGAATCTGATTTAATAGTGTTTACACATTGTTCCAAGCTATGTACAAATTACTTTTGAAAATCCTATGAAAATTTGTCTAGTAGTTTTTGATATGTTAGTGTTCTCAGAGACAGACAGAAACGACTGAGTTGCATAAAACTTTAAATTACAACACCGTTTTTTCCCCAATTTTGATAAAATAAAGCCTTTGACGGGCAGATCAGAAACAGACAGACAGACACAGCTGATTTATATAAAACTTTAAATTACAATGCCATTTCTTTCCTCTGTGACCCAATTTTGATGAAATACAGCCTATGCAGGATGATCAGAAATAGTCTGAAAAGGTCGTACGGGTGCTGCACGGTAGGTTGTTCTGAAAAATAACTGTTAAAAAAATTCAATACAATGTGCTGTTTTTGAATAAACTGGCATTTAAGTTAGTCATCAGGACATTGCGTGCACAAATTCAAGCAGCCTGCTGATATAATTAGTGTCAGCTGTTCTCATATAATGTCGCATGTCCAATTTTTCTATCACTCTCCTGTTTGATTTTAGGAAACTGAATGAAGAATACATTCAGTGACATCATCTCTGGCGGGCTGTTTGAATTTGGGCACAGAACAGCCCATTTGGCTAAACTCAATACTAATTAAGTCTGTAACAGCGTAACATATTGATTTTTTTCTTAACAATTATTTCTTGGCACAACTAATCCTGCAACACCTTTAAATGCTTTTTACGAGGGCGGTTCAGAAAGTAACCTCCGATTGGTCACAGTGCGGGTTGTGGGGGGAGTAGCGACGCCATCTGTGCGTTCACGCACTCAACAGGTCAGTCGGCATCAAGCCGTGGTCGAGTGAACGTCGTACCTGCGCTAGTTTAGTTTTTGTGGCAGTTTGAAATGTGTGCTGCAATAGAAAACCCCGCCAAATGTGAAGTGCGTGCTGTCATAAGGTTTTTTACAGCCAAAGGATATTCTGCAGCAGCTATTCATCGTGAGCTTTGTGCCGTGTACGGACCAAGAGTTATGAGTGAAGGAGTTGTCCGTGAATGGGTACGTTTATTTAAAAGTGGACGAGAAAACGTTCATGATGAAGAGAGGAGTGGTAGACCATCATTGGTGACTGACGAACTCGTTCAGACAGTTGATGCAAAAGTTCGTGAAAATCGACGTTTCTCAATGTCGGAGTTGTCTACTGGTTTTCCACAGATTTCTAAGACTCTTGTACAAAATAGTGACAGCAAGATTGGGTTACCGTAAGTTCTGTGCACGATGGGTGCCCAAAATTCTTACCGACCACCACAAAACTCAAAGAATGGCCTCTGCATTAGACTTTCTGTCACGTTATGAGGACGAAGGAGAACCATTGTTAAACAGAATCGTGACCGGTGACGAAACCTGGATTAAGTACGAGTACGTGAACCCTGAGACAAAAGAACAATCAAAGATGTGGGCACATTCAAATTCGCCTACCAAACCAGGAAAAGCCTCGCAAGATTTTTCGGCCAGAAAACTGATGGCAACGGTGTTTTGGGATGCCAAAGGGGTGTTGTTGGTTGAATTCATGGAACGTGGTACGACCATTAATAAAGACGTGTACTGTGAAACAATAAAAAAGTTACGACGGGCTATACAGAACAAACGCCGTGGTATGCTGACTTCCGGTATCGTTTTTTTGCACGATAACGCCCGTCCTCACTCTGCTCGCAGAACAACGGCCCTTCTTGAGTCCTTCAAGTGGGACGTTATCAACCATCCACCTTACAGCCCAGGCCTGGTGCCAAGTGATTATCACCTCTTCATGCATTTGAAGAAATGGCTTGAGTCCCAGCGGTTTGATGACGACGAAGAGCTCAAAGATGCGGTCACAGGCTGGCTCCAGGCACAAGCGGGTGATTTTTATGCAGAAGGAATTTCAAAGTTTGTGAAGAGATACAATAAGTGCCTCAATCGCTATGGAGACTATGTAGAAAAATAGTGCAAAGATGTAGTTGTAAGATGTATATATTAAAATATTTTTATTTAACTTGGTGTATTTTTTTTAAATCAACCGGAGGTTACTTTTTGAATGGCCCTCGTATATTGTCCTCTTATGAGAACACTGCCCCAAGCTAAGTTCAAGTTTCCTGTGAAAACTCCATAAAAATTTGTATAGTAGTGTTGGAGATTAGCATGTTCAAACAGCCAGACATAAAGGTTTTACAGTTTATCATCAGTATAGATAGAGTATCGCATTCAATACAGCAAAGGGTGGGTTAGAGCACAATCATGTTCATTGGACTTGTCTTTAGTGCATTCTCGTGCATTGTGTCCAATAAACAAGACTGCCATGTTTCAACTTTTTTAACATGAAGAGTTACTTCAGTATTATGCAATTTGAGCCATGTGAATGATATAATAATATCAAGCTCAGATTAAATCAATACTGAACATTATCTGGATGCATCCTTTCAGAATAATATTGGTGTTATATTTTTGTTGTCTCTCGTATTACAAGGGTGGTTTGAAAAGTTCTCAAAATCACCACGAGAGGTCAGCGGAAGCGCAATGAGTATTTAAGTGATATTCATTGGACTGTTGCCTGTAAACACGTGCCATGTCAGTGCTCTTGGAAGAGAGCTGTGGTGGTGACGTGGCTCTGTTGTTGTACCCCCATACTGATTTGTGAAGATGGAAAAAAATCAAGATTCGATGAGTGATTAAGTACTACATAAAGAAAGGTACGAAAGTAAAGGACATTCATGCCAATTTCCAGAACACACTGGGGGACTCTTCACCTTCATGTTCAGCTGTTGCCAAGTGGACAAATTAATTTAAATTTGGTCAAGAGAGCTTAGATAATGATCCACACTGTGATCAGCCAAGATGTGTCACTATTCCAGAAATCATTGCGAAAGTGCACAAAATGGTCATGGAGGATCGCTGATTGAAAGTGCGTGAAATTGCTCATGCTTGCCAGACATCGCCTGAAAGGGTGTATCACATTTTAACTGAAGAATTAGAAATGAAAAAATTATCTGCAAGATGGGTTCCGCAATTCTTGACGTGCGCCCGCACACATGCCGTCACCATGGCAAAATTACACGAGCTAAGGCATGAATTTTTGCCATACCCAGCTTATTCACTTGATATGGCTCCATCAGACTTCCATCTCTTCCCAAAACTGAAAATTTTTCTCAGTGGGTGAAGATTCACTTCAAACAAAGAACTGATAGCTGAAGTCTACGACTATTTTGCAGACCTGGAGGGAACTCATTTTTTCGATGGGACCAAGGCACTGGAACATCGTTGGACCAAGTGCATTAATCAACAAGGAGACTACATTGAAAAATAAAAAAAAGTTTCAGTGATGTAAGTACTTTTTTTCTATTCCGTTCCAAGAACTTTTCAAACCACCCTCATAAGGTCATTTCTTACTGTAACTGACTCATTAAGGGCTACATACCGCCTCCTTATCATTCCACCTTAGGCATTTATTTATAAACAAAAATATAAAATTGTCATTTACAGTCAAGAATATACTAGCTTACCTACACTCAAAAACTAACCTTCAGCAACCATCCAGTTCTTATTAGTTGCATAGAAACAAATCAGGAACTGCAGATCAGTGAAAACTACCACAAGACTATTAAGTTGGTCTGCCAACCAGAAATCAGCAAAGTTCACATAGAAAAATGGAGCCAGTATGATTCGTGTCTGCAAGGAAAAAAGAACAGATTAAGACACAAAATACTTTCCCTCCCTTATGAGTTACAGAACCTGAAACATACATGCAACATGAAAATTCACGTGTATGTAAACACTACACACATAAAAATTAAGATTAATTCTATAAGCCACAAATGAAAATCACTCAGTGAACAAAAATTCTGCCCAGTTTGTACTGCCTTGTTTTTAACAGTGTTTCATATATTATCAGGGCATATTAGATTATAGATTATCTGTCTTAATGTGTGAACATGATACAAAATGTGAAGGAATTTGAAAAATTGAAGTTTTGGTGACAAACAAAAATGGCCAAAGATATAAAAAATTGGGTATATGTTATTGATAATTCTTGCAGTCCAAATGGAAGACAAGAAGAATAAGAAGATTAAGAAAAGGAAGAAGTCCTCAAAAGCTGCAGGAGCCTGGGAAGCAAGAGGTGCCTGGAAGCATCCAGATTTCTCACAAATATGAGTTCTTCCACATTCCTGAGATGGGAACTAGTTTTCATCATGTGCCAGGCTCTTATTGACATATGTTTTGGTATTAAGTGATGCCAATTTCTTCCATCTCTGATTCTCCATTTCCTTCTAAAGCATTCTTCCATCCTGCACTATGTTTACATTCTACACTCTGATTCAGTCATCATCAGAATTTTGCATGATTCATTATTATTATTATTTGATTACTTTCTCAGACTTTTTAGAAGTCTGGTTAAGAATGGAGTGACGCGGACCTTTATCAAGCGTCACTTCCTTTTTGCTGTACGGTACATGTTATATTGCATTTAGGAACTTTCGGGTAATTGAACATGTATCAATAATTACGGATTTCTGTAATTGTATATATATGTTTGGATGTAGCTGTATTGCATTGATGTATTGGTGGATATTGTGTGGTATGACTCCTGTAGTTGATAGTATAATTGGTATGATGTCAACTTTATCCTGATGCCACATGTCTTTGACTTCCTCAGCCAGTTGGATGTATTTTTCAATTTTTTCTCCTGTTTTCTTTTGTATATTTGTTGTATTGGGTATGGATATTTCGATTAGTTGTGTTAATTTCTTCTTTTTATTGGTGAGTATGATGTCAGGTTTGTTATGTGGCGTTGTTTTATCTGTTATAATGGTTCTGTTCCAGTATAATTTGTATTCATCATTCTCCAGTACATTTTGTGGTGCATACTTGTACGTAGGAACGTGTTGTTTTATAAGTTTATGTTGTAAGGCAAGCTGTTGATGTATTATTTTTGCGACATTGTCATGTCTTCTGGGGTATTCTGTATTTGCTAGTATTGTACATCCGCTTGTGATGTGATCTACTGTTTCTATTTGTTGTTTACAAAGTCTGCATTTATCTGTTGTGGTATTGGGATCTTTAATAATATGCTTGCTGTAATACCTGGTGTTTATTGTTTGATCCTGTATTGCAATCATGAATCCTTCTGTCTCACTGTATATATTGCCTTTTCTTAGCCATGTGTTGGATGCGTCTTGATCGATGTGTGGCTGTGTTAGATGATACGGGTGCTTGCCATGTAGTGTTTTCTTTTTCCAATTTACTTTCTTCGTATTTGTTGATGTTATGTGATCTAAAGGGTTGTAGAAGTGGTTATGAAGTTGCAGTGGTGTAGCCGATGTATTTATATGAGTGATTGCCTTGTGTATTTTGCTAGTTTCTGCTCGTTCTAGAAAGAATTTTCTTAAATTGTCTACCTGTCCATAGTGTAGGTTTTTTATGTCGATAAATCCCCTTCCTCCTTCCTTTCTGCTTAATGTGAATCTTTCTGTTGCTGAATGTATGTGATGTATTCTATATTTGTGGCATTGTGATCGTGTAAGTGTATTGAGTGCTTCTAGGTCTGTGTTACTCCATTTCACTACTCCAAATGAGTAGGTCAATACTGGTATGGCATAAGTATTTATAGCTTTTGTCTTGTTTCTTGCTGTCAATTCCGTTTTCAGTATTTTTGTTAGTCTTTGTCTATATTTTTCTTTTAGTTCTTCTTTAATATTTGTATTATCTATTCCTATTTTTTGTCTGTATCCTAGATATTTATAGATATCTGTTTTTTCCATCGCTTCTATGCAGTCGCTGTGGTTAACCAATATGTAATCTTCTTGTTTAGTGTGTTTTCCCTTGACTATGCTATTTTTCTTACATTTGTCTGTTCCAAAAGCCATATTTATATCATTGCTGAATACTTCTGTTATCTTTAATAATTGGTTGAGTTGTTGATTGGTTGCTGCCAGTAGTTTTAGATCATCCATGTATAGCAAATGTGTGATTTTGTGTGGGTATGTTCCAGTAATATTGTATCCATAATTTGTATTATTTAGCATGTTGGATAGTGGGTTCAGAGCAAGGCAGAACCAGAAAGGACTTAATGAGTCTCCTTGGTATATTCCACACTTAATCTGTATTGGCTGTGATGTGATATTATTAGAGTTTGTTTGGATATTAAGTGTGGTTTTCCAGTTTTTCATTACTATGTTTAGGAACTGTATCAATTTAGGATCTACTTTGTATATTTCCAGTATCTGTAGTAACCATGAGTGGGGTACACTATCAAAAGCTTTTTGGTAATCAATGTATGCGTAGTGTAGTGACCTTTGTTTGGTTTTAGCTTGATATGTCACCTCTGTATCTATTATCAGTTGCTCTTTACATCCTCGTGCTCCTTTGCAACAGCCTTTTTGTTCTTCATTTATAATTTTGTTCTGTGTTGTATGTGTCATTAATTTCTGTGTAATGACTGAAGTTAATATTTTATAGATTGTTGGTAGGCATGTTATGGGACGATATTTAGCTGGGTTTGCTGTGTCTGCTTGATCTTTAGGTTTCAGATAGGTTATTCCATGTGTAAGTGTATCAGGGAATGTGTATGGGTCTGCAATGTAACTGTTAAATAATTTAGTTAGATGTGAATGTGTTGAGGTGAACTTCTTTAGCCAGAAATTTGCTATTTTATCATTTCCAGGGGCTTTCCAATTGTGCGTAGAATTAATTGCTCGGGTGACTTCATGTTGCAAAATTATCACGTCAGGCATTTGTGGTATCATCTTGTATGAGTCTGTTTCTGCTTGTATCCACCATGCATGCCTATTATGTTGTACCGGGTTTGACCATATGTTGCTCCAGAAGTGTTCCATGTCTGTTATGTTTGGTGGATTGCCTATTTTAATGTGTGTGTTATCTATTGTCTGGTAAAATTTCTTTTGGTTTGTGTTGAATGTTTGGTTTTGTTTCCTTCTATTTTCACTTTTTTTGTATCTTCTAAATCGTTTGGCCAAAGCTTGTAATTTCTGCTTCTTTTCATCTAATTGCTCTATTGCTTCTTGTTGTGAGATTTTACCTAACCGTTTTCGTTTTTTGTCTGATATTTCATTTCTTATAAATTGTGTTAGCTGTCCGATGTCTTTTCTCAGTTTTTCTATTCTGATCTGTAGCCTGTGTTGCCATGCTGGTTTTGTGTGTTTCTTCTGTGTGTTGGTTGGTTCTGATCTCTGCCTAGTGTGTATATTTACTGTAGTGAGTGCTCCTACATAAACCAGTAGTTGTAACTCTTCCATTGTTGTATTTTCATTTATTTTGTTGTGTATGATTGTGTTGATAGTTGTTATTGTTGTTTCGACTTGTGGGTTATTTGGTGGTCTATGCAAGAATGGTCTAATGTCTGTATTTGTGTCTTTGTATTCTATATATGTCAGCTGAAATTTCTCTTCTATATCTAACATGTGTGTCACTTCGTGTTCTATTTGTGCTTGTTCTGGTGGCTGTCTTAAGATGTCGTTTTCCTCTGATTGTTTAATTGATGTGTGTTGTTCTTTGTTTGTTTGCTCTGGGATGTTTGAGTCCATTACTGTATTTTCTTCTTCTTCTGATTGCACATTATTTTGTTCTAGTATTTGTTGTACTTGTTGTTTGATGTTTTCTAATTCTGACTGGGGTATCCTGTTATTTTTGATTATTACACGGATCTGATCAGCTAGTCGTTGTTCTGTTAAAAATTTTAATTCTGGGTATCTGGTAATAAATGTTGTGTATACTTGTGATCTGTATCCAGTTGTGTTGGTTCCTAGGTTTGTTGCTTGGTAATAACAGAACATGAGGTGTCGATTAACTTCATCTGACCATCTCATCCTCTGTCTTTGTTTTCCTTCTAGGGTGGTTGCAGGAAGCATATCCTGCAAAACACCTCTATTTGGATTTGAATCATTTTCTAGTTGGCTAGCAGTGTCGTTACCATTGTGGGCGGGCATAGGGTTCAAGCGTCGTCCCCGACCATGACGGCGCTTGTCCGAGGCTTCTTTAGTTCTGTCCTGAACCAAGTAATCACACTAAAAGGGGGGTTAGCCCTATTAGTGGTTTGTTCTTTTCGTCGCCTTTTACGACTGGCAGAACATACCGGAGGCCTATTCTTTTCCCGGGCCTCCACGGGAATTATTATTATTATTATTATTATTATTATTATTATTATTATTATTTTATACGTAGCTGTTTCTTTCCAGCAACTGTGGCATTTATTTCAAAATAAAATTGGATCATTAGTTGCACAGATATTTTTATTTCACTTTACCAGTTTTGACAAATTAATCTGTCATCTTCCAAAACTTAGTATTGGTTTAGCAAATGTTAATATCTTCTTCAAAGAAGCAAAATCCCATGATGTGTCCAAAAAATTTACATATTGTATGTGATTACTGCAAAAACATATTGACTGACTGCAAATTTACAGTAAATGATTCACATCTGTGTACATGTCAAGCTGCCATGCCAGCAGCAAGGAACTTATATATATGTTTACAACTACCACATTCAATATTTATATTTTTGGACATATAATGGTAAATATCTGCACAACTCACGACTGAGGTTTTTTTCTCAGTTTATTAGTATTTGTACCCATTGATCCATTTTGAGATTAACTGTCACCTTTGATCTATTCATTGTCAGCATTTCATTATCAGTACTCTGAAAGCTGAATATTATATGTTTCAGAGTCATTTCCTGCACATTCTCGTCACCTGATCAAGGTTTTTGGATGGTTTTTACTTTCATCCAATCCTTTAATTTCCTTTGACAGTTTATTTTTTCTTTATGCTGATGGCTTAACATCTTGAAATATTGAAGGCTATTCAGTCTCAGTAAGGGAAGTCCAATTCCCTTGGCTGGTCAGTACATGGTTCTCTTATGAGTTAGGAGCTGTTGTTCGCCTTTCTTTCTTCATACTTGGAAGAAGGCTGGATGGTTTATCCTCCCAGAATCTCTTCACAAATTCACTATATTTATTTCAATTTTCTGCATATTTCATATCTGTCTTCCTTTTAAGCTTCTCATAAAATACGTGCTTCATTGTAACATTCTAAAAACTAGATATAGATTATGATTTCATCTGTGATGTTCATGTCTTGTAAACCGTTCTTGTTTCTTCAACCAGGTGAATGATATTAAAATTAATAATGTTGAGCAGTCTGCTGTTGTTCTTTCTAAAAACATAATCATAAAATTTCATGTCTCTCTTGTGCAGAGTGTAAGTGAACTTATCTACCTGTATTTAGAGGTCAGATGATGTTCATCCAAATTCAATTTTATTATATGGGTCCATATATTTACCTAATAAATATCAGCTCTTTTTTTTCAGTTTCTGCAATTTTAGAACATCCTCTAACAGCTACATTCTCTTATGTATATAGTGCTTCTGATAAAAGAACTATCTTGTAACAAGGCAAATTTTGCATTGTACGGTATTACTTCTTTTTGTTGTTAAGGTTGCTTTTGATTCTAAATACCTTTTGAATGTGACCACCCTTTCTAACTTTGCTGATGACAGTATGGTCTCCCCAAGGTATCTGAAGGAGGGCACCAGTAAAATAATTCCAAATTTCATCTTTAGTGGAACTTTCCTGT
The DNA here is from genome assembly GCF_023898315.1 of Schistocerca nitens. Classification (NCBI taxonomy): domain Eukaryota; kingdom Metazoa; phylum Arthropoda; class Insecta; order Orthoptera; family Acrididae; genus Schistocerca; species Schistocerca nitens. Next base: position 516,347,938 of record NC_064614.1, read on the forward strand.
TACTCTGAAACAGATTTCCCATGTAATGGGAAGATATCTGGAGGTCTGATTTTCCACTATTATAATTAGTGTCTTCCTTAGTCTTACTGATAACTGCTAAATTTTGAACAAAGGCTAAAAATATTTAATTGATTAGTATCCATACTATCTTAAGTTTACTCCTCTGACATAATTTTCCTGTTCACTCACAACTTTGTTCAGCAATAAGTTAAACAGCAGATAAAGTGGACAGGGAAGGGGGAGGGCAGTGGTCAGCTCCATGTCAAACACCTAAATGCTAAATGTACCTGAAAAGGTGGTTAAATGTAATTTTTGTTTTTCAACTTCAAATCTGTGTAATAATAACTAAGCATTCACTATGACATGATGTTGTTGTTGTTGTTGTTATCTTCAGTCAAAGACTGGTTTGATGCAGCTCTCCATGCTACTCTAACCTGAGCAAGCCTCTTCATCTCCAAATAAAATTGGAATCTACATCCTTCTGAGCCTGCTTACTTCATTCATCTCTTCTTCACCCTCTACAATTTGTACCCCCTCCCCCCTCCCTCATCACCAGTACCTCCCTCCAGTACTAATCCCTTGATGTTCACAATGTGCCCTATCAACTGAGCTCTGCTTTAGGCCAAGCTGTGACACAAATTTCTTGTCTCTCCAATTCTATTCAGTACCTCCTCGTTAGTTGTGAGCTATCCATCTAATCTTTCGCATTCTTCTGTAGCATCACATTTCAAGAGTCTATATTCTCTTTCTGTTTAAACTGTTTATCATCCATGTCTCAGTTCCATACATGACTACAATCCAGACAAATACCTTCACAAAAAAAATTGTAACACTTAAGTGCATATTTGATGTTAAAAAATCTCTCTTTTTCAGAAATGCCTTTATTCCCATTTCCAGTCTACATTTTATATCCTTTCTACTTTGGCCATCAGCAGTTATTTTTCTTGCCAAATAGCAAAACCTATCTACTTTAAGTGTCTCATTTCCTAATCTTATTCCCTCAGCATAACGTGATTTAATTTGACTGCATTCCATTACCCTTGGTTTACTTTTGGTGATGTTCATCTTATACCCTCCTTTCATGACACTGTCCATTCCATTTAACTGCTCTTGCAAGTCTTTTGCAGTCTCTGACAGAATTACAATGTCACCAGGAAACTTCACAGTTTTCAATTCTAGTCCCTGAACTTAAATTCCTTCTCTACATTTTTCTTTGGTTTCATTTACCGATTGCTCAATGTGCAGATTGGATAACATTGGAGATAGGCTAAAACCCTGCCTCACTCCCTTCTCAACCAGTGCTTCCCTTCCATGTCCTTCAAATCTTATAACTGCCATCTGGTTTCTGTACAAATTGCAAATAGCCTTTTGCTCCCTGTAATTTACCCCTGCTACCTCCAGAATTTCAAAGAGAATATTCCAGTCAACATTGCCAAAACTTTTCTGTAAGTCTACAAATGCAACAAACAGAGGTTTGCCTTTCCTTAACCTATGTTCTAAGAGAAGTTGTAGGGTTAGTACTATCGTGTGTTTTCCCACATTTCTCCAGAATCCAACCTGATCTTCCCCAAGGTTGGCTTTTACCAGTTTTTCCAGTATTCTGTAAAGAATTTGTGTTCGCATTTTGCAACCATGACTTATTAAACTGATAGTTCAGTAATATTCACACCTGCTTTCTTTGGAATTGGAATTATTACATTTTTCTTGAATGTCTGAGAGTATTTCACCTGTCTCTTACATTTTGCACAGCAGATGGAATAGTTTTGTCATGGCTGGCTTGCTATCAGTAGTTCTGACAATGTCATCTACTCCTGGGCCCTTGTTTTGACTCAAGTCTTTCAGTGCTCTGTCAAATTCTTCTCACAGTATCATACCTCCCATCTCATCTTCACCTACATTCTCTTCCATTTCTTTGATGTAGCCTTCAAGTTCATCTCCCTTGTATACATCATCTATATACTCCTTCCACCTTTCAACTTCCCCTTCTTTGCTTAGGGGTGGTTTGCCATCTGAGCTCTTGATACTCAAACAGCTGCTTCTCTTTTCTCCAAAAGTCTCTTTAATTTTCCTGTAGGCAACATGTATTTTTCCCCTTGAATTATACTTCTAAATCCTTCATATACTTCTAAATCCTTAGATTTGTCATCTAGCCATTCCTGCTTAGCCATTTTGCACTTCTTGTCAATCTCGTTTTTTAGATGTTTGTATTCCCTTTCACCTACTTCATTTCTGCATTTTATATTTTCTCCTTTCATCAGTTAAAATCAGTGTCTCCTATGTTATCCAAGGATTTCTACTAGGCCTTCACTTTCTGCCTATTTGATCACCTGCTCCGTCACTATGTAATCTCTTAAAGCTACCTGTTTGTCTTTTACTGTATTGTTTTTCTCTGTTCTAGTCAACCATTGCCTAAAGCTCCCTCTGAAACACTTAACAACCTCTGGTACTTTCAACTTATCCAGATCCAGCTCCTTAATTTCCTACCTTTTTGCAGTTTCTTCATTTTAATCTGCATTTAATAACCAATAAATTGTGGTCAGTGACCGCATCTGCCCTTAGAAATGTCTTACAATTTAAAATCTGGTTCCAAAATCTCTGTTTTACCACTATATAGTCAATCTGAACTCTTCTAGTGTCTCCAAGTATTTTTTATGTAAACAGCCTTCTTTCATGATTCTTAAACTAAGTGTTAGTGATGATTAAATTATGCTCTGTGCAAAATTCTACTGGGCAGTTTCCTCTTTCATTTCTTTCCCCCAATCCATATTCACCTATTTTTCCTCCTCTTCCAATTCCCACCTCACAATTAAATTTTCATCTCTCTTAACTATCTGAATAATTTCGTTTAACTCAGCATATATTCTTTCAGTCTCTTCACCTTCTGTGGAACTAGCTGGCATATAAACTTGTACTTCGTGTCTATCCTGGCTACAAAAATGTGTTCACTATGCAATTCATACTTACTACCTGCATTCCTATTTTCTTATTATGATTAAACCCACTCCTGCATTACTCTAGGTGTCCACTAGGGGCAAGACACAGCCTGATGTGTTCACAGTGACAGGTATTCTTCGCCAGGTTGACCACATTTCGGGTCAGTGGTAATTCAGTACTTCTCAACACAGCTGTAGCCACCACAGAAGTACATACTCAGCACTTCCACCAGCCAGGCCTGACCAGATAATGATACTCTGGGTGACACTGAGACGGCATATTCACCTCACTCACCATCAGAGTTATCAACTTCAGAATATAATAATTGTAAACAAACAGCAATAAAGATGTTATTGTATCTATGAGCTGCCTATTCTTGCTGACCTCTATCCATCTTCAGCAGGGAACAGCCATCCACACCCAGCCACCCCACCAACCCCATTACAATGTCTGAAAACAAGTGTTAAGCATAAGTAACTATAAAATGTTTCTATGTATGAAGAATGCAACATCTTATATCCATGCCTTTACCTTTGTTCTTCATTTGATCCCATTTCAGACACTGATGATTAAAAATATTTAAAATTATACACACAATAAGGCAAGCAAGTCGGAAAGGCTAAGGAAAAGCACATACAGATAATGCAGAAACCAAAATTCTGTAAACGTGAGAAAGGGCAACAACCAAGGTTTAAAAGCTAAATATCAATCAACAGAAGGACAAACATTTTTGTGTCAGAAAGGCAGATGATACCTGACATCAATGTGAAGTTACTGGGAAATACGAGTGAAAGATCAGAATCATCCATGGAGTGAGAAAGGTGTCAAGATCCCAAATTTAAATTATTTTTGGGCATTCTACCTGGTTGATTCATTGGCACTGCATGAATTTTGGTTGCCATTTTCTAGTGGTTTACAATGAATGTATAGTTTAACACCTTACATCATGTTTCTATTTTTGTCTGCTTGAAACTGTCAAGTTTCCTATAATGTTAGCCATATTCCATTTACAATAGGGGTGTCAAAGGAAGTAAGTCTGTACTGTTCACTAGCAAATCACCTGAATATCACAGGGAGTCCCATCAACAAAAAAGTATGCAGATTATTAAAAAAATCTACCCCTATGTCACCAAATCTCCTTACAATGGGTGGAATTGGGTGTTCCATCTCCAATTATCATTTCCCATACCTGTTATTGAAAAAAAGTACTTTCGTTACCATAAGGTCTATCCAGTTGTCCATGTAAGTCAACAACATGTAACCATTCACTCTTGACCAAAGTCTGTGGATGATCTGCCTACTTACAGTTCTTGAGAATATATTTTTCATCTCAAGCTGCTTCTGGGATTTGTTATTCACTTACTTTGTAGATACTCTCATTACTTGATTGTTTCCATTTCTCCATGTAATCTCTCACATTTAGTTTTCATGTTTGGAGTTTATGGAACACAACACTGCATGCGTGCTTTATGTGCTGTTTAAATAAAAATTATAATTCACTGACTCAATACATATAATGCCATGCTCATTGTGAACATTTTTTCTTCACATAACTTGCAAAAATCTTCTTATAGAATTTAAATCATTTAGTGGCAAGCAGAGTTGTCAAATGATCCAATTAAGTCAATCTCACATAACTTCAATGTTTTCTGTAGTTATACAGGAACCAAAGTGACTCAAATATGAACACAATTTTACATATATCTGCAATATCGGTGTGTACAGTGTTATTTGCCAGTTCATCAGTCATGGATTCGTTGATTGGTTGATTTGGGGGTAGGGACCAAGCAAATAGGTCATCTGTCCCATGATCTAGGATGGCAGAAATGAGTGGAAGAACAACACAAACAGCACAGCCCCATCAAGGGAAAATAAAGAGAGAAAAGGGACCTCACGGTAGCAGGTGGAGGAAAGAATGGGAAGGGGTGGGAGGAAATGGGGAGAGTGGGGGTGCCCCAGAAATGCTACGCACAGTGGGACACCAGCACCGCCACTGACCCTTTGCAACATCCACACCATACCATTATCACGATACAAGAAGGACAACACCAGCGGATGAAGAGACAAGAAAAAGGGAAACAAAACAGCACAACAGACAAGACAAAATGTAGGGAAAAGGTAGGGAAAACCTGGCTGGTGTGGAGGCAAGATCAGTGCCTCCAGAACCAAAGCCTATGCTAACTGAAGCATTCAAATTTCAGAGGGAATTTCAGGGATTTATACATGAGAGTAAAAACCACTTTCGCAAACAAAACTGAGGACAGATGTAACCATGCAAGGGTCATCTGCTAACACCCATGACAAGGAAGTTGGGAGGGCATATTTAGTGTGAAAGGCCAAAAGGCAGGGGGCAGCCCAGCAAAATATGGATTGCCATGCAGGGAGCCCCTCAACTACAAATAGGCAGAGGGGGGTAGCTCACTGCAGAGTAAAAAACTCGTGGGTCAACCTAGATGACCAATACAAAGATGTCAGAAGATGGTAGATTCCCCCCACGACAGACAGATGGAAGGACGCCATGTGGTGGGAACTCCTTCATGGCGTGAAGTTTATTAGACACAGAGGTAGCCTTCCAAGAGTCAGCTCATGATTCATCAAAGCAGGATTTGATGTAAAGCCACACATCCACCCCCAGAGGGGTCACAGGGAACGGGAAGTGGGTGCCCCCCCCCTCCCCCGCCCTCCTGCCCCTCCAGCCATATGATCAGCAAGTTCGCTGCATAGGCTACCTCCATAGCCAGGAACCCTAGGGCACTCAATGAAACAAGCAGCATCACCAAGATCAGTGAGAAGGTCTTCGGTGGCAGAGACCAAGGGATGCAGGGAAAAACTCTGATTGATAGCCTAAAAGCCATTCACTGAGTCCATACATAACGAAACTCAGGTGAGTGAGAACTATTTAATGAAGCAGAGGGCCCAATAGATGGCCATCAATTCTGCAGTAAATACTCCACATTTGGCATGCAAGAGATGGTGTTCCATGCCAACAGAAGACATGGAAGCATATCCCACATGATCAATGGATTTAGAGCCATTGGCGTAAAACGCAGTGGCATCCTGAAACTCCCGCAAGAGCATTTGAAACAAACAATGGAACACGATTGGCGTGATGGAGGTCTTCTGGTCCCAGAAGAGATCTGTCTGAATCTGTGGCCAAGGAACTAACCAACTGGAGCTGATTGGGAGAGAAAATAAGGAAGAGGGCAAGAAGGACAGATGGAAGTCACGATGGAGAGAAGTGTGGCAGAGCCCAACTGGTAATACCACCCAAGGATGGGCAGCATGCAGGCACAGCCCAAAGCCGCAGAACAACTAGAATAGAAATGCTGAGGAGGGGAAGAGCGGATAGTGATGGTATAGAAAACCAGCAGCTGGGACCGCCGAATCAATAGGGGAGGGACCCCAACATCAACCAGGAGGCTATCAGCTGAAACGGATACCACGATCGTTAACTGTATCCAAGAGGAGCAGCATGGAAAAGGCAGCTGACCTGTAAACTTCAGAACCATAGTTCAGATAAGACAGAAACTAATGCCCAGTAAAGGTGGAGAAGGGTTGAATGATCCACATCCCAAGAGCTGTGGGCAAGGAAGTGAAGAACACTGAATTTACAAAAACACCCAACCTTCAGATGACAGGTATGGGGCAATCGAGTAAGCTTGCTGTCAAAAAGAAGACCCAAGAAACAGAACTGGAGGATCACGATTAGATGATGAGCATTGAAGTAGACTCCAGATCAGGAAGGACAGTAGCAGAGCGACAGAAATGCATCACCCTCAACTTAAAGGGATAGCACCCTGAAGCTGTCACCCTGCAGAGGCCACTGAGTGGGAGGTTGCCCAAATACAGATATCAACCACAAACAGAGCAGGGATGACCAACAGTCTGGCAGAGAACACATGTTCCAGAAGGACACTTAGTACAGAGCCCTGTAGAATGCCATTCTTCTGAGTCCACGGAGAGCTGAAAACAGTGCCAACCTGGACCTTGAATGATCACTGGGACAGGAACTGGCGAATAAAAGTTGGGAGGATGCCAAAAGACCCCACCCATGGAGTGTAAGGAGGATCTGATGGTGCCCAGCTGTGTCATGGCCCTTACAAAGATCAAAGGAAACTGCGACAAGATGGCAGCACTGATAAAAGGCCTGACAAACTGCGGTTTCCAACTGATGCAGATGATCGATTGAAAACCATCCCTCCTGAAAGCAACACTGGTAAGGAGATAAAAGGACCCAACTGAGCCAACAAGCCACCATCTGTTCTAAAAACTTGCAGGGGACATTGGTCAGGCAGACTGGCTGGTAACTATCAAGGGACAATGGATCCTTGCCAGGCTTAAAGACAGGAACCATAATACTGTCTTTGCATTGAGAGGGGAAAACGCCTCAGAGCCAAATATGGTTCAACACCTGGGTGAGATATTGGCATTGTGGAGGATTGAAGTATTGGAGCAATTGGTTAGGGATGAAATCAGGGCCAGGAGCTGAATCCTAGGAAAAACAGATGGCCAGAAGAAGCTACCATTCAGTAAGACATTCATTGTAGGATCTTGACAGACATGGGATAAAAAACAAGTGGGAAGCTTCAGCCTGCTGCTTCCAGAGGTTGAAGGCTGCTGGATAGGAGGCTGACGTTGATGCCATCACAAAACGGGTCATGAGATATTCTGTGAGAATTGATGAATCTGTACAAAGGCCACATGGAAGGGCAAGCCCCAGAACGGAAGACTGCTACTGGCAACCTTGGAGGCTGCAGAGTGTAGCCCACACCCTTGATGAAGGGACAGAAAAAGGTAGAGAGGAGACAAGACACACGGAAGACACGTATTTGCTGTGTTTGATTAAGTAACAGGCTTTGGCATGAAGACATATAAAGGTAATAAGACTGGCAGAGAACAGTTGCAGCTTACGATGTTGCAAGGCGCAATGACAATCACGAATAGCGGTGGCAATCACCGTGCTCCACCACAGAACTGGCTGATGGAAAATGGGGCCTGTCAAGCAGGTAACAGCAATACTGGCAGTGTGGATTGTCTTACCAAATAGATCACAGATGACTTAATCAATACAACCTGACAAAGAAGGTGGAAAAATGACCTGGAGGTATATAGAGACCAATCATATAACAAGGGCATCGGGAGGTGGGAAGGGAATTCGGGGAATTCGACAATCAAAAGGAAGTGGTCACTATGACAGAGGTCATTGTGTGGTAACCAGTGTAAGAAAGGCGGAAGGGGGGGGGGGGGGGGAGTAAAAGATCAATGGCGGACAAAGTGCCACATGCAGCACAAAAATGAGTAGGGGAACCATCATTTAGAAGACATTGGTCATGGTCCGCAAGAATTTGGTGAATGAGCCTCTGACTAGATGAAAAGCACTATCCCATAAAGGGTGATGGGCATTAAAGTCCCCAAGGAGGAGGAAACGGGGGGAGGGGGGGGGGGGGGGGAAGGGGAGAGCTGCTAAAGGCAGACAGTTAGTGTAGCAGTATAGCAGATGTAGGTGGCCTGTCGGGAGAGGGAGAGGGGGAGGGGGACGGGGAGGGGGAGGGGTAGGGGGAGGGGTAGGGGGAGGGGGAGGGAGAGGGGGAGGGGGAGAGAGAGAGAGAGAGATATTGCAAACCATGACCACAGAGCCCAAGTGGACCCCAATGGCCACAGCTTCCAATAGGGTACAATGTGGGTCCATGTACTAATAATATCTGTACAGACCAATGTGCAGACACCACCAGAAGCCCTCTAAGGACTGACCTGGTTCCTACAGAAAGCACAGAATCAACAAAAGATCAGTGAGTGAGCGTCATTAAAATAAGATTCCTGGAGAATGACACAAGATGCTAAGTAAAAGGCAATAAAGGATTGCAACTTTGTGAGATGATGGTAGTATCTGTCATGGTGCCATTCAATAAGAACACAGGTGGTATCTAAATTGGAGGCAAATGGGCTGGAGATAATCATGCCACCAGGTCACCACACATCACCAATGAGGACGGAATGTCAGACTCAGGTTGTAAGACGGGAGGTCGCACCTCCAGGGAGGGGGCTTGTCCTTGGACTACTACTACTACTACTACTACTACTACTACTACTACTACTCTTTCATAGGATGAGGAGGGTAGGGCACATAGGAAGAGCAGGCTTCTGAAAGATCCAGAACCAAAAGAGAGCAGGTTACCTTGGGGCACACAGACTGTTTGTGCAGCAGCCAAGTTGTGGCAGTTGGCCTCTGGCCTGAGAGGCACAGGGGGAGCAGTCCCAGGAGTGAGCACCATCACCAGCTGGAGCCAAAGATGGCAGAGGGGGGGGGGGGGGGGGGGAGAGAGCAGCACCTGCATGGGAGGGCATGGGAATCACCGGGGTGGGGGAGAGGAGAGGGGGCCAGGACTGGGATAAAGAAGAGAGAGGAGGGGGAAAGGATGAAACAGAGAGGCAAAAGTAGAAGTCATCACCAAAGGAATAAGCTGGTCAAATTTCTGATGAGCCTCGGTGTAAGACAGACGATCCAGGGACTTATACTCTTGCATTTTCTTTTCTTTCTTATAAACTGGGCAATCTGGTGATAATGGAGAGAGCTGGTCTAGACAATTAACACACTCAGGTGGCGAAACATGGAGGCTTCCCTCACATAGTGGGTGTCCACAGTCACCACACAGAGTGTCCGTAGTACATCGGGAAGAAGTGGCCAAAATGCAAGCACTGAAAGCAACTCATGGGTGGCGGGACATACAGCTTCACATCACACCGATAACATGTAACCTTGATCTTCTCTAGGAGGAGATCACAAGCACAAAGAGCTGCAACTGGGTGGCAGTAGTAGTTTTGATGTACACAGACCCGACTGCATCTTACTGAGAGATTCCACGTTTTTGTCAAACTTGTCTTCAATGTTTTCCACAGAAAATAATGGCTTTGTGGCAGTGAATGTGTCCCCAACATCCTAGTACAGATCAGGTAGTGGAGGAAGTGTTTCACCCAATGCCGGCAAGCCTGGCCATTATCCCAGACAGTAGCCAGGGAAGGGAAGGCTATAGGATCATAAGAAGCAGCATTCCATAATCCAAAGAGCTAGCTGTAGAAGAACAGCTAGACTTTTGAAGCTTGATACATTTCATACAGCAAGCACCCACCCTGATACCACCCACTCCAATCAGGGGTTCTCCCTATGGGTGCCACCCAGCCACATCAATAGCTGTCTGGCACAGTGGCCATTTCCGGGAATTCCAATGCTCCAGAATGACAAGCAACCACTTCTAAGCATACATGGGGAGGCACCAGCCCTGGTATCAGAAGCATGATCCCTGTTCTGACAGGGAACTCAGTCAGATGGGTACGTAGCAACAGCCCCAACACACAGACTGGCCACACGTGCTGGTGACCTGGTGGGGCTGAGAGGAGTTATGGTGGGGAAGAAAGAGGGAAAGGAAGAGGAGAGACAAATCTAGACAATAGGTGCTAGGCAGGGAGTTCTTCCCCAAATGTCTCACACTATGGCAAGAAAGTTTAGAAGTGGAGGTGAAACCCCAAAGGGGGACCAAAAATGCCAAAAAGGAAGGATGAAAGAGAAACGTCAAGGGGGGAAAAAACCACAAGGAGTACAAGAAACCAGGTGGCTAGTCAGATCGCCACACATCAGGAACTCACAAAAAATTCATGAGCCCCTTGGGGAGCGTAATCATGTGGACTGAGGCCAGAAGAATTATGGGAATGAAGGATGTGCTGCAGGATGTCTCCCACCTATGTTATTCAGAAAAGCTAGTGCTGGGGGGAAGGACCCAAATGGCACAAGTTGTAAAGCAGTCTTCAAAATTGAGTATGTTGTGATCAGCAATATGTTCTGCCACTGAGTAATTTCCTCTGCCACTGACCACAGTTTGGCAGTGGTCATTAATTTAAGTGGACAACTGGCTGGTGGTCATGCTCCCATAAAATTCTGTGCAAGAATTGCAGCAGAGGTCATATATGGCATGGCTTCTTTCACAGATGGCCCTGTTCCTGATGGGACAGGATAAGCCTGTGATGGGACTGGAGTAGGACATGCAACATGGGTAAATTGGACCCATAATGTACCTGGGCCTTCAACAGTGATCATACGATGCACATGTAAGTGGTTGGGAGTGGGTGTGGCATAGAGATGGACCAGGATATCGTGTAGCTTGGGTGGGAAGCAGGATATCACTTTACGAAACATGTGAACGATTGTGCTGCGATGTTCCTCATTTTTGGCCCCGGTGATAGGTAGTAAAAACAAAGAGGAGAATATGGTTCAGTTGTTACAGTCCAGGTGATGAAGGGTTGCTCCAGTATAGCTGGTTCTTTCCCAGGACCCAACTCCGGTCATCTGGCATCCAACCCCCCCCCCCCCCCCCAATGCTGCCTCTCCCTTCAGCACTCCTATCCAGTTCACCCACTGCTTCCCTCTGTGCCATCAGACATCTTTCCTCACCTCTCCTTTCCACTCCTCACCTCCTTTCTTTCCTCATCAATTCCACCTGGCACATGCCCTCAGCCTAGTCTACCTGCAGAACTGCAGTCCGAACATTGTGTATTCAGCCTGCACAATGTAGTTTACAGATTGTGTGTGGGTGGGGGACGGGGTGCGAGGGAGGGGTTATTATTGATCATCATTCCTAGAAATAAGGGGCATCCTACCCATGATCCTTCCCATCCCTCCTAAAGCGGTATTTTGCCATCTATCCAATCTACACAACATCCTGGTTCACCCTTAAGCCACTTCTACTCCCACCCACTTCCCACAGGGGCCGTATTCCTGTGAAAGTCCCAAATACCAGACCTGCACGACACCCAGGGATCACATATAACCCAGTGCTGTCACAGGCTTATCCTAACCCATCCAAGGCAGCGACAGCTGTGATAGCAGCCATGTCATATTAAGACTCTGATGCAATTTATGTACAGCATTTTATGCAGGTGCAGCCACTAACCGCTGCCCACCAAAATGAATGGCCACCACCAAATTGTGGCCAAAAACAGAGTTGGTCTTACAGTGGCAGAACACAACAGCTTGAGTTCAACAGCTGCTGCACAACCCGTGTCATCTAGATCCTACACCCCAGCATCAGCTTTTCTGAAATGTGCAGAAGGTAGTTTTCCTTGCAATACTTCCCTCACTGTGGCACACCTGGCCTCAATCTCTCCTTCCTCTGTCCTATCATCCCTTTCCAATTATGCTTCCATGTCATCGCCGCTGAATCCCTCATGAACTCCCTGGCTCATGTGCTTGTATGTTGCATTCCTATCCACACACATGCTGCCTCCCTCTCTTGAAATCCTATCCCACACACCAGCTACCTCTTTCCTAGCTGCCAGCTACCCCTTCCTAACTCCTCCACCCACTTCATGCCTCTCTCTCTCTCTCTCTCTCTCTCTCTCTCTCTCTCCCTCCCCCCTCCCCCTCTCTCTGTCTACCAACACCATCCAACAAAACTTCTCACCTCAACAAAACTTTACCATGCCCCTTCAAACATATTTTCAACTGGGATACCCTCTGCCCCACAAACAGCCCACTTGGCTCTTAGCTGAAAGGATCCTGACTCTAGACTCTACCTTTAGGGGTAGAGAATGGGGAAAACCCCACTTCACAAAACTTTATTGGCTGATAATGTTCAAATCACACTGTCCAATTACAATATTATTGCTCAATGTACAACAAATGCCTGTTCAGTAAGTCCGAATAAACTTTTGTCAGTAATGCATTAACTAAATTACAGTTTACTTAAATAGTGTAGTACATCTTATGAAATACCAAAATCAAACCATCTAAAATAAAATAAAACAATTACGGAAGCAAATGTGAAAAAAATGGTGCAAATGGTTCTAAGCACTAAGGGACTTGACATTTGAGGTCATCAGTCCCCTAGACTTAGAACTACTTAAACCTAACCAACCTAAGGACATCACATACATCCATGCCCGAGGCAGGATTCGAACCTGCGACCATAGCAGCAGTGCGGTTCCAGACTGAAGCACCTAGAACCGCTCGGCCACAGCAGCCGGCAAATGTGAAAAAAAAAAAACAAAGCAATTTTTTACTACAAAAACAGCTTTCAGCTATGATAATCCTTTACTCAAACGTAAATATGTTAGCACTACATTAACTCAATCACTACAGAACACTAATGCATGAATCTAAGTGGTAAGAGAAAATGTACCATACCAGCACCCTAATAGCCCAGAACCGTGCTTCATGACGAAAAATCTTCATTGGGTTGAATGTGAACAGTACCATCAGTACTATGAGCATGAGTGGGCAAGCATATGGTGGAATGCCAAGAGCAGAGCTGTACAAGAAACTCAGTACACTCAGTGTCCAAACAACTCCAAATATTGCTGCCATTTCCATTATATGCTGTTCTGACAAGTGATTTCTTGGATCCAATTCGAAAATCAGCACATGGTTTACACCAGATGATCTCCAACCATATACATTCACGCCCATCAAAAAAAGAAATTCAACAATTAAAAATGGACCCCGATAAAGTCGACATACAATGCGCCAGTCATCCCTCGGTTTGTGAAAGATACCTACATGTCAACAAAAAGAAAAAGAAAACACAAAGTTGTTAGTTATACATGTATGCATTCATTTGCTTTATGAAGAAGAGACAGATGTTTTAATTACAATTTTTCTTATTGAATCAGGTATCTGTTTGCAGCTATGTCATGACATAAATTACTTAATACCACGACATAGAAAACTGTACCTACATACACCCCATCCACATCTACAAGCGCGCACACACGCACGCGCGAGCACACACACAATATTAAAATACACAGAAGAGTATAAACACAAATTGTAATGAACAAAGCTACTAATAATTAATGTTAGTTGAAAAAGAACTATTATCAAAAGTCACATGGCTCTCAGCCTGAAACATGCCTCTCGACTTAACACCACTTCAGCAACTTGTTTGTCAATTTAGAAGCTTATTTATCACATAGTCTCTTATGTCAACAGCTAATTATTGTGCAGCTGAATAACATACTAAAATTAAGAAGTTGAAGCAACCAGATCAATCACTTTCAAGACCCACGATTATCTCAGTCATTATACAGGCATTTATAACGGACATGCAGGAAACATACATGCAACATCCTTACAGTGTAGCACAGCCAAAGAGGAGCTTTTATGTGCTGACCCATCACAAATAACATGAAATTCATTCTAGAAAGGTCACAGAACCTGTTTGGCAGCAAGGTCCTCACCAGGGTTGATGTCAACATCTCAATCTTTCTGGTAGGGACACAAAATAGCGCTAGTTATCTGACTGATTCCAACTTAAGTACATCACTGTCATCTATTTGCAACCCACTAAGGATTGTGCCTTCCAGAAATGATCTGATTTCAGTTACAGTGACATCAACTTTGTGTTGAGAGATTTTAACTTCTACGGTATGGCCTGGACTACTAGGAGACAACAACAATAGAACTGCACTTGGGCCATAGACAGAATCATAGATTTCTACTTAATCCATGACAGTAAACTGCCATTTTGTTATTGTTATGATCTTCAGTCTGATGACTGGCTTGATACAATTCTTTACAGAAGTCTGTCCTGGAGAAGTCTCCATCTTTGCATTATTACTGGAACGTCCACCCATTCTAACTGATTACTCCAGTCAAGCCCTCATCATTACTCCACAGCCCCCCCCCCCAATCACTCCCCCCTCCCCTGATACACTTCCCTCATCTGGTACTGCAAGCTCAATGTGAAAAGTGTGTGGACTATCGCTCATACAGAGCATAACACACATCATCTGTAGTGTCAGTTCTGTGGTGAAGCCAGTGCCAGTCCCATTCATAATGAGGCTTAGTTTCAGAAAAGCCAGCTGGACGTCCTTCAGTTATGACCTAAACACAATTATAGTAAATGATACCTAAGGAATATGATAACTTTACTGACCAAACCAGTGCTGTTGTGAAGCTGTCATTCCTTGGACCAAACTGTATGAGAGTTCTATTTTGTTGAAAATTGACAATGTGAGACCATGGTTGTGTAAAATACAGGTTAATTCACACAATAAAATAAAACAGCAACAAGCAACAGTTAACAATGCTATTTATTAGGTTTCGAACTGACAGGTTCATCATCAGATGGCTGCTGACATTTAATGTTATACCATGCTGTAAACTTAATGTCTGCTGCTTTTTGTTGTGACATAAGCTTCCTGGAATGGTTGTGCTATTGGAAATCTTATGCCATTTTATTGCACTAGTGACTGCCATACACAAAGATATGCAAAGAAAGATTTAACACTCCCTGAACTTTGAAGAGACAGAAACTGCAGAGTACACACACACACACACACACACACACACACACACACACAAGTATTTCAGCCACATTGATTACACTCCCACTTAGCTGCTTTCTGAAACACTTCTTCACATTTTCAAGACTGAAATAGTGCACCCACATTTAGTAAGTCATACGTGGTGACCAATGGAGTTCAGAAGGAGTTCTGTTATTGAGGAGCTGCAATATGATCCCATAATATGTACCAGAATGTAAGTGCAGATCGTAAGTCATGTAATTCTATTGTTCAGAACTGACTGACCAAAAATTACTATTATGTTATTTTATATCTGAGATTATTATTTTGCCCACTAACCCACATAATGTGTGGTTCTTAGTACGAATATGACACACATGGGTATGAAAGAACCAATGTCATATTAACCTTTTAAGTGGGCATGATGGATATATCCGTCCATGCTCTGCTATTGCACAGTGGGTTTGACAGATATATCCGTCCACTGCGTTCTGTGGCTAGTAGCTAGTGGGAATGATGAGTTATCGGCCTGCCGTTGACACTGTGGTATTAGTTAAGCTTCGTCCACTAGATGGCAGCTCTTGTCACACAACACAGCATGTTCTAGGCTAGTTATAACATTGTCCACCCGAGCGCGCGTCGAGAAAATGCGCCCTGTGAAGCAGCCGCAAAAGCGCGCCTTTTTCGTCTGTGTTCACCACAGCGTTAGTGAGTGATCTTTTGCAATGGCGAAAAGAAGTCATTTATCAGATTCGGAGATTGAGAAGCTGCTTTTAGAAAGTGACGATAATTTCAGTGACAGTTCTGAAAGTTTTCAAGATGCAAATGTTGAGGCTAGTGAAAGTGACTTCGATTCAGAAACATCTGATGACAATTTGTGCATGCTAGTTCAGTTCGTATTCAATATTTGTTCAGTGGTAATAGTGGTACAGTTGTGCCTCTAAAACAAAACAATGTGATGAGTTGTTTTGTGTGTTTTGTGGATGATGCTTTGTGCACAATGATAACTGAACAGACAACTTATATGCAGAACAGTTCATAGCTTCTCATCCCAATTTAGCAGCACACTCCAGGGTTCACAGTTGGCAGAATACTACACGCGATGAGGTAAAAACACTTATTGGAATGCTTGTACTTCAAGGAATTCTTCACAAACCAGACCACAAAATGTACTTTTCAAAGAGGGAATCAGCTGACACACCTTTCTTCAGGAAAGTGATGAGTGAAAAGCGGTTTCATCTTCTATTGAAATTCCTCCACTTTGCTGACAATACCTCATATGATCCACTAGGCACTATCAGCAGAAAACTATTCAAAATTCACCCCATTATGGAGAATCTGCGGTGTAAATTCAGATCAGTGTACATGCCAGAAAGGAACATCACCGTTAACAAATCGTTGTTGTTCTGGAAAGGACGGCTTGGATGGAAGCAATATATTCCATCAAAGCATAGCAGATTTGGCATCAAATTGTACGAACTCTGTGAAAGCAGTTCTGGGTATGTATAGGACTTTATTGTTTACACTGGAAAGGACACTAATTATGGTAGCAACTATCCAGACAAAAAAATAACCTCTCAAATTTTTTTGGAGCTTGCACATGATCTACTCAGGAAAGGCCACTGTATTTATCTTGACAACTGGTACACCAGTACAGATTTGGAGGACAAACTAACCAGCAATAACACTGATGTTGTCGGCACAATGTGGCAAGACAGGAAGGGATTCCCTGACTTCGTAAAAAAGGAAAAACTGAAGAAAGGGGAGTACATAACAGGGTACAAAGGCAAGCAGATGGTAATGAAATGGAAAGACAAAGAAGACGTTGTTATAGTCAGCACCTACCATGATGATACATTTGTAAATGCAAACTCGAAGAAGGGAATCGTTCAAAAGCCACAAGTTGTCGTTGACTACAACAAGAATATGGGGGGCGTGGATAGGTGCAATTCTCAGTTACAAAGCTACCAGATGGACAGAAGCAGGCTGAAAAAATACTATCAGAAGCTTTTCCGCCTCTTGTTGGACATTGCATGCTACAATGCATACATTCTGTACAAGAAGCATGGTGGCAAACAAAGTAGAATGAGCTTCCTGATTAGTCTTGGTGAACAGTTGACCATATCTTCAACCACATCAAGGAACATCAGTAGGACGCCCACCTCGAACACCAAAAGCAACACACCTTACAGCCAGGCATTTTCCAGACCTTCTGCCACCCACAACGAAGAAAAGACCAACAAGGAGGTGTGTGGTGTGTATGAGAAAAGGCCTTCGCAAAGAGACTTCAGACTGGTGCGCAGAATGCGAAGTTTCCTTGTGTGCAGCACCTTGTTTTAAAATGTTTCACACTGAAAATGATATGTAATATTGTGAAAATACAGTTTTGTTAACTTCTGAAATATATTTTATTCATTTCCACCCAATATCAATTTAAATTCAACAATGAAAACGCGAAGGAAAACATGAGAACAGTACGCAGCACCACCGCGAACGGGCGCGCTGGTGTATATTACCCACTGTGGAAGAAGCGCGCGCAAACTACCCACTTAACAGGTTAAAAGAGAGCAATAATATGAAAGGGGATGCTAAGTAGGAACTGTGGAGACACAAAACTGAAAAGCAATTATAATGTTTTAGTAAAAATATGGCATCCCAGAACATCGTCCAATTACATTCAATACTGGCCCTCCTAGCTATTCCAACAACAACATGTAGATGGTAAGTACTTTCTGTGTTCAAAATAATGCTCATATAAAAACATAAATGTCATGTGACGAGGGCCTCCTATTGGGTAGACCTTTCGTCGGACGCAAGTCTTTCAATTTGACATTACTTCGGCGACTTGCGCGTCAATGGGGATGAAATGATGTTGATTAGGACAACACAACACCCAGTCCCTGAGTGGAGAAAATCTCCAACCCAGTCGGGAATCGAACCTGGGCCCTTAGGATTGACATTCTGTCGCGCTGACCAGTCAGCTACCGGGGTCGGACGATGCTCATATGATTGCTCTTTACTAAAAATGCCATAAAATAAAGCTCCAGAACCACAGGAAAGTGGGGAAATGGTAGTGGTATTTTAAGATCCTCCACATTACACGATATGGTGGTTTACAAAGTATAGATATACTGTAGATACAGATGTCAGTGTAGATGTAACTGTATGCCTACAAAAATTTCCAGGCTGACTCTATTTCA
Organism: Schistocerca nitens; assembly: GCF_023898315.1. NCBI lineage: Eukaryota > Metazoa > Arthropoda > Insecta > Orthoptera > Acrididae > Schistocerca > Schistocerca nitens. Next base: position 516,366,366 of record NC_064614.1, read on the forward strand.
GGTGCAAAAGATGTAAAATTGTAACGTCTCTTTTCAATAAAATATCCTTATTCTACAATATACTTTTGACATCTTTGGATTAGCAACTGAATACATAAAAAAAGAGACCAAGTTCAACAGGTGTTAAATAAACTGCCCACTATTAAAACTGCAATACCACAAAGAATAAAAAATAAAATCTTACTTACTGTGCATATACAGTACTGTAAGAAAAATAAAGGATCAAATTTGTAGGCGATTTGAGGATACAGAGGATGCAAAATGTAAGGTGCAGAGCTCCACCTCTGGCAGCAACAGTCTCTAACCCAGCTGGGCACTGATTCAAACTGAGCTTAGATAATAGAAATGGGTATGTCAATCCATACTGCTTGATGATGTTCAGTGTTGTTGTTGGGTCCACCACTGTTGGCATGCCTTTCTGTTGCTGCATCAAAAGAAGCTGCAAAAAAGGCCATTGTGGAGACAGTCCACAGTGCTTCAAATATTGTCACACTATCTGTCTAGATTCTTGTGTTGCTGCATTCCCAAATCCCGACATGACTAGATGATCCTGCATGACCAAGCAAATAGCATGGAGGGCCACTCAGAAGCTACATCCTAAATCCATGTATACCAAATTACCAGGACAGTTGTGCGCTGCCACGCAATGTATCAATACAGACCATGATCCTGCCACTGTTGAATTCTGATATACAGAGGCAGATGTGGCATAATGATCTCCTCACAAATTACCAATGCTCAATACTATTTCTAAATGAGAAGCCTACTGCATAATCTTTCTATACATACAGAATGTAGATGACACTACCTCTATCTGCTTTGTGTGGCTGTGATGAAATGCTGAGCTGTTCTACCTAGGGTACCAGCATTTGAGCAGCAGGGTACCTACCATCAGAAGCAGGCATGTATGGACAAACAGCTGATGTGCAGGCAGTGACTAAGGTAGACCACAGCCTACACCATCATATGTCTCAGCTGAGCAGCTGTGGGTTGGGGTGGGCAATTGGCTTGTGCTGCAATACACATGGTGTTAATGTGTTACAATAAAGTCATTTGGTGAGTGGCCTATACTACATATGACTGTCTACAGGCAAGCTATGACTTAGTTCCAGGTACCCATCTCCCATGGGGCAGAGATGCAGCCACCTGTGCTAAGCACTCGCACATCCAGGCATGTAGTAAACTTCATGCCAATTTGACACTTGTTGCGTGCCACATTCATTGTGTTGAAATTTCAATGATCAGCAGTGTATATAGAACGTAGTGTGAATACTTTGGCTTCTGGGATACAAAACTACATTGGTATTCCTTTCCATAAGGTCAATCAGGGGAATCCCCTTGCCATTCCAAAAGACTGTTATCAAAAATTGCTTGGGATACATCTTCAAGTTGTTCTTTGTTTGGCCTGTGGCTCTTTAATGCCTTCCTTTTCAAAAACAAGAATAATAATTATGATAAAAATAGTAGTAACAAAACATCATGTCATCCTCTATGAAAATTAATCACAGAACATGTTTGAACATTCCCATGATACAGCACTACAAACTAGTATGAAACTCTCGCATTTTGCCTGACTTAAATTGTATAGAAACATTGTGGCATATATTTTGCACTAACATTACTCTTGTGAGTTTTTCATAATTTATCTAATATATGGGTGTTGCAGAGGATGTAAACAATGTAAAGATTTCCTTCATCTTCATCTGTCTGTCACTAATTAATTGATTTTTGAAGAGACAGAAACATAAACTGTTTTTTTTTTTCTGGTGAAATATGATGGAGGGACAACATCATAATTAACATAAATGATTTCACATTCTAAACCTTTTGCAGATGTACATTTATCTGAAGTTGTGTTTGACACTACATTGGAACTAATCAAACAATACTGTTCTGCATGTGGTATACAACCACGCATTTACATTTCTCCAAACACCATCTTTGGGCAGTATGGCATCAGAGTGTTCATTAGCAGTGAAATTACACTCTGGAGCACTTTAATGACATATTCTACCCCAATGTATTACTGACCAGCTTTATCTCTTATTGGGGGTTACATGTGGCAGATTCTGGTAAGCCATGTCGCTACGAGATTACGCCACTTTTACTCATATTAAGGAGCAATCTGCCACAAAAAACTCCAAACTCTTGCAACTCAAGCACATCAACAATGGTCCACTTATGAGTCCTGTTTCCACGTGGAATGTGTGTGTGGTGTGAACAAAGTGGTCGTTGTCATCATATTGTTGTTTTCTGTCCAAAAACTGATTTGATGCAGCTCTCCATGCTAACGTAGACTGTGCCAACCTATTCATCTCTGAATAACTACTGCAACCTGCATCCTTTTCAATCTGGTTATCGTATTCATCTCTTGGGGCTCCCTCTACACACTTCCCTCCAATACTAAATTGGTGATCGTTTCATGTCACAGAAAGTGTCCTACAAGCGATTCCTTATTTTAGTCAAGTTGTAGTCAAGTTGTCTCGCAAATTTCTTTCCTCCCGAATTCTGTTCAGTACCTCCTCATTATTTATGCAATCTTTCCATCTAATTTTCAGAATTTTTCTGTAGCATCACATGTCAAATGCTTCTATTCTCTTCTTGTCTACATTGTTTCTCATCCACATTTCACTTCCATACAAGGCTGCACTCCAGACAAATACTTTCAGAAAATATTTGCTAACACTTAAAATTTATAGTCAATGTTAAGAAATTTCTCTTCCTCAGAAATGCTTTTCTTGCCTTTCCAGTCAACATTTTATATCTTCTCTATGTCGGCCATCGTCAGTTATTTTACAGCCCAAATAGCAGAACTTATCTCCTATTGTCAGGGTCTTGTTTCCTAATCTAATTCCCTCAGCATCACCTGCTTTAATCTGACTACGTTCCATTGATTTTGTTTTGCTTATGTTGATGTTCATCTTATATCCTCCTTTCAAGACACTGTTCATTCCATCCAACTACTCTTCCAAGTTCTGTGATGTCTCTGACAAACGACTGCATGCAGTGTGGTGTAGCAATTACGATACTGGCTGGCATGCTGTGTGTCGCTAACTCACGCCAGACCATCCATAATGGTTTGTTATTTAGTATTTATCATTTCTGGAAGTTCTTGAAATATCTTATGTTTCTAATGTTTGTATATTCCAGAATACTGAACGAACAGCATTAAGGGGTTCTGTTCTGTTCTGTCTGAACGCTGGTGTTCATAATAAATGTGCTTCCAGTCCTAAGTTTCACTGATGACTTCCACTTTTGGATCACGATTTGACTCTGGTTACAATGTGACACTGATTGGTGAAAATGCTGGCTACTTCGAAACATCTACTTCACCGTGACTCTTAATTAGGCAATATAAATGCTGACGCCTACACGGACATGAACTGAGATATAAGCAGTACATAATCCCCACAGTCCACATATTTGGGAGAGCAGTGAATTCGAAAACAGCAGTACAACAGCTACACATCACGCACCATCAGTGTTTTCTGAAGACAACAGTCAGGACAGGATAAAATGGTTGAAAGGATTAGACTGAGTCATCAAATACAACAGGGGGGATGACATGGTGTCTTCGGTAAATGTGTGTTTTTACTTGGATGGCTCAACTCAGTAACAGTTCAAGAACAATGAAGAGAAGCTAAACAGCTGGGATAAACTCCAGACTGGACGGAAGAAAACGTTTGGTGACAATGAGTAGAAAGCCCACTTAGTAGAGGAATAATTGAAAGAAAGGCTCAACATAACAGTCCTACATACAGAATTTTTTTGCCCTACATAACACTGTAAGTCTGTTATATGACAGAAGCTGATAAAATCTCACACCTGATGACAGGAGTCACAGAATACGTGCCAAGCTGTTCTAGTAAATGATGCCACAACAACAGAGAAATTCATGAAGTGGTACCAGTGCAGCGACGAAATGCAACAGAAGAGAGTTAGACTAAAGATGTATCACTGACTCCAAAATGTAGTCCCCATGACAGATGCAGAAAACCACCTCAACCATGTTTCTCTGACACACAATTGTTGAGAGAGCAAGACAGCATTTTGTGGCAAGCACAACTGTTGGACTGAGTAAGCAAGAGATAGCAGTCATAAAAGTCGATCTCATAAGGCAGGGCACAATAAAGAATGTTGAATAATGGTGTATCATTTGTTAGCACCAATCTCCACCACCAGCTGAACTCACCAGGAAGAACAGTGTCAGCCAACTCAGACTTACATTGCAGTCATCAAACAACAACCAAGCATCTGACCAACATAGGCACACCCAACTCCTCTACTAAGTAAAACACCCCAAAGAAGAACAGATATTTGGACGACAGAGGAAAACACACTGAATGTTTCCACTATAAATGCTCTGGACATGTTGTGTACCACTGCAAAAAAAAAAAAAAAGACTCTACACCACCAGACATCAAATACAGCAACAGTTCTATTCATACAAGTCAACTGCCATCATGGCTGTCCAATTTGATTAATGTATTACGTGTCATGACTGAGCGATTTGGTCAGTGTGAGCAAACATTTGATACAACACAGGACCAGTGGATACAGAAGCAGACTTGACACATTAAACAGACTGAAGAGAAAATAAGTCATCACACACGGTCATGGTTCCAGCCACAGGTCATGCAGGCCACGTTGTTGCTGAATCACGGAAGTGGTAACTAGTTAGTCAGATTCATGTGCTTCTCTAAATGAGGGTGAAAGTTGTCATGATTTAGGAAAAACAGTCAGAGAAAGAAGAAAGGAAGACTCTCAGACACAGTACTAGTAGTCAACAGTTAGCTACCAGGAACCATTTCAGCACGGACGGAGAGTGAAGGCATACCTAAATGCCTGAAGAGCACCTGTGCAGCTTCAATGCTGCTGAGATGAGAACCATCCAGAACCAATCATTATACAAAGAAGTCTGTATTACATTTCAGTTAGTAACTAACTTAGATAAAAGAGTACCAGAAGGATTGCGTGTTTGTCTGTGTGACAGATAACAGAACAAGAGCAGACTGCACTTGTCTTCATTAGTGAGCTAATACAGGTGGTTCACATACAGAGCTGGAATGAGCTGTGGCACAGTACTTGTCTCTGACGAGTCTGAGAAGTTAAAGGAGTAGTTGAGGTATATGTATTCTCTACAGGTAATCAGAAAGACTCAGGGGAAAGCATTTGTCTCTGGATGCTAGGAACCAATGATGTTAAAGTAATCAGAACAGTTTGCTGTCATTCAATTGTCACTTGAAGGCGTTAAGCCAACGAGTCATAAAGATAAAGTCACCAGCGGTGCAAATATCTATGAAAAGAATTGGCAAATTATTCAAACATCGCCTGTTTAAATACTTCCTAGCCTGACAATAGCCCTCTCTGTTCTCATTACCTTTCCTAAATAACTGAGGAAGGCTTTTACTCCCCCTCACTATATCCGATGTTATGAAGGAGCCAGACCACATGGAGATGTCGCTCAATTCCTGTCAGCAACTAACAGGGATGCAATACTGCAGACAATTATAGCTGACCTCTGGGACGAAACCCATTGCCATACCCTGGACATGATTGCTCCCCAACATGCTGTAGCTGTTTCTTATCACAGTACAGAGGTACCAGACACTTGTTAAGCTGCCAAATACAAAAATACTAAGTGATGCTAACATTTATGGGCAGGAGGGTAGCACAGATGTAAATCTTCTGTGGGTGTCAGTCATCAAGATATCAAGAAATCTCACTACACCACCACCATCACCACCACCAAAACCACCAATGGCCAACCTGTTGATCATTAGTTGACTCTGGGATTGCCTATTTTGTAATATCAAATGCTTATCCTTGCCAGCTAAATATGAATATGTTCTGTGATAGAGTGATTGTGATGAATGTCACAAACGGGAAATATGTCCAGCCAACAAGAACGTGTATTGCAAGAATAATTGTCAATTACAGAACAGAGCCCTTTGAATTTTATGGTTTATCAAAATGTAGTCACAATATTATCCTCAGATGGGACTTCTTGCAGACACCACAAGCAGTCATGTACTATGGAAGATCAGAGCTCCAGACTGGTGAAGCTATTTCTATAAGCACAGGTAACAAAGATTGCTCTAGGCATTTGTTTGTCACTGAAGACATTGTTATCCCACTGCCATTAAAGAAATGAGTTCCAGTCATCAATATAGATGCTCAGTTAAACTGAGAAGCTTTCATCAATTGCAGAAAGCTACTCAGGCTTACAAAGAAGATCTACATGTCAGTCACAATCATATGCACTGTAGGTGGTCCAGAGTAACTTTGTATCACCAATTGTCACAAGCAGCCACAACTCACTCCCAAAGGGATGTGTATAGGGATAGCCAAACTAGTCTAGGAAGGGCAACGTAAAGTCAATGATGAAGAATTGTACTCCGCTACTACAGGCAACATAGAGGAGGAACTGCCAATAGGATCTAGCCTGACTTATGAACAATATTGGTAAGTGTTAGCCATTTAATGCCAATTTTTGGATGCTTTCATATTGGGAGTGGAGGAAAGGCAGATCAAATGGCCAATGGCAAAACACCCTCTGCACACTGGGGATCACCCTCCTATTAGCCACCACTTCTGCAGGGTGACATCAGCTGAACAACAGATAATCCAAAAGGAAGAGAAGAAAATGTTGCAGGACATCACTGGACATTCAGAGTGCCATGGTCCTTGAAGAAGAAGAAGAAGAAGAAGAATGGCCCATAGTGTCTCTGCATCGACTACCAATGATTGAACAAAATCTTTTTTTCATGACATCTATCCATTGCTGCACATTGATGACATCCTAGACTGCTTGAGGTCCTCCATGAATTCAAGATTATGCTGTTTTGACTATGTTAACACTCCAGCCACCTTCGAGCATATGATGGACAATCTGCTTCAACACTTTAAATGGACAATGTATTTTTGCAATCTGGATGAAGCTGAAATTTTCCCAATGACATCTGAAGAAATCAAAGCTGCCTGACAGCCATGTTGAATTATGTTCTGACAGCAAACCTCCATCTGAATTGGAAAAAAGAGCCTCTTCACCACCCAAGAAATAAAAATCTTGGTGCATCTAATGAACGGTGACAGAGTCCATCTCGATCCAGAGAAAATATCAGTCACAGATGTTCCAACTTCTCGGCACATTAGTGATGTGAGAACTTTTTTCGGACTGTGCCTCTATTACTGACAATTCAAAAAGGACTTCCATATCAAGGGACACCCTTTGCAAGAACAACTACGAGGATATTCTGGAACGAAGTGAAAGAAAAATCTTTCCTTGTCCTAGAGGAGCTGCTATCGTCATCTCCTGTCCTAACTTTCTACAACAAAAATGCTGAGACAGAATTTCACAGTAACACTACCAATTACGGGATAGGCACAGACGTAGTACAGACACTGGAAGGTGCAGAAAAGGTGACAGCTTAAGCTTCCCGAGTACATTCCATTTCTGAAAGGAACTACTCTACAACCAGGAAAAAGTGCCTTGCAGTTGTCTGGGCCATCAGTAATTTTTGTTTGTTTTGTATGGCAAATCACTCACCACTGAGTTGGACCACCAATCTCTATGCTGGCAGACCAGCCTGAAGGATCGAATGGTCAAATGGTGGGATGTGTACCAATGCTTCAGGAATATCATGCCACAGTGGTATAGAAAAAACAACACAAACACAAGGACACTGACTGACTTTCAAGGAATCCTGTGGTAGAAAGCAACAGTACAGATAAAATCTCAGTCATCATTGTATTAAATGACATTTCTGCTGAACGGGTGAATGATTTAGCACTGCTGAAAAAATTAGAAACCTTGAAGAGTGAGGAACAGTTCCAATGAGAATACCAACTAATAAACGGAACATTTTATTGGAGGAACTATTATCCGAGGAGGCAGAAATGGTTGCTCGTCATTCCATCTCAGTTGCAGCTGATGATGCTCAGGTATTTCCATGACACTCCACCTGGTGTCTGTGAAGGTGCTAGACTGAATCAGATTTAGCTATCACAGGCCACGTCTCTACTAATTCGTTTGAACTAATGTGGTTTCAGTGCTAAGTGATGTACTTCACTGATGACCCTACTATTGGATTTGGACTGGCTAAGAAGTGACAATATGTATGCCATCATATTTCAGGATCACTATTAAGTGCTTTCTTCTACCATGACACACATTCAAATGATTAAGTACCAGTGGCTGGTAAGACATTCTTCCTTCCTCCGTCCATTCTTTATCAAAGTACTGCAGCAAGTATTATGTACATTACGGTTGGCTGTTACGCACAAGCATTGTGTTCAATATAATTATAAATTCAAATAACAATTAATATTGCTATTATTATTATTATTATTATTATTACAAACCTGAAAGTATAACAGCAATGAGAAGTATCATAAATGAGCCTGAGAAAAGCCCTACTTTAAATGTTGTCCAAGGGCTCTGTTGCTCCCCAAGAGGAGGAACTCTGAGCCTTTTCATAGCTCTCTGCCTATCACCTCCCTCAAGATCCTGTGTAACAACTGCTTCTGTCTCCCGTATAAGGCGATCAATATCCTTGTTTGTATAAAAATGGGAAGTTTCCACATTTTCCACACGCCATTTAGCACCAACATCAACAGACAGAAGCTATGGCAAGAAAAAATAAAAAAAATTTAATAACTGGTAGTGTGCTTGCATACAGAAAATACCAATTTTTTAATTAACAATAAAATAATAAAAATGATAAAAATGGAACCTATGTTCTATTTGGGATAGATGATGAATATCTTTTTACAAACACCTGAAACAAGAACAACACAGCTGACAGATACACAAGTGATAAATTTAACTGTTTAAGCCATTCCTTCAGCAAGAAAAAACAGTGAAGTTGAAAAAATTAAACGAAACATACATTAGTAGAAGAGAGTTGAAAAAAATGTTTGAAATCCTAGTTCAATATGCTATAAAATATGAGCTAGAAGCAATAAAAAGTTCAATGACAAGAACTAAAACTGAAAATAAGTCAAAGGCCACAGATGGAAATGAAATGTAAATAATAACAGGCAAAAGATCAAGAGAGATGCATATAGGTCAGCACATAAAAGATAGTATATAATTAGTAAAAACATGTGCTCGTAATTAAGACACCTCTCTTTTATCCCAAACAATAGACGAGATTAGTGCATAATCAGAACCACCCACCTTGTCATGTTTCTTTAAAATCTTGCGGAAACCAGTGAAATTTAGATTCTGGTAGTTTTGCAATAAAATAAGACTCAGGTAAAACTCACTGAATGCAAGTTTAAGTTCCTGAGTCTTTCGTGCAGGAACATTTCTTTTGCGAAGGATATTTGGTCCACGCCGCAAGAAACTCTGTTTACCATGAAATTCATCTTCCTGCGCCTCACTAAGTTCACTTCGCAAATTAGCATATTTTCTTGTAGCCTCTGCTAATTTTTCTGCAACAAGAAAAAACTTTTCAAAATTGTTGCTCACAATTATCATCAATAGGCAACATAATAATAAATCTTCAGTACACTAGCAGACAGTTACTATATACTGAAATCATTAGAGTATACTGCCACACTGAGCAATAATAACTGCCATCAGTAACTTAAAGTTTCCAGAATGAGATTTTCATTCTGCAGTGGAGTGTGTGCTGATATGAAACTTCCTGGCTGACTAAAACTGTGTGTCTGACTGAGATTCAAACTGAGGGCCTTCGCCTTAGGTGGTAGAGCACTTGCTCATGAAAGGCAAAGGTCCTGAGTTTGAATCTAGGCCTGGCATACGGTTTTAATCTGCCAGGAAGTTTCAACTTAAAGTTTCCTTTGCAAAACCTCATGAGGAATAATTTACTAATAAAAGCCTTCATAAGAATTTTCATTTCAGCGTCTGAACACTTGAGAAGTTGTTTTTGTTTTTTTTCTCCTACATACAAGTCATCTGGGAAAGGCATTGCAGGGAAAAAATACAGCTCTCCAGAGGTGATATGAACATTTATGAAGAAAAATGTTTGCACAGAAATTGACACAGTACGGTATATGGTCTGGCGTATATAGTTGTCAGACAGTTGATTAGAACTTAAGGAATTGCAGCTAATAACAAGAGTAATATGCAGTAGCTGCAAGTAGCTTTAACTTACAAGGTTAAATAATGCAACTTTATGAGACCAATTGATGAAACATGTAATAATCAACTAATACACAAAACTGATCCAAGTAACTCAAAAATGGCTTTATTCATAAACCTGTGAACAATCACATAAATAAGCCTCTTGTGACTCGACATGTTACAAGAGGGTTGGGTTGGGTTGATTTTGGGGAGGAGACCAAACTGCGAAGTCATCGGTCTCATTGGATTAGGGAAGGATGGGGAAGGAAGTCGGCCATACTCTTTCAAAGGAACCATTCCAGCATTTGACTGAAGCGATTTTGGGAAATCACAGAAAACCTAAATCAGGATGGTCGGATGCAGGATTGAACCATCATCCTCCCAAATGCGAGTCCAGTGTGCTAACAACCACTGCGCCACCTCGCTCGGTCATGTAACAAGACACCGGAATCATACGGAAGATGTAACATAAGTGATACACAGAGCAACTGAGAGACTGAGTCAGTTTCATGCATATAAGGGTTGAGTCTCCAGTAGACAGCACAGTGGGAACTGTGCCACGTGCATGCTTCCTACAGGTAGCCTCTAGGGGCCAGCCTCTGATACAGTTGGCAGTTGATTTAAGTACACATGCACAGCAACACTACACTCAGCACACCCACACTCTACACACTCTAGTAGCAGGATCGGCAAATCCTGTCTTCATGTAATGATTCCATACAGAAAACACTGTTTATTTCAAACTGCAAGGTTCTTACTCCAAAGAACACAAAAATATATCTATGTAATTTCATATCAGCTTAGTGTTTAAACAAAAGTACTGTAAAGAGCAAGCCATTGTCCATATATATTTCATGGAAGCCCTTTCCATGCATCATAGAAGACAGAGGTTCAACACAATTTTAGTTACTACTCAGTCATAAAGCTGTACTGGAATTATCAAGCACGCTAACAAATTTCATAGGCTCTCAAGATAACCACACCATGGTTAACATGGCTGTTGGAATTCAGTAGCAGTACCAAGTATAAAATGCAAGAAATGTTACTTCATATTCTTATAAATTAAAATGAGATCTATATAAAGAGGATGGCAGATGAAAGTGTAAACCGATAACCACGAAGAAAGGATTAATGTGATCACAATGCACAACATGCTTGTAACAAGTAGTGCCATTTCCACCACTCCAAAGAACTGTCTACTATATAAATTATTTTATGTTATTGTGTTTATGTTCTTGACTCTGAAGCAGCACGACATATAGTAACAGAAAATGACTCCCATGGTTTTTTCACCATCCCCTTCATGTGATCATAGACAATTTGGAATCAAGTAACAGTTATGAGAGCAGAGTCACAAACAAAAACTAACACTCTGTGGTGAAAGTATGTTTTTTGAGCCACACTAAGGCACATACAAAGTAGAGAGTGGTCCCATTTATACCTACATAAAATGTCACAGCAAATTACAATATTCCATCAATTACAAAGTCAAAACATTGAAAAATTACAAATGTTAGAGATAATAATTACACATGAATGTAGTACCAGTCCCTAACATCACAAAACAGCAATCCACAGTTTCAGGATGGACTTCAGTTTCTCTGATATGGATCTGTCTCTCTCTGTAACAGGTCGTATGGAACTTACAGGCAGAAGAGATATATTCAGTCTATCAGTAACACAATTAAAGATGAGAGAAGTCCTCACATTCTGGTCATTATCATGTTCTAATGACAACTACAATGTTCAAATGGAGCTAATTCTGTTAAGGCACAGTAGTCCAAACAATGAAGGAAAACAAGGGCAAAAAATTTGTGTATTCACATATTTTTGTACAGTGGTACAAAAGAGTGCCATGAACACCAGACTAAAAACCCTCATAACTGCCATAAATTCAAAAACATTGACATTAATAAATTCTGTTTAGAGCAGCATCCAGAAGCATGTGCAACAGAAGTAGAGTTCCACAACAGATCCTATATAATAATAACTATTTACCGAGTACCTGCAGGAAGTTATAATCTATTCTTAGATCATCTAGAAGCTCTTTTCGGTTATTTAACAGGAAGAAACAAAGAAATTTTAATTGCTGGTGACTTTAATACAGATTTTCTAATGCAATCTTCCAGTAAACATTCACTGCAGTTAGTAATGTTGTCTTTCAATCTAACTCACACTGTAAACTTTCCAACTAGGATCACTAAATCCTCAAGGACAGCCATTGATAACATTTTTATAGACAAATCAAAGGAACAAAATCATATCATAAAACCTGTTATAAATGGACTATCAGATCATGACATGCAGCTCCTTGTTTTAGATGTAAATACTAAGCAGATTATCAAGACTGCTAAATCTGAGTACAGGAGAGTAGTCAATCAACCAAAAATTGAGTGTTTTAGAAAACTCTAAGATATGAACTGGAAAGATGTTTATAGTGCTCATGACATGAATGAAAAATATAACACATTCATGAACAATGTCAGTACCATGTTTGAAAACTGTTTTCCTCTAAAAGTTAGTCAAATTAAACAGAAGTCTATAATAAAACCATGGATTACACAAGGAATAAAGATTTCCTGTAAGACAAAAAGGAAAATGTATCTGTTGACCAAGAATAGCTCCAATGCTGATGATTTAGCTAAATACAAGGAATACTGTAAAACATTAAAAAAAGTAATTCAGACGTCTAAACAAATGCACTACAAGAAGAAGATAGCAATGTCAGGGAACAAAATAAAAACAATATGGGATATAGTGAAAGAGCAGACTGGTAGAACTAGAAAGGAACAGGAGCAAATAGCACTAAGGGTAGATAACACATTAGTAACTGATGGGCATAGTGTGGCAAATCTATTTAACAAGTACTTTATATCCGTTACTGATAGAATGGGACTTTCAGGATCAGTAAATAATGCCCTTGAATATCTGAAACTAGTCATCACAAATAGCTTCAAGTACATGAATATATCACTCACTTCACCAAAAGAAATAACGTCCATAATAAAATCTTTAAAAACAAAGCATTCTAGTGGGTACGATGAAATATCAACGAAGTTAATTAAGGCATGTTCTTTTGAGTTTAGTACAATTCTAAGTTACTTGTGTAACCAGTCAATTATAACTGGGACATTTCCTGACTGGCTAAAATATGCAGATGTTAAGCCTCTATTCAAGAAAGGGGATAAAGAGATACCATCAAACTACAGACCGATTTCACTTTTGCCAGCATTCTCAAAAATTTTAGAAAAAGTAATGTACAGGCAGCTGCTCAACCATCTGACCACAAATAACATATTATCAAGAACACAGTTTGGATTTCTGAAGGGTTCTGATATCGAGAAGGCTATTTACACCTACAGTGAAAATGTACTTAATTCATTAAATAACAAATTACAAGCAGCAGGTATTTTCTGTGATTTGTCAAAGGCATTTGATTGTGTGAACCACACATCCTTTTAAGTAAATTAGAATTCTATGGTGTCATGGGCAGTGCTGCAAAATGGTTCAAGTCATACCTCACTAACAGGAAACAAAGGGTGTCAGTGCAAGGGACTAGTGAATTAAGTCATCAGTCATCATCAGAATGGGAAGAAATTACATATGGTGTCCCACGGGGATCCATCTTAGGGCCATTGCTTTTTCTTGTGTAAATTAATGATCTCTCATAAGTTACATTGCCAGAAGCAGAGTTCGTTTTGTTTGCAGATGACACAAGTATTGCAATAAATAGTATGTCAAGTGTAGTTCTAGAAAGATCTGCTAATGATATTTTCATGGATATTAATAAATGGTTTAAAGCCAACTCACTGACATTAAACTTCGAAAAAAATCACTATATGCAATTCAGAACCTGTAAGAGGATTCCACCCAGCATATGCATAAAATACGAAGAAGAGCAGATAGAAGAGGTTGACAGTCTTAAATTCCTGGGATTACAACTTGATAATAAATTCAGTTGGGAAGAGCACACCACAGAACTGCAGAAACACCTTAACAAATCTGTATTTGCAATTCGAGTGTTAGCAGACATAGGCGACATAAAAATGAAAAAGCTTGCATACTTTGCCTACTTTCATTCCATAATGTCATATAGTATAATATTTTGGGGTAACTCTTCAAGTCAAACAAAAGTTTTCAGAGTCCAAAAGCGTGTAATACGTATTATTTGTGGAGTAAATTCACAGACGTCCTGTAGAAACCTCTTCAAAGAACTGGGTATACTAACTACAGCCTCTCAGTATATTTACTCATTAATGAAATTTGTCCTAAATAATATATCTCTTTTTCCAACAAACAGCTCAGTTCATACATACAATACCAGGAACAAAAATGATCTGCACAAGGACTTAAAAGCACTTACTTTAGTTCAAAAAGGGGTCCACTACTGAGGAACACTCATCTTCAATAATTTGCCAGTAAACACAAAAAATTTAGTTACAAATAAAGATCAGTTTAAAAGGAGCCTGGAAGACTTACTATTGGCCAACTCCTTCTACTCCATTGACGAATTTTTTAATAGAAACAAATGATGTATTGTATATATTCATACTATTAGTATTGTTATTTCAGCTTAAAAAAAAAAAAATTGACATGTTCCACATCCACGAGGATCTCCTCAGCACGGATCTATGGAACAAAAACTAATCTAATCTGGGGTGTGAGCATGGGAATGGATGAACACTTAAAGGTCACTTTTTTATGTTTTTCTCGAATATCTTGAAAACTGCTGCTTCTATCAAAAATAATTCCAGTACAAAATTAAACTACATTAATTTGCCTACAAAAAGAGGTACTACTCATTTTTCTCTATAACTCATAGTTCCCACACTACAGGGGATGGAACAATTGCAGATTATTATAAACAGTGCTTTCATGGTATAAAATATTTACTGTTCAATGAAGTTTATTGAGAAAAAATATTAAATGTGTGTACCACATCTATATGCAGTACAACCACATTGTTGTCTGACAGTGTAACAGGATGGAAAGATGGGGTGGAAGGGGGTGGGGGGGGGTGGGGGCGAAGGTTACAAGTGTGAAGGAAGGTAGGTCGTCTAATTGTGGTAATGGACTTCTCTCCATCATAGATTTGCAAACTGAAGAGTGAGCAGGTGATTCCCCAATCTCTCCATTGCACTATGTCACAAACAGTAACTACAGGGTGTTTCACAAAGTTATACCGACCCTTCTGCAGCTTGCCCTACGAGTCACTGCTGACGCAGCGTGCTGACATTCCCACGGGTTTTTATTTTTCACAAAGTGAATTAACACCCCATGAAATAATGATGCGACTTACCAATAATACTAACTCATGACAATCATATGGACTGATTCTATGTATGTCTCTGCTCATTGTTCTACACTGCTGTAGAGAAATTGATTCCTAATCATCTTTTATGGCTGCTGTCGCATTCTTCAGGAAAACTTAATTTCCCCCATCACAATTGCTGCTTGTTTCTCAGATTACAGACAGACTATACCGTCCCTGCATTTCCTGTCCATTTATCTCATATGATTAGAATAAAATAACCTTACTGAGCTCTTGTTTATATAGTGGAGTTATTTTCAGTTTATTATGCGAATATTAATTTGCAGTTGTTAAATGATCTGTTATGTAAAAGATCTCTGCGGCTGGTGCTGTCGGCTACGCACCATGCTGAAGAGCCTGTCCCAAGTGTAACATGCTGGTAATATGTGTTACACGACGTTGATTTCATTGTTTCCACTTTCAGTGGCTGGAATACTTTTTGTAGGTGTATCAAATACACCAACTCAGCCTCAGCTCTTCCAGCATCTGAAGAGGCCTGAGGCTTAAACTGTATCTCTCTGTAACAGGTCTTATGGAACTTACAGAAGAGATATATTCAGTCTATCAGTAACACAATTAAAGATGAGAGAAATCCAGTAACTTTCTGGTCATTTATTAATTCACCACCAATTGACAATGACATGGCTACAGAGCTTTAGAATACAACAAAAAGGTGGCAAGATGCCACATTTACCAATCCAATCCCTTTCCAACCAACTACTGCAATAGCAACAACGAGACCTCAGTCAGCAGCAAAAGCAATTAAGGTATGTTTTACTTAATTCATCATTCTTTCATGCAAAATTTATTCAAGCTAATTATTTTTTTATTTACTGTTAAAATGTACACTGCATTTCATTGTTCATTTATTGAGAGCTGCTTGTATATTGTGCTTTCACTTCCAACATACTATACTGTTGCTCGCTGCTCGCAACAACCACTGAACACAGCAATGCTGTATTGGAATGTGACTACGAAATTGCCATTTTTCACTGTAAATAGGCACTTACCCATGCATCATAACAGTGGAGGTATGCAGGTATGATGACTATGCCCACAGCCTTGCATACATTGCAGCTACTAATGTAACTGCCTTACAAACACTTAACTGATTAATACAGAGAGTTTTCATTAGGAATGAAATATGATGTAACCAACAAAAGTTCATGCATTACACACTTGCTTTCTCCACCGCAATAGCTACAACAGTAAACTCAATCACATCTTCCGCATGACACTACAGCAATGAAATGTCTAATCAGAAAATAATGAAAATCCACCTGCAAATAGAATCAGATTGCATCTTTACATTGTGCAAAGGAAATTTTTCTCCTAATTACAGTCGACATCTATGACCCCTCAAAAAACGCTTGAAACAGCACGCTGTCTCTTAAATATTTCCATGTACGTTGTCCCCATTTCAGCTAAAATGGAATAGTTACACACTAAGTCAAAGTAGAAATTTCCACGAATCCAGCAAGGAACAACACATCAAAGTTAGTCATGCAAAGTAACCAGAATACAAGCTCAAAGTCAGGATCAATGGTTATGAAATGGATAATAGTTCATGTATATGTTAGTAGTTGTTGTGATCTGAATGTAGTTGCCAAACATATTAACAACAACCGCATGGAGGATTTTCATCTGTGACAGCCTCGCCTCCATATATGGTCACCTTATTTAGTTTCCCTGATTTTGGCAGCTGGGCAAGTGGCTGGAACCTGTGCATGGAGATAGAGAATAATTGAAGCATGTTGGTGAGCATTCTTAAGCTGAATATAACTATGAGCTTTGCTTTACAGGTTCGCTGCAGTCACCTACAGCTGCGTGGCACACATAGAACTACATTGTTGTTTGACCTGTAGTCGTGTGATAAATGTCAAACATTCTTCTTCTTCTTCTTTCTTTCTTTCTTTCTTTCTAATCATTTATTATATAATAAGCATGTCACAAATGGAACATCCTTACATGTTGTCTTCTATTGTCCAAATATTTGCTCTTTTGTAAAGAGATCAAATTGGCAATGAAGTTGGTTGTGTCTGTGTCATTCCAGGCCCCCTCCCAAATGTTGTTCTGCCTTGGAAAGATCACTGCCAATGAATAATGAACCTCTTCTTAAAGTAGCAACGCTACCTCCTCGATAGAATTTGGCATTCAATGCTACTACTGCCAAGATACTGGATTCCACACGAACATAGGTCATAAAACGTCCCTTATTGTTTGCCATATTAGGAATGTGCAGTCCTGACTTTCATCCATAACTACCAGTAACACAACATTTGAATGTCTGTCAACTGTCTTTTGACTCACTCCCTTCTGGTCCATTGCCTTGACAGGCTGGCACACTTGATGATGCTCTCTTCAAAAGAAGCATTTAATAGACATCTTCTACTATACTGTTCATCAGGTGTGAAACTTTGCAGCTTCCGTCATATTCAAGTTCACTGTGTATATGACTTTACTGTCTCACCCTGGCATAGGGCTCTTTTCTTCGGTTATAAGTGGGCTATCTGCTGCTGGTTGTTGCCAATTCTTTCATTAATTTTTGCCTTAAATATGGCCCAGTTCTTGAGTAATACCACATCATGTGCAATAACCTCAAACGTATTAAAAATCCTTACAGCAATAAGCTTTTAACTGTTGACATGGGAATACAATGTCAATAGAGTCTGACAGCAACGACACATTACGTTTGGAACTGAACACTCTTCATACTGTGATCACTGTTAACTTGAAGCACGACACTGCAGGAATGTCAGCAAGATACTAATTTGCAGTGAAATTACTAAAAACGAACTGCAGCCTTAACATTCAATGCTAATCTACAATAAATTTGTCTTCAAATTTGGATCCAAATTAATAATTTCTACAAAATTAAGTAACCTACTCTTGCCTTTGTGCTAATGTCGAATTTACAGCTTCAAACATATTCTCGCGTGCATGTTGCACTCCATCACACTCACAGTCACGTAAGGGAAGGGGAACTGGAGTCCAAGGACTCACAGACAGTAATAAGGATTCCCAAATAGATTAGATTCAATTTTTGTTCCACAGACCCAAAAAATGAGATTGATTCTCGTGGGTGTGGAACATGTCAGAGAGTCATGCTTGGGTAGCTCAGTTGGTAGAGCACTTGCCCGCGAAAGGCAAAGGTCCCGAGTTCAAGTCTCGGTCCGGCACACAGTTTTAATCTGCCAGGAAGTTTTATAACATAAAAAACATAGAACATTTGAATATAATATTTACTACCCTGTTTATTTGTCAGGAGAGTTGGAACTGCCTATATTTACAGAATTAAGACGTTGTCAGAATAAAACATTGTTATGCACTTTTAAGAAATTTATCATACACAAAATACCTAATCCTGATTGTTGTGGCCAAGTGCTGTCAAAACTGAAATCTAACAGACTCTGTTGAGATATTAGTCTGTAGAGTACAAGGAGTTGCCTATTAAAGAGTTTTTCAAACTCTGTTTAAACTGTGCTTTATCTGAAACCAAGTTTTTAATGGTTTCTCGCATTTTATTGAAAATTTATGTTACTGAATATTGGACTCGTTTTTGGACCAAGGTAAGTGATTTTAGGTCTTTATGTAGATTGTTCTTATTCTTAATACTGATCCTCTGCATTGAGCTATTGGTTGGAAACAGAGATATATCACTTGCAATAAATTTCATTAAGGAATAAACATACTAAGAAGCAGTAGTTAGAATACAAAGTTCCTTGAACAGGTTTCTACACGATGTTCTTGAATTTACACCACAAATGATTCTTATTACACACTTTTGCATGCTAAAAACTTTTTCTCGGTTTGATGAGTTACCCCGGAATATGATCCCATATGACATAGAATGAAAGTAAGCAAAGTATGCAAGTTTTATATAAGAGGGAAACATTCCACGTGGGAAAAATATATCTAAAAACAAAGATGATGTGACTTACCAAACGAAAGTGCTGGCAGGTCGATAGACACACAAACAAACACAAACACATTTTGTGTGTATGTTTGTGTGTCTATCGACCTGCCAGCACTTTCGTTATATATATACCTCCTACATCTGACATCATTCTCTCTGTAAATACAGACATGTTTAGGTGCTTAAGCAATTCTGTGATATGCCCTTCCCAACTGAATTTATTATCGAGTAATAATCCCAGAAATTTAACACTGTCAACCTCTTCGATCTACATGTCTTCATGTGTTATAAACATGCTGGAAGGAAGTCTCTTACAGATTCTGAACTGCATATAGTGGGTCTTTTCAAAGTTTAATGACAGGGAATTAGCTTTAAACCATTTATTAATGTCAATGAAAATTTTATTAGCAACTATTTGTAAATCTGTATTTGACTTGCTACATATCGCAATGTTTGTGCCATCTGCAAACAAACTTAGCATCTGGCAATGTAACAGATGGGAGATCATTAATGTATACAAGAAAAAGCAACAGACCCAAGATGGAACCTGGAGGAACACCACATGCAATTAATTCCCAATCAGATGAAGACAGACTGCTTACTGCACAGGAATTTCTCAACGACACCCTTTGTTTCCTCTCAGTTAGGTAATACTCAAACCACTTCGCGGCATTGCCAGTAACACCATAATATTCTAATTTACTTAAGAGAATGATATGGTTCACAAAGTCAAAGGCTTTTGGCAGATCACAGAAAATGCCAGTAGGTTAGAATTTATTATCTAATGAATTAAATACATTCTCACTGTAGTGGAAATAGCTTTCTCTATACCAGAACCCTTGAGAAACCCAAACTGAGACTTGGACAATATATTATTTGCTGTCAGATGCTTAAGGAGACACTTGAACACAACCTTTTCAAATATTTTTGAGAAATCTAGCAAAAGTGAAATTGGTTGATAGCTTGATGGTATCACTTTATCCCCCTTCTTGTACAGAAGCTTAACTTCAGCATATCTTAGCCAGCATGGAAATGTTCAGCTGATAGATTGATGACACAAATCACTAAAGATAGAACTCAACTCACATGAGCACTCTTTGATTAACTTCATTGATATGTCATCATACCCACTATAATACTTAGATTTTAAGGATTTCATGATGGATGCTACTTCTTTGGGAGATGTGAGTGTCATTTCCATTTTACTGAAGTTATTTTTAAAGATTGGTCTCAGATACTCCATTGCAATGTTCACTGAACCTGATAACCCCAAGCTGTCAGTAACAGAAATTAAGTACTTGTTTAACAGGTTTGCAACACTACATGCACTTGTTAATTAAGTCTCAATTATTTTTTAGAGCTATCTGTTCCTCTTCCTTTTTGGCCCCACCTGTCTGTCTTTACTATATTCCATACAGTTTTTATTTTGTTGCCCTATGTAATTATTTTTTTCTCACAATAAAGCTGCTTGAATTTCTGGATTATTTCCTTCAATATTTTGCAGTATTCTTTGTAGTGCATTACAATGCTAACACCCGAGTTGCTCCTGGACAGTAGATATAGTCTCCTTTTTGAACCACATGATATCTTTATTCCTTGTGCAATCCACGGTTTATTTTTTGACTTTTGTGTGATTTGAGTTACCTTTAGGGGAAAACAATTTTCGGAAGTAGAAGTAACTGTATTAATGAATGCTTTGTATTTTCCATTTGAGTCTGAAGTATTGTAAACATCTATCCAGTTCATGACTGCTTTATTGCCCTTTTGTACTTGGATTTTATAGAGTTTTTAAACATTCAACACAAGTGCTGCATGTCATGACCAGATAGCCCATTTACTATTGGTTTTGTGATATGACTTTTTTGCCTAGATTTGTCTAAGAAGATATTATCAATAGCAGTCTCAGAACATTTATATATCCTAGTTGCAAAGTTCAAATTAAAAACAAAATTGAATGATAAGATTGGAATAATTGTTCAATAGGCCAAACAAAACAGAAACTGGAGAGTGTAACCGAATGTAGTGAGGGCACAAATCACAATTTTGTGTCTTTTTCACACAATAAAGTGCAGAGAATGCACTAAAGGACCAATAAGGTATTTAGACCACAGCATGTGAAAGGTGTTGTTCCGGCTGTAAATGGTTTGATGGTGGTGATTTCTTGGGGTGGGGGTGGGGGGGGGGGGGGGGTGGGGGATGTCATCACCCATGAATTGAGCCCACTCATTCAGATTTGCTTGAACATATACCAAGATGTTTATTTCAACTTGTGCTGCTTCTCCTTTTACACTTTCATGGTAAATGTACTATGGACAGTCCTACCTTACAAGATGACAATAGCTGTGTTCACAGGCATACAGGCATTCTTGGTTTGGCAAACACTCAGGTACCTTATCGCACCTCGACTTGTCCACTAAAATGCCCAATATTAAGGATGTAATCACTACTGAGAGAGTTCAGATGGATATCAT
This sequence comes from Schistocerca nitens, assembly GCF_023898315.1. Taxonomy (NCBI): domain Eukaryota; kingdom Metazoa; phylum Arthropoda; class Insecta; order Orthoptera; family Acrididae; genus Schistocerca; species Schistocerca nitens. The sequence continues at coordinate 516,388,157 of NC_064614.1, forward strand.
CTACCTGAAGAAACTTGTAGGCTCTCTTCCATGCCAATTTGAGGCCATTATCAAGCCTAGAGGTGGATTTACATAGTTTTAGTCTGATCTCTCCACAGGGAGACTATTTTTTTTTTTTTGTTCAGCGTGCTTACTATTTAGTGCCACTGGTCTGGATACACAGGAAATTGCATACCACAGTGATTTTTAAATCACTAATAAGGTATGGCAATGTTTTTGAGAGAAGCACTAGCTACATATAAAGAATACTGAAGCTCCACAAAAAAGTAATCAGAAACAATGTTCAGCACATCCAAAGTATTCATACTGCCCATTACTTAAAAACCTTGAATTTTAAAAATTCCACTTCCTATAGGTCTATGAGCCAATCATCTCCTTTTACAGCAAATGAGACTTATTCTGAAAATCATTGTGATCATTTATACAGTACAGGAAATAATGAATTTCATGCTTCTTGTTCAATGGTGAAAATTTTGTCTTCAGACTCCCCAGTATATGGGAATGAAACTCTTCAATTGACTGAAAGACAAAACATTGTGAACAAGAAACTAGGTGCAGCGGAAAAAAGCTAAACATTAACCTGATAATTTTACTAGTTGGTGGAAGGGTTCATGAAGAACAAACCAATAATTTAAACTGGATGTCACTGATCATTAGCTTTGTGTAGGTGTGTATGTCCAGGATCTCCTCCGAAACCCCTGGATCAATTTCAACCAAATTTTAGAGGGGAGGATGGGGAGATGCATGAGGATGGTGGAAGGTGTAGAGGGGACAGCAGAGATGGAAAGAGTGAGGGGAAGTACGATGCAGTCAGAGAGAGGGGGAGGAAGATATGGCCAGAGGTGGTGTGGAAATGAAGAGGCAGAGAGAGTGGGGAGGAGGAAATATACAGTTAGAGATAGGAGGATGAGTTGGACAGACAAAGGGAGTTACAGGTGGACGCAAAGAGGTAGACACAGAGTGTGCGGGGGTTGGGGTGGGGGGAAGAATATTCAATACATGTGTCAAATGCATACGCAGGTGAAGTTGCGGGGAAAAGGCTAGTTCTGTAAATATAATTTATTTCTCAGGCAAAAACCTGATAATTATAGAATACTGCTCCCTTATTAGCCACAATTTTATATTAGCAGAGTATATTACTCATTTTGATGTATCTCCTCTAATCTTTGGAGGATTTAAAATTTAATATACCAGGCAATGTGTGTAGGAAATCCTATGGTCTTTATTGACCTTCTGTGAGTGACTAAGGAGCTGCTTGGAAACTAATAGCAGGACTATATGATGACTGACCATATATCACAGTAAATAGTGACACGAGTCCCCCTGGAAGATTCTGTCAATTTCATCAGTGAGAAATTCGGGGCAGAACTGACACTTTTCAGGCATGTGTTACTATTGATATACTCTGTCTTTAACGGCCAATACTACGAGCAGACCGACAGAGTGGCCATGGGGAGACCTCTCTCTCCCATGTTGTTGTTGTTCTCTTCAGTCCTGAGACTGGTTTGATGCAGCTCTCCATGCTACTCTATCCTGTGCAAGCTTCTTCATCTCCCAGTACTTACTGCAACCTACATCCTTCTGAATCTGCTTAGTGTATTCATCTCTTGGTCTCCCTCTGCGATTTTTACCCTCCACGCTGCCCTCCAATGCTAAATTTGTGATCCCTTGATGCCTCAGAACATGTCCTACCATCCGGTCCCTTCTTCTTGTCAAGTTGTGCCACAAACTCCTCTTCTCCCCAATCCTATTCAATACCTCCTCATTAGTTATGTGATCTACCCATCTAATCTTCAGCATTCTTCTGTAGCACCACATTTCGAAACCTTCTATTCTCTTCTTGTCGAAACTATTTATCGTCCATGTTTCACTTCCATACATGGCTACACTCAATACAAATACTCTAAGAAACGACTTCCTGACACTTAAATCTATACTCGATGTTAACAAATTTCTCTTCTTCAGAAACGCTTTCCTTCCCACTGCCAGTCTACATTTTATATCCTCTCTACTTCGACAATCATCAGTTATTTTGCTCCCCAAATAGCAAACTCCTTTACTACTTTAAGTGTCTCATTTCCTAATCTAATTCCCTCAGCATCACCCGACATAATTCGACTACATTCCATTATCCTCGTTTTGCTTTTGTTGATGTTCATCTTATATCCTCCTTTCAAGACACTGTCCATTCCGTTCAACAGCTCTTCCAAGTCCTTAGCTTTCTCTGACAGAATTACAATGTCATTGGCGAACCTCAACGTTTTTATTTCTTCTCCTACTCCAAATTTTTCTTTTGTTTCCTTTACTGCTAGCTCAATATACAGATTGAATAACATTGGGGAAAGGCTACAACCCTGTCTCACTCCCTTCCCAACCACTGCATCCCTTTCATGTCCCTCGACTCTTATAACTGCCATCTGCTTTCTGTACAAATTGTAAATAGCCTTTCGCTCCCTGTATTTTACCCCTGCCACCTTTAGAATTTGAAAGAGGGTATTCCAGTCAACATTGTCAAAAGCTTTGTCTAAGTCTACAAATGCTAGAAATGTAGGTTGGCCTTTCCTTAATCTATTTTCTAAGATAAGTCGTAGGGTCAGTATTGCCTCACGTGTTCCAACATTTCTGCGGAATCCAAACTGATCTTCGCCGAGGTCGGCTTCTACCAGTTTTTCCATTCGTCTGTAAAGAATTCGCACCAGTATTTTGCAACTGTGACTTATGAAACTGATAGTTCTGTAATTTTCACATCTGTCAACACCTGCTTTCTTTGGGATTGGAATTATTATATTTTTCTTGAAGTCTGAGGGTATTTCGCCTGCCTCATACATCTTGCTCACCAGATGGTAGAGTTTTGTCAGGACTGGCTCTCCCAAGGCTGTCAGTAGTTCTAATGGAATGTTGTCTACTCCCGGGGCCTTGTTCCAACTCAGGTCTTTCAGTGCTCTGTCAAACTCTTCACGCAGTATCGTATCTCCCATTTCATCTTCATCTACATCCGCTTCCATTTCCATAATACTGTCCTCAAGTACATCGCCCTTGTATAGACCCTCTATATACTCCTTCCACCTTTCTGCTTTCCCTTCTTTGCTTAGAACTGGGTTGCCATCTGAGCTCTTGATATTCATACAAGTGGCTCTCTTTTCTCCAAAGGTCTCTCTAACTTTCCTGTAGGCAGTATCTATCTTACCCCTAGTGAGATAAGCCTCTACATCCTTACATTTGTCCTCTAGCCATCCCTGCTTAGCCATTTTGCACTTCCTGTCGATCTCATTTTTAAGACGTTTGTATTCCTTTTTGCCTGCTTCATTTACTGAGTATTTATATTTTCTCCTTTCATCAATTAAATTCAATATTTCTTTTGTTACCCAAGGATTTCTACTAGCACTCGTCTTTTTACCTACTTGATCCTCTGCTGCCTTCACTACTTCATCCCTCAGAGCTACCCATTCTTCTTCTACTGTATTTCTTACCCCCATTCCTGCCAATTGTTCCCTTATGCTCTCCCTGAAACTCTGTACAACCTCTGGTTCTTTCAGTTTATCCAGGTCCCATCTCCTTAAATTCCCACCTTTTTGCAGTTTCTTCAGTTTTAATCTACAGTTCATAACCAATAGATTGTGGTCAGAGTCCACATCTGCCCCTGGAAATGTCTTACAATTTAAAAACTGGTTCCTAAATCTCTGTCTTGCCATTATATAATCTATCTTATACCTTTTAGTATCTCCGGGATTCTTCCACGTATACAACCTTCTTTTATGATTCTTGAACCAAGTGTTAGCTATGATTAAGTTTGCTCTGTGCAAAATTCTACCAGACGGCTTCCTCTTTCATTTCTCTCCCCCAATCCATATTCACCCACTATGTTTCCTTCTCTCCCTTTTCCTACTCTAGAATTCCAGTCACTCATGACTATTAAATTTTAGTCTCCCTTCACTACCTGAATAATTTCTTTTATCTCATCATACATTTCATCAATTTCTTCATCATCTGCACAGCTAGTTGGCATATAAACTTGTACTACTGTAGTAGGCATGGGCTTTGTGTCTATCTTGGCCAAAATAATGCGTTCACTGTGCTGTTGGCAGTAGCTTACCCGCACTCCTATTTTTTTATTCATTATTAAACCTACTCCTGCATTACCCCTATTTGATTTTGTATTTTTAACCCTGTATTCACCTGACCAGAAATGTTGTTCCTCCTGCCACCGAACTTCACTAATTCCCACTATATCTATCTTCAACCTATCCATTTCCCTTTTTAAATTTTCTAACCTACCTGCCCGATCAAGGGATCTGACATTCTACACTCCGATCTGTAGAACGCCAGTTTTCTTTCTCCTGATAACAACGTCCTCTCGAGTAGTCCCCGCCGGAGATCCGGATGGGGGACTATTTTACCTCCGGAATATTTTACCCAATAGGACGCCATCATCATTTAACAATACAGTAAAGCTTCATGCCCTCAGGAAAAATTACGGCTGTAATTTCCCCTTGCTTTCAGCCATTCGCAGTACCAGCACAGCAAGGCCGTTTTGGTTAGTGTTGCAAGGCCAGATCAGTCAATCATCCAGACTGTTGCCCCTGCAACTACTGAAAAGGCTGCTGCCCCTCTTCAGGAACCACATGTTTGTCTGGCCTCTCAACAGATACCCCTCCATTGTGGTTGCACCTACAGTACGGCCATCTGTATCGCTGAGGCACGCAAGCCTCCCCACCAACGGCAAGGTCCATGGTTCATGGGGGTGGTCTCCAGTGTTAGTCAACCTATTCAAGGAGAGTTTCAAAGAAGTAGCCCTGGAAACTGCCAAATTGAATCCTGTATGTTTCTTCCAATGTGTGTCGACAACGCATTTGTAATCTGGCCAAGTAGGGATCAACTAAAAATATCTCTACAACATCTAAATCCATCCATAATAGCATACAGTTCACTATGGAAACTGAGAAAGATGGAAAATACCCTTTCTTGATGTCCTGGTGCAGCACAGGTCAGGTGGCTCGCTAGCTCACAATGTGTACTGTAATGCCACACACATTGACCTTTATCTCTATGGTGCTTCCATCTGCCACCATCTGGGTCAGCTAAACAGTGTGTTGAACACCTTGATACACAGAGCACATACGATCATGGATGAACAGAACCTAGCAACAGAACTCAAACACCTGCAGACTGTGTTCTGCAAGAACGATACAGCAACGCCCAAATACAAAGGACCTTCCAACAACAGAAATGCAGTAGGTACCAAGATGAAAAAGAGACAGATGAATAGAAAGAAGGCCTGCCATTTTTACCTTTTGCAGGCATTGTGTCGTCCAAAATAGGGAGGCTATTGAGGCACCACAAGATCGACACAGGCTTCTGACAACTGGCTAAGATGCATGTCTTATTAGGAATGATGAAAGACTATGTCGGCCTCAAGAAAGTGGGCATATACGAAATTCCATACGGCTGTGGCAAATCCTATATTGGCCAACAGTTCATACAGTGGCAGATTGATGCAAAGAACACCAATACTACGCCTAGGCCAACCAAGCCAATCTGCTCTAGCAGAACTTTGCCTAAACACTGCACACACACCAAACTATGACTAAACAAAAGTACTGGCCTTCACAAATAACTACTGGGTCTGCATCTTCAAAGAGGCCACAGACATTTGCGTAACAGACAACCTCGTCAATAGGGACACTGGTTACCAACTCAGTGAGGCCTGGAAATTAACCTCTATCAAGGAGCAATGGTGCAAGCGAACACGAGATCATAACACCATGGCCACCGAAGAGACACAGCGGGCCCACCACCAACACCTACTGCAGCCTCCGCTTCCCCTATCACCGGACACGCAACATGCCGTTGGCTCACAGAATCATTCCTAGATCTGTGAGGAATATATACTAATGGCAGAGAGCAGACAGACCACTGCATCAACATCACTTGATGATGGAGAAATAGTTATTCACTGTAATATCATGGCCATTTGATGATAGTATCTGGCTGGACACCCAAGAACCGTTTAAAACAGTGTACATGCCGGGAAAGCTCAGATCAACTACTACTGTTCTGTTTTCTGATAATTCAGGATATAGTTTTAAGCCTTCTCTTATATTCTTTGCGCAGTCCCTCTCACTGATAGATTTGGTATTAAATTTACACCAGACAGATTCTTTGCACAGGAACACTTGCAAATATTCATTAAAATGGCTGCATCAGTATGATGTTTCTGTATAAAGATGCACTTTTTAATTATATTTTTCAGGATGATGCAAAAGATGGAGTAAACATTGTAGGCTTTAGTTTAGTTCTGCATAAATTACATACTTTCAACTCCTGGAGATTTTCCCTTTGTGAAATACCTGTCTCTCCATGTTACACTCTGGGTAACAATTAATCGATGCTTGTTGGAATAAACATAGTATCCTCAGCTTGTGTGTGAGCAAACTACGTCCCCTACAAGCAGCACAACCAGACCAATGTGTTGAGCACTTTAATGCTGGTGCATAGAAGCATCTCATAATTTTGAAGAAGTGGCAACACAATACGTAGAAGTAAGCAACTTTATCATATTCACAATGAACCAATAGTAGATACAAGTATGACAAAGTAGCCACATTTGTATCTTGACTGCTTCAATGGACGTAACCGTTTCCACAAGAAGTATGCTGTTACAAAGATGCTTTACAAGTTTTACAGTTTTTTTGCAATTCTTCTAGCTCCTATTTACAGAACGGACACACTCCAAATTTTTTCCTGACTCTGAAACAATGAATGTATTCACTGCAAGCACTTTTCACAATGCTGACATGAGTATTACATGGCGACTGCAAACACTTCTTTAGAAACCTGTTCTGATCATTAAAAATTACTGATGCAAAGCAGCACACAGCAGAAGGATGAGGGGACACTATATGTGTCATGATCGGAGCAAGAAAAAAATTACTAGGGCCAGATCACCTGGGTAAAGACTATGATAGAGCACTTGAAAATTGTTTTCACATAGAATCTCCTGTGTTTTATTCACTAGATGTTCAGGTGCATTGTGTTGGTGAAAGACCACATGTGCTACCTGTTCTGGCCATTTTTCTTACCATGCTATAAGGAGCTTGTTTTTCAAAATATCATAGTGGCTTACATCTGTCACCACAGTGCACTTGACAGTGGGTAAGGATTACACCACAGTTGTTCCAAAACACGGTCATAATTTTTACAGCACTGGCATTTACCCACATTTGTTTTGATTTCAGTGAGTTTAGGCATTGCACATTTCAGGACTGAAAAATTACATCCATGACTCATCCAATGTCCCAATTGTTCATTCCTTCACCACATGCCAACATCACCTACAGAACTGACAAACACACACACAGCCTTTAGGTTCCTCACCAGCATTTGTAGCACTCATCTCGAGGACATTTGGGGGGAAAAACAAGGTAGGTATAAAAATGATAAAAATAATGTTCAAATGCATTTTATTAATTATATAATTAAACTGTGCAAGATATTAGCTAAGATAGTTTTTGAAAATTCTCTAGGACACACCAAGAAGAAGAAAATGCTACTGTTCTTCATCTTTCATCAAATAGTAATTGAAGTTTTGGGTCTATCTTACTTTCCATTCAACTGTTTTATTATTTTAACTTTTAAATAACATTAATTATTCACACATAAATTGCAATTAGTATTTATAATTTCTTCACTTGTCTACTTGTGCTTGCAGTTACTTACTGCTGGAGTTATTTCAGGTGGACATGATGTTCTTTAAGTAATTTTTTAAGAAGTTGGGATGAATTTGAAATTTTTTGAATAGAAACAAAATACCATTATCTTTGCTCCAATAAATTATCAACTTGTTTCGTAGGTTTTACATATCTGTAATCAAAATTATCTTTGTTTTTTTCTTTAAACACTTTTTTCAACCATTCTGTTTAGTACATTGAAAAATGAAAATGTTAACTGCTCTGTGTCGAGATACAAAAGACAGTATAGCATTTGAGAAAGTGTCTCATCTGTAAATTCTTTACAATATTCCTACATTTAACACATTATTTCAACAGATTTAGGTCTTGCTTGTGTGTCACAGTTTCAGGGGTGCTAAATCATGCTTTTACATAGATATTGATTATAAATATACAAATGCCTTCAGTATGTACTTCTCTGAATCGATTAATGAAAACTGATCCTGAAATATATATTTTGAGACAATAATTGATCTTCAAATGGCTCTGAGGACTTAACTTCAGAGGTCATCAGACCCCTAGAACTTAGAACTACTTAAACCTAACTAACCTACGGACATCACATACATCCATGCCCGAGGCAGGATTCGAACCTGCGACCGTAGCGGTCACGTGGGTCCAGACTGTAGCACCTAGAACCGCTCGGCCACTCCCGCCGGCATAATTGATCTAAGTTGTAGCTATTATTATGAGCACTGTGTCTATTTCAATATGAACAACAAATTATGACTAGCACTAATCTATTAATACTGACAGTTGTGGTGATAATAGATTACTTTTGTGTGTGTGTGTGTGTGTGTGTGTGTGTGTGTGTGTGTGTGTGTGTGTGTGTGTGTGTGTGTGTGTGTATTAGGAAGAAAAACAGTTAATCATAAAAAAGCCAGTGGTCTCTTCTTTACAACACTCAAATGCTGTTTTGTACAATGTTTCAAACAGAGCACAATCAGCTTTCTGTATGGTGACCAAGTCAAGGACACTTTAATACAACCATTAGAATGATGCTGAATTTTAATTCCATAGTCCAGATGTTCTCATAAATTGTAAAAGTAGTGGCTAATGAGGTAATACTTTATTTATTTATTATTATTTTTTAATATCTAGTGATTTTAAATTTTCTGCATGATGTCTACCGGCCACAACATTAGAATTCTGCTCCAGAGTGTGATGATTACTGAAATATTGTCTTTATTATTAGAAAACTGTATTATTTGTAATAGGCTCAGTGCTAATAATAATAGCTACAACCTAGGTCATTTACAGAAGCAGTGTCCAATGGCTGCTTCCGATTTTTAATCCATAACCTGACTCACTCCAAATCCCTGAGAGCTTTCCTTCATTTTGGGATTTACATAATATGATGGGAGAATGTATAAATTAACATATGAACTGTATAAGCAGTATTTGACCTGCAGAAAATTTTATCTAGATGAGGTATAACCTCAAACTCCAATATTTTCCCTTCTGTTTTGAAAACAAATCGAAATAAATGAATTCATAGGGAGTTATGAAGTAAAAACTTCAGAAATTTGGTAATCCTGACATGCAAGTTTGTTTTGTTTTGTTTTAGGGTGCAAAAACAACTAGGGCCATACGTGCCCATGTCAGAACTGTAGAACACAAACATGAAGAGAGGAGTTAAAAATGACTACACATTAATCCCGATCAATGGAAGAGAAGACAGCTAAAAACAGAGATGTGGAGAAAGGTCTACAAAATATGCCATAGAGAAATGGAAGTCCTGAACTAAAACTTAAATGGCCTTTGCCATATTGCTACAACAGATAAAAAGTAAAACGCGGTTGACAGCCTGCACGTCGTTTGCTAAAACGGCCAATAACTCAGATGGCAAACACAAACGAGAACATTAGTGGTTAAAAAAATGGCATTCTGTCAGGAAATGGCAGACTGTCAACAGTTTAGTGCAATGAGTACAAAGTGGTGGGGGAGAACCATTTAACAAATGGCGATGGCTAAAAAGACAGTGCCCAATACACAACCTAGCTAAAATGATCTTCTCAAGGCGAGACGGCCGATAGGATGTCATCCCAGCTGCTGGGAGAGGCATAACAACCCAGAGCTTGTTCCCATAAAGGGAGGACCTTACAGACAGCAACACAGAGCTCATCAGTGGGAATGTAAGAACTAGCAGGCTGAGGTACAAGGACTGCAGCTTTGCCAGCAGCCTCATTTCCCATCAGAACGATGTGACCAGAAACCCACATAAACTTCACAGTGGTTTCATCAAGAGTGAGCAGTGACAGCTTTCCTGGACCCGTTGCACTAAGATAAGGGCAGTGTACAGCACACAGAGGCTTTGAAGGACACAGAGAGAGTTGGAGCAGATGACGCAATTGAAAAGCCTGTGTTGCTGGATGTACTGCTTGGCCTGATACAGGGCAAAGAGATCTGCTGTAAATGCTGAGAGTGTGCAGGAAGCCAATACTGAAAAACGTTGGTGCCAATGACGAAGGCACACGCAACACCACAGTCAGTCCGAGAACCATCACTACACAAAGGTACTGCCGTAAAGTTCTGTGCGTAGGTCGTGAAACTGAAGATGACAGAGTGAGGCTGGAGTAGTGTCCTGATGAAGTGAATGAAGGCCATGGTGAACAAGGACCACCACATAAAGCCAAGGTAGTGAAGGGTTTACACTCACTGGGAAAGTTGCAGGTAGTGTTAAGTTAAGCTGCCGGAGCAAACGTCGAAAGCAAACTCCAGGAGATAACAGAAGAGGGATGCACCTCATACTGGCAATCAAAGGAGTCATTAAAGATGGAGGCATAGGATGGGTGGTCATGCATGGCAGACAAGCAGCATGTATATCTGCTGAGGACAAAGTCAGCAGTAGTCGATAGTTCGGCAGCTTCTGCATAGACTCCCAACCGGGCTAGTGTAAAAGGCACAAGTGGCCAAATGGGTGCCACGATGATAGGTAGTATTGAGACGGTGTAAGAGGGATGGACATGCAGATGCATAAACAAAACACCGATAGTCTAGTTTCGAGAGGACAAGCAGGCTGCCAGATAAGATGCACGAGAGGACCATGAAAGTTTCCTATCAAACATGAGCCCCAGGAATGTAGCAGTTTCAACAAATGGAAGAGCAAAAGGTCCAAGATGTAAAGATGGTGGAAGAAACCAATTGTGGTGCCAGAAATTCATACAAACAGTTTTGTCAGTGGAAAAACTAAAGGTGTTGTTGATGCTCCATGAGTAAAGATGATAGACATCACTGACGACGACGCTCAATGAGACAATTTCATGGAGAACTATAATAGATGGCAAAATTATCAATGAAAAGGAAGCCAGAGATGCCTGGTGGGAGACAGGCCATTATAGGGTTGATGGTGATAGCAAAGAGGACAACGAGCAGGACAGAACGCTGAGGCACACCCGTTTTCCTGGATAAATGTGTCCAACAAGGCAGAACCTGCATGTACCCTGAAAACTTGGTCTTTTAAAAATTCCAGAATGAAACGGGGCATGCGGCCACAGAAGCACCATTTGTAGAGACTACGGAGGTTACCAGACCTCCAGCAAGTGTCGTAGGCTCAAAATCAAAAACACAGCCACAGTCTGGGATTTCTGCAGAAAGCCATTCATGACATGAGTGGACAAAGTGATGAGATGGTCAACTGCAGAACAGCACACTCAAAATTCACACTGTGCAGTAGTTGGTAAATTGCAAGACTCAAGCCATCATACCAGCCAGGCAAGAATCACATGTTCTATCACCTTGAAAACACAGCTGGTGAGAGAGATGGGGCAGTAGCTAGGAGGAAGGCATATGTCCGCACCAGGCTTACATAAGGGTACGACAGTGGCTTCACGCCAGTGTCTGGGAAATGTGTATGAAGGGGAAAGTGCTTGCCCGCAAGAGATGGGATTTGCAACATCTGAATGTGAACATCGTCCAGCCCTGGGGCGGAGGTCGGGACAAAGTGAGAGCATGATCTAGCTTCCACATAGTAAAGGCAGCATGGAAGCACTCACTATTCTGAGAAGAGAAGTGTAGCGCCAAGCTGCCTCCACTCATTTCTGATGGAAGAAGGCAGGGTGATAGTGGGAGGAGCTCGAAATCTCACAAAACAGCAGCCCGAGGTGTTGGAGATAGAAATAGGTTCCACATGACAGTCTCTCATAATGTCAGGCCGAAAATTGGGGAATGGATCTTGATACCAGAGAGCTGTCAGCGGTTCGTCCACACAATGGAAGAGGGAGTGGAACTGTTAAAAGAACTAGTAAATGAAATCCACCTAGCTTTTTTGCTACCCAAAGAATGTGACGACACTGTGCACGCAACTGTTTATAATGAATGCAGTCAAAACGGACTGGGACAGAATTCTGGAGCTCTAAGTGGTCCTGAGGATGCAGTTTTGTTTCCTGGAGACAGAGAACAAGCAGATGCTGTGATTCTAACAGTGGCCATAAATCTTCTTTGTTTCATCACAGGCCATGAACGTTCCATTTGAAGGGGAGTCATAACAAGGAAAGGGGAGGAGGGAAAAGATGAAGGGGTGTCACCTCGGCGGCTGCCATGTGCCAGCCTTTAAAGACTCACTGCTACAGGGTGCAGAGGCTGGAGGATCCTGCTCCATGAGAGCTACATAGGTATCAGCATTCTCCCCCTGTCATTCTGTGGAGCCCAGCACAGAAAAGCGCGCAGGTGACATGGGAGGTCAGCCAGGTGAGAGTATCAAATGATGATATCTTCGAAGAGGCTCTCCTAGCTGGTGAAGAAACAGACTGTTTCCCTTTGTTTGACTTCTTGGAGTGTTTCCGATTGACAGAGGAAGATTCAGATGTTTGTTGGCCGGAGGGATGTAGGAAGTCTTTGCGGGAGTATTCCTTCTGTCCTTTCTGGCCTGCTGGTTGTGCAGCAGGTGACTTCACCCCGGGAGGCGAATTTTTGGTGGTTGTTGCCCAGCAGAATGAGGAGATGGCAATGCTACCATGACACTGGGTGATTTCACAACTGCAGTGCTGAATTTCAGGTCACATGTCTGCGAGGCCATGTCCTTCATGAAGCAAGATGTAGCAAAACAGTACTGTTAGTGGCAGATGGTAGAATGCAGGCCTCCCCTCAGAGGGCGGCTCACCCACCTTAGGTGATTGTTCACACCTCAGGTCACACCTGCCGAATGCCTGAAAGAGGGACCAATCGACAATTTGGGAAGGTAGCAGCTCAGGTAATCTCCCCATACCGGGCCTGGCCTTTATCAGGGGGTATGTGCAAACCCTACCTGTCCACCCAGGGCTGGGAATTATGTGCTACCCAATCAACTGTTACATGTCTGACGTGCGCCAGCCTTCAGGAATGCACGGGGAGGAAGAAGAAAAAGAGGAGCCTCAAATGCCAAAGTGTTGGAAGTATTGAAGAAGGTGAATGATGAAAGGAAAAAAGGAATGAAAAAACAGTCGTGAGACTGTTCTTATGTCAGCTACTGAAAACGCGGAACACATTCCCAAAAAGACCCCAGACATGTTCCCCAAGGAACGGGGAAAGGAATAGTAAGAGGACAGACATGCAGCAAGGAAGAGAAAAGATGCTACAAAGGCTGGGGCACCTATGGTAGCCAAGCACGAAGCTACCAGCCAAAGTGCGGCAAGCCCTGCGGGAGCTGACAAGCAAGTAATTTTCAGCAATTTACTTAAACCATCTGCATAATTTCTCTGTATGATGGTAATCCTTGTATGATGATCCTTTGGTGGTGCAGTGTGTGTAACAATAGGAATGAATACTGACCCCTATAACACCTCACATCCCTACCTTCTACATGCTCCCTAAAGTCCATAAACCCAACCACCTGGGATGCCCCACTGTGGCGGTTACAGTGCACCCACTGAGAGAATCTATGCCCTCACAGACCAACACCTTCAAACCATTACCTGCAGCCTATCCTCCTATATAAAAGACACCAACTATTTTCTCCACCAACTCTCCACAGTTCCTGTTCCTTTACCACATGGTGCCCTGCTCATCGTTATTGATGTCACTCTTATTTATATCAACATACCTAATGCCCATGGTCTTACAACCATTGAACACTACCTTTCCCAATGCCCAATGCATTTCAAACCTACAACCTCCTTCCTAGTCATCTTAATCAACTATATTCTCACTTCACAATTACTTCACCCTTGAAGACATCAGCTACAAACAAATTCATGGTATGCCAATGGAGACCTGCATGGTACTATCCCAAGCCAAAATATCCATGAGCCATCTAGAAGAATCTTTCCTAGCCACACAGAATCTCTGACCCCTCACCTAGTTCTGATTGACTGATGAACTTTTTCGTGATCTGGATCAAAGGTGAGGAAACCTTACCCACATTCCTTCAGAACCTCAAAACCTCCTCCCCCATCCACTTCACCTGGTCCTTCTCAACCAGACACGCTACCTTCCTCGACGTTGACCTCCACCTCAAAGATGTTTACATCAGAACCTTCTTCCATATCAGACCTACCAACCACCAATAATACCTCCCCTTCGACAGCTGCCACACATCCCATACCAAGAAGTCCCTTCCATACAGCCTAGCCAACCATGGCCTTCGCATCAGTAATGACAAGCAGTCCCTATCCAAATATACCAAAGGTCTTAGGGAGGAATTCATGAATCTAATGTACCATCCCAACCTTGTACAGAAACAGATCTTCCACGCCTTATCTCTCCCGTCATCCACCGCCTCCCAAAGGCCCACCATTCAGCCACAAAGGAACAATCCCCTCATGCGTCAGTACCACCCAGGACAGGAGCAACTGACTCTCATTTTCCACCACGGTTTTGACTACCTCTCATCACGCCATGAAATGAGGAATATCCCACCTACTATCCTTCCCACCCCTCCCACAACGGTATTCCACAACCCACCCATTGGCAGCTCATGAGGATACAATCTGGGTGCTCACAAATTTTTTGATTCGGATAAAAACAAAGTATGAAATTAATAGCATCTGCTGTACAACAGTTATGTTTATCAACATATTTATACAATTACAGCCATTGCCAAAACTAATAACAACAATAGCAGTAGTAGTAGTAATAATAATAATAATAATAATAATCACAATTTTCTGAAAAAAGAAGAAATTGTTTTTGTGGATGTTTGTTGTTTTGTACATATTTAATTAAAGAATGAAATAATATTTATGCTTTCACTACTCTCCATTTTGCATTTTTGTGTAAGTGGGAGTTTTTGTGAATTTTTATTTTCTTTTTTTGGCCGATGTGCAAGATACCTAACATGTGTATTAGTTAATGAGTTAACTGCTGGGTTGAAAATTAGACATTCTTAAGTTGCCACACAAAAACTTATGCTTATTGTACACTACTTTGTTAAATGTTCACATGTAGTCATGCTTATTTGATTTCATCACTTTCTCAGTAAATGGATCTGGTCTGGGAGGCCCTAGTTCCTTCGTGGCTTACTTTTTCTGATAATTTTTCTGGTAATTTTCTTTTCTGTCAGCATTTAAAACAGATTCAACAGAGCTCATGTTGACACTGCACACAAAAGCCGATTCGAGCACAGTAAACCAACAACTCCAAACACACTCCACATTTGTGGAAATGATTAAATTCAAGTAGTACTGTATATCAACATGGTCACTTGATTACAAATATAAACGAGGCACAGAGAACCATAAGGCCTAAAAGCACATGACTGTCAATCCCACATTTGAGTGAATATCAGAGAAACCAGTGAGACAGATTTTTATGAATGTTCATAAAATCACAATCGGCAATGAAGTGCTTTTTGGTACTCAGCACCTCAAATGGATTGTTGTATGATGAAATCCAATACTTAATATATTATATCTCACTCACAACCCCAGAAAATAGGTTTTTCTATCAATATAACTATAACATATATTGACGTCTGATCTAATTTCACAACATATAGAGTGAATTGGCATATCTGAGGAGTATGCTACCATCTAGCAGGATTTATGTCTAGCAAATGGGGATAAAAACCTGTTGCAGTGTGCTACCATCTGGCGGCATTCACGTAAACTTGTTATTTAGTGGTAAGGGCTAGATGTGCACACTGTGAATCGTGCCTATTTTGTGTCAAAATGGTATATATCTTGCCCATAAGGCAATTACGTCATGCTAGTTGTGCATATGCCAAACCACCTTAAAACATGCGTAACTGAAGGTGTGCTCAAGACCGTGTGTGTGTGTGTGTGTGTGTGAGAGAGAGAGAGAGAGAGAGAGAGAGAGAGAGAGAGAGAGAGAGAATTGTGAGGAAATCCAAGAATATTGTACAATAGGGATCAATAAAACATGGCAGTGCAGGTAGACGCTGACCTCACAGTAGGATAGGATGGAGTTTGCTCCATCTGGCCATCCCAATTTACATTTTCCTTAATCATTTCAGGCAAATTCCAGGATGCTTCCTTAATGAAGGCCACAGCTGAGCACCTCTCCATACCCACAAGGGCATACTTATATATTCCATGTGGATGAATAATTTGAGCTATTTATATTTATTGTATTACGACGACAAATCCTATATCACTCTAAGATTATGCCCAGATGAATAAATAACTTAACAGAAAAATTTCTGTAAATCCAAGAACAGAGATTATATATTTATTATAAGTACTAAATTATTGTATCTGTAGATTCTTCATCTGTATGCATATGCTATGGTCATGTCATTCTTTGCTGATACATATTTCCAGAATTCCGAAGATATTATATAAATTGCATATTCCGATGACTCATGACTATTCCTCTTAAGGATTAAGTCCTGGCTGGAGAACAGATCAGCACAGGACAGCCAACAGCTGGACTGTGTGGTGTCTTAGATGCTACCACTGACAAGGGTCGATACAAGTTCAGCAATTCTTCCACATTTATGCAACAGTCTTCCTTAACTTGTGAAAAGATGGTAAGCTCTGTAGCATGAATAACGAACAGGAAGTCAGGAATGTGTATGCTGACATGCTATCACATCAGTGAGAATCAGGATTATGCAGAGCGAGCATGATTTTGAATGATTTTGACATTGATCATGGCCGGCAATGTGACTGCTTAGTAGCAAACGTCTACGTTAATACATGTATTGAAGAGTTTTTAGCAAACAAAACACAGCATGTTGTTATCAATGGAGAGACGTCTACAGATGTTAAAGTAACCTCTGGCATGCCACAGGGGAGTGTTATGGGACCATTACTTTTCACAATATATATAAATGACCTAGTAGATAGTATCGGAAGTTCCATGCAGCTTTTTGCGGATGATGCTGTAGTATACAGAGAAGTTGCAGCATTAGAAAATTGTAGCGAAATACAGGAAGATCTGCAGCGGATAGGCACTTGGTGCAGGGAGTGGCAACTGACCCTTAACATAGACAAATGTAATGTATTGCGAATACATAGAAAGAAGGATCCTTTATTGTATGATTATACGATAGCGGAAAAAATGCTGGTAGCAGTTACTTCTGTAAAATATCTGGGAGTATGCGTGCGGAACGATTTGAAGTGGAATGATCATATAAAATTAATTGTTGGTAAGGTGGGTACCAGATTGAGATTCATTGGGAGAGTCCTTAGAAAATGTAGCCCATCAACAAAGGAGGTGGCTTACAAAACACACCTTCGACCTATACTTGAGTATTGCTCATCAGTGTGGGATCCGTACCAGATCGGGTTGACGGAGGAGATAGAGAAGATCCAAAGAAGAGCAGCGCGTTTCGTCACAGGGTTATTTGGTAACCGTGATAGTGTTACGGAGATGTTTAGCAAACTCAAGTGGCAGACTCTGCAAGAAAGGCGCTCTGCATCGTGGTGTAGCTTGCTCGCCAGGTTTTGAGAGAATGCGTTTCTGGATGAGGTACCGAATATATTGCTTACCCTACTTATACCTCCCGAGGAGATCACGAATGTAAAATTAGAGAGATTCAAGCGTGCACGGAGGCTTTCAGACAGTCGTTCTTCCCGCGAACCATATGCGACTGGAACAGAAAAGGGAGGTAATGACAACAAAAGGTAGGAATTTCACACAGTGCCACCTGTTGTCACAACTGACACCGAAAAGACACCAACGATGAGATCCTCAAGCTGCAAATACCCAAAAATAACTGGCCAGTGTCCAGTGAGATTACTTCAAATACATGAGCTTCTGTAGAAGAAATAGTTAATGACAATGGACTTAATTTTCACACGTGTTCTTTAGGTTACCTTCAGTCACACCCTAGTAGTTCACTGTCTGTAGTTCAGTATCTAATATAAAAGTGATCAGTTACTGATACTTTTGGAAAAGCTTCTCAACTGTGGCACCTTGTACTATAACTGTAGGCCTACATTTGTGGATGTAATCATTAAGGATCTGGAATCAAAGTACCGGCATTGTGACTTCTGAAAGAAGTGTAAGCACAAGAGAGAGGTGACAGTAACCCTACAGTCTTTATAGTGGCGGCAGACTCTGCATGGAGGAGGAAAGACAATGCAGATAGCATTTGTCTGTATGGGTGGGAGGCAACAGTCCAAGCCAGAAAGTGAGTGGAGGCCATAAAACACTCAAGCGGGTGATGCATCAATGACAGGGTGGTGCCGGCCAGTTTGCAGATGTGTTATCACTTACTAGGAACATGAAAGGGAAGTAACGCAAAGGAACACAAATTCATTACTTGATTGCTTCAATTCATAGCACTCAGTAGTTAGTCCACAGTGCAGCCCACTGTAAATGTCACGGTCAATTGGACAAGCGTTGGTCTCTTGACTGATCTTGGTTCACACTGAACTCCAGTTTGTAACGAATAATTAAGAGGGCAGATGTGGAGGAGAGGGGAAAGTGTCAGCCTACACTAGAATCTGTACATCCAAAAGCAATTCTCTCGCCTTCACCAAGCTGAATTACATTATGGACAAATGTTTTCCAAATCTTAACATCTCCCTGAATTCTGATTCCGGAAAATTACATCATCTTAGACATCAGAATCTCGGGATTCTTACACGTGAAGTTAGAACCTAGTAACTATTTGGTTTTGTTCAAGAATAATATTAGTGTGTGTCAGTCAGTGCAACAGTAAATAAGTGCACTTTACAGGTTGGCATACAACAACCTCCAGTTCTCACTAATATCAAAGGAATTCTGGAGCTATACTGCTCCCAGCTGCAGTGTGTAAGATGACAAGACTGCCAGAGAATGATGACAGCTGTGTGCAGCAATAAGAGTTCTAGTTTAGTGTGAAGACTGAAGATGGAGCCACTCCCACATAGTAAATGAGTTGGAGTGAGTCAGACAGTCCTAAGACGCAGTAAACTTTCCCAACACAAAGTAAACAGGCCATGGGCAATGGTTATTTCTTCCGATAACGTGGACGAGGCAATACATAGTGTTGATTTAAAAAAAAAAAAAAAAAAAAAAAAAAAAAAAAAAAAAAAAAAAAATGTAACTGTGTTCTGTAATAGCTACAGGAAACCAAAGTACTTGTGTACAGTCAATCGACATTCATGTTTTATACAGTCAGTATGATGAACACTACGGAAATTACTAAAGCTTTAGTAAAGTGATTTTGTAAAAAAAAACTTTAATCCACCAAAACACTCAACACCATTATGCTATGAGGTCTTGTGATGTGTTGAATGAAAGAGTCTCACAAAGTAGCAGTTTGAATACGATGGTGTTAATAGCACACAATACGAATTTTAATCAAGTACACTCAATTTACAATTGTACATTTATTTTAAAGACAGCATAAGGTAACTACACATCTTTATTATCCCACGCATCCAAAATGTACATATCAAATTTTTTACTTACGAAATACATAAGCTTTTATAAAATAGTAATAAATAAAGACTGAAGAAATTCAAAAGTGGCACATGCTACATACATCCTGAGAGCACCACCATGTAAAACAAAAATCGACATCTAATAACAAAGGTTTTTACTGTCTTAAATTATACACACACTTTGGTGTGTTACACTGACTTTTACCTTATCCGTGAACTGTGAGGAGGGGGAAGGGGTGTTTCATATAATGTCTAGTGTCAACAGATAATGTCATTTTGGTTCTCACTGTTAATAAAATGTTATCTCAAGTGTAATTTGATGTTCCCAACCTCAAATTATCCTTCTACAGATTTTCACAATACTGACAGCAAAACAAAGATGTGGGTCTCCAGCAGTGACATAGCTGTTTTCCCACATGACTGTTTTTATGTGCCTATCAAACTGCTTTGTAATAGACTGTGCCCAATGTTTTCAAAGATTAGTGTGGACACGATTTGCTAAAGCAATTTTAAAACACAAATAACATGCACAACAGTTTCACATTAAAAACCATCCCTGAAGCAGCAAAAAATTACAAACTACAAATTCAAAATCTAAGCATAACTAAGTGATTTACTGATCATTTACAGAATGATGAACTCTCACTAAAATCACTTCTTGCATACTTATACGATTTCCCAATACACATGCAAAATTTTAAAACATTTGTGCTATTGTAGACCAATGTCAGGTAAACCTTCTTTATAGCAGTATACAATACACAGTTAGTTAAAATTTTACACAATGAAACGGGTCTGCACAATCGTTTCTCGCCATAGGAGATAGCCTGATCTTAAGAACTAGTGATCTGTTCTGTCTCTTAAGGGTGACAGCCTCCGTATATGTGGCTGTTATGTATTCACCTCAGAGTAATTTTTATGACCATAATTTGTTGTTTTGTGCTCAAACCAACCAGTTTCCATCACTGATGCATGGACCTTCTTCCAAAAAGGTGGTTAGAATATTCAAGGGGACGGTACTTTTGCCACAACAACCCATTTGCATGCCCATGGATTTTATCAGCAGAAAATTTTGTAGAAGCATAAAACATTCAGGAGTACAATGGAGGTGGCCACATAATATATTTACTCTTAGTTTGTATTGCAGTACTGATTCAGTCATTTCACATAATCTGCAGCAGTATACATATAGCATTCATGCAACTGAACCTGCAACTTCTATCCAATAACTATCATCTTGTTATAAAGGGGGAGAAGGGGTGGGCAGGAGGGGAATGAAGGGCCTGCAAATACACATCATTTCCCAAACGAAAACAAAATGGTTCTGCATATGCAGCAACATGCAATAGTCTGCTTTTAAACAACAGTAATGCTTACCGGAATAAAAAGTGTTTATCTTCGCTAATTCTTTATCACAGTAGTGGAAAAATTGTTCATCAAATTTTGCGAAATAGCGAGATAACACCTCCGGTTCAACAAGTTCTGCTGAAGGTGCTTGCTCCACAGCAGCATAGAGCATTGCTTTCATTTCCTGCAATGCAATGAAAGGAACGGGTCACATATAATGAGTATCGGCACTGCTTGAAAGAACATGCAATCTACATCACAAATTCCATGATATGACAGTGGGGGAAAAGCAAATGGTTTACAAATTACCTCGTAATTAATATACTGTTTTCTCCACTCGGGAGTAATATGAGCACTCAAATGTTCAGTAAACTTCATTTTGCTGCCACCGTCTAACAGCTCTACAAACAATACACAACCCCTAACCTACAATCTCATTAGGCCTTATTTTATTTTACACCCAACACGGGAAGCGCATGAGGAACGTAATGCGTGGAAGCGCTCATTACTACAACATGAGCCACGAAAATTGGAAATTATGTCATGACAACCTCAAATAACATATAACACTACATCTTGCTTCCCACCAGCCCGTCAGCTTCGGGCAAAGCAGGCATTATACTACCGCCTGACATTTATTAACACCTCTCGAACCAGAGATTCTTTCATCATGATGACAACTGACACTATAGCTTCTTCAAAAAACATAAATTACTTGTTAATAACACGAACAAAAGTCATAAACAAAATATATCTGAGAGCAACCAAAGAAAACCATTTAATAAATAAAAGCCGAATTCTAACGGAAGAAATGCGCTCCAATCAGAGCCCCATCGTTGTGAGTAATGCTAAGAGCAATTTCATATAACGAAATAGAATGAACAAAAACCTTTATTGAAACATTGCCGAGCACTAACTGGTATGCAATTGATATATTCCAGGAAAAAATAGTTGGAAAGTCTGTATTATTAATATGTTTGCTTGCATCTCTATTATTTATTGGCAGAGTACGCTTCTGATGTCTCTGGATTGCCTTATGGTCTCTTTTTCTGTTGTATATCCCAGTTGTCTCCAGCATCTGATCTCTGCGTAATGAAAACTGTTCTGTTGCACGCAACGTACTCATTCTTGGTGAAAATATTCTTTTCGAAAATTACTGCAGTTTAATTTAAAATGCCCGTAAATGGGCAGTGGTGTCGTTTTTTGTTCATTTACCCATTTATGAATATTGTTCAACACGGTACGTAGAACGACTTTTAAGAGATTGAAAGCGAAAAAATAAAACTAGTCTTAATGGGCTGATTAGTGTGTGGGCATAATCGCCCTGTTCTCTTCGAGGGCGGAGGGTGGGAAAAATTAGTAAAATTTGTTTCTGTTCTTCGGCATACGCTGCAGACAATATCACATCTCTCTGTTTAACAGCATCAGAAGCCTTTACAGGATGTATAACTTTTCTAAAAACAGCTGTCTTGTTTTACACTTGCTGGATGAGGCTATAATGTGCATGTCATATTTGAATATTATGTGGTTAAGTGTCTCACAGAACAGTTTTCACTTTTTGAACGTAAAGCTGTGCTCAACCTGAAACTTAGTTTGAACACTTTTTTAAATTGTATGCTCTTGCCATCCACTGACACTTAACTGTGTGACATAGCCAGTTACAGAGCGATCTAGAGTTTAACATGACCCTGAGTTCATCTGTAAGGGCCTTGTCCTCATGAAATTAGACCGTTATCTTCCTTCACTCGCGTTTGTGGATTCTGAACAACTTAAGGCACGTAAAAACCGATGTCTTGCATTGGGTCAACAGAAAGGTCCGATCTTACTCGTCGGCTTTGACCCGTGACGTAAGCGTGTTGTGGTGTGTGACGTCATTACGGCGCGGAAAACCTAATACATGGTTTGATGTACTCTTGTTTAAAGAACATGTATACGTAATATGAAGCAATTTGATGAACATATTGATCTGTAGCGTAGCCCACTTGGAGGTTAGGTTGGGAGGTTTTTTTTTGGAATGCGGCCGCGGCAGCGGCCGCCTATGATTCGAAAATATTGATTTGACACTAATGAAGCCTGTGGGGGGGATGGGGGGGCACTGCAGACTCCCCCCACCGCATAACGACATATTTAGTTTCTCCCCACCCAAAAACCCCCAATTTCCCACGCTTGTCCCGTTACAGTCATTAGGCTTTTTGTGAAACTTGTGTATTTCAGTGTTTACAATACGTATTCGATGTTTTTATATCCGCCATATTCGAATTGTTGTTTATGGTCGTTTCCGCGGTATTTGTGACGTCATGGGTCAAAGCCGACGGGTAAGATCGGACGCTTCTGTATTTCCCTTGCATTGATTTTGCATTAGCTGGTGATAATGATGGTAATTAGTCGTTTTCTTTTTTTCTTACTGTGTGCAGCAATAATGGATGAGGATCTGGATTTAGCAAATTTTTGAGAGTTAGTGAACATGAGAAGAGAAATTTGTTAAAAACAAATATAAATTTAACTTTTAAGATGTCTTCCATGAAGGTGTTTGTCTGGAGTACAGCGTCATATGGAAGCGAGTCATACATGATTAGCAGTTCAAACAAAAAGAAAATAGAAGCTTTTGCAATGTGGTGCTACAGAAAAATGTTGAGGGTAATTTCGGTAGGTCACATAACTAATGAGGAAGTACTGAATATAATTGCAAGGAGAGAAATTGGTGGCACAATTTGACTAAAAGATAAGATAGATTGTTAGGAGACATTTTGGGACATCAAGGAATCATCAGTTTACATTGGAACTGTGTGCAGTAAAAACAGTAGAGGGGTATTAAAAGACGAATCCAGTAAGCAGGTTCAAATGGATGTTGGTTGCAGTAATTATTCAGGGATAAAAAGAATTTTACAGGACTGAATAGCCCAGAGAGTTGCATCAATAAATTAACTGAAAGGGTCTCAGCTGACAAAACTAGCGTAATAATATGTGGAGACATGAATATTAACGTACGTGTTGAAGGTGAAACTAGTAATAACCCTCTAAACATTTTGAGCACTTAGTGTGGCATAAATGGTACACACTGCTAAGAAGGTTTCGAAAAGTTCACCTTCAATATGGACATTTGCAGGGAAAATTGTGAAGTATTTATAAGAGATCTTGGCTCATTAGTATCAGATAATAAAGTTAAAGATAGGTTCATTTCGAAACCCACAGAGCTGCAGGACTACATAAGGATTTTTTCAGATCATAAGATATGTACTATTTTTAGGACATTGGCAAATCAAACCTGGGATGAAGTGTATCTGGAAAGCAATTTAAACGCTAAGTGAAGTGCATTTCCGAAAGTAGCCGCTTCTACTGCTTCAGGTGAGGAAAATAGATGGATAACTGCAGGTAACAGAAAGTCCTCATAGACAGTTAAATTTCTCAGAGCTTTGCAAAAACACTGCACTAGTCCACAGGTCTTTGTATTCTGCCACAGGTATGAAAAATATATGTGAGGGTACTGTTTGCAGAAAAAATGTCACTCAATGATAAATTAATACATAATGCAGAAAATAAAAGCAAAGTGGTGTGGGAGGATACAAAAAAAAATTTGAAAAGGCTTAACAACAAATAAATCAAAGCTGGGGTAGAGTTATAGGAAGTCCTCGTGAATTAGAAAATTTCGTAAATTACTATTTCTCTGCTATTATGAAGAAGCTGTGGCAAAATGCTTCCGAAACACATGTAGCACCCACAATGACTTATACAACAAGCACAATGATGATGTTTCCCCCAACAGAGCTTGAACTTAGGAAGTTAGTACAACAATTACAAAATAAGAAGTCAGCAGGCACAGATAAAGTGCGTGTCTCTGATCTCAAGGTCTGCATAGATATCATACAAGCCCCATTAACAAGAATAATAAATGAATCGTTTGGTTCAGGTATTTTCCCAGAATACTGAAAGCATACACGAGTGGTGAAAAGCATTGAAAACTACAGGTCAGTTTCACTGCTGTCTTCATTCTCAAAAATATTTGAAGCAATCATGGAAGAGAGACTGGTAAGCTACATGAGTAGATATAACCTCTTTAATGAAGAGCATTCTGTACACTAAATGGCATAACACCATTGATAAATATAGGCTTTGAAAACTAGTCTATTGCTAAGACAGAATATTCAAAAATCTGGAGTGTGTGTATTAATGGAAAAATGAATTGGAATAAATATATTTATGATCTGCTAAAAAGTTTGAGTTCAGCTACATACACTATTAGGTTATTGCAACTTTTGGTGATAAACATACCAGTAAATTAGGCTACTATACCTATTTTCACTCACTACTTTCATATGGCGTCATATTTTGGGGTAATTAATCATTAAGAGAAAAAGTATTCATTGCACAAAGTAGTGTTATCAGAATAATAGCTGGAGGCCAGCCAAGATCACTTTGCAGGCATTTATTTAAGGAACTAGGGATATTCATAGTACCTTCACAATACATATATTCACTTATCAAAAATGTTATTAATAACCAAATCAAATTTAAAAATTATAGCAATATGCCACACTAAATTTAAAAATTATAGCAAAGAGCATAGCTACAACATTAGAAGGATTGCCTGCACTATTCTGGGTTAAACCTGACTTTGGCACATAAAGGTGCAAATTACACTGCAACCAAAGTCTTTGGTCATATACCAAACACTAGGCACTTCTGTACAAAGAGAGGAGGTAACTCTGTCACTTTAAACATAGATGCTAAATCTATAGATTGTACAGCAAATACAAAGTTTATAGGGATGAACATTGATTGTCAGCTAACATGGTGTGACTATAAAAAAAAATACTGACAAAAAGGATGTCATCAGCATGCTGTTAGCGTCAGTGTGTAACAGCCAAAGTCTTGTAGTGACCTACTACACATACGTCATAAACTCAATTCTTAAGTATGTGATCTTTTTCTGGGGATAGAAGGCACGAAACACGGACACAGCTTTTGAACTGCAGGAAAAGGTCATAAGGATAATAACTGGAAGTAGTAGTCAGGCTCATTGTAAAGACTATTTAAAAAATTAGACATCCTTACTTCACCAAGTGAGGACATATACCAATCTGTGGCACATAGTATGGAAAATATTGATAAATACTTAACCCATAGTTCCACTCATAATGATGGAACAAGAGCTAGTTTGGAGTTACATTTACCCAAGAAAAACAAACAAATAACTCAAAGCAATACTTTATATCATGGGAAAAAATTCTGTAACATACTGCCATAGGAAGAGCAAAAGTTTACTAAAACACATCTGTTTAAAAAGGCAGCTAAAACGTTCTTCACAAGTAATGCACATTACACCAATTTCTTAGAACACGCAGAGTAGTGAATAGAAGTGAAAGGTGATACTACAGCATCTTGTCAGATTTCAGTACACGGTTACTGCTTTCACAAGGATCACATGTCAAGATGAATGATGCATGACAATAATGCGTTGGCTTATTTTTTCAGGTAGAATGTTGAGTGTGGAGTTTGGAATTGAAGCAAGGGACACAGCAGCATCTTCTCAGTCCAGGAGTCATCCGGTGTTGTCTTAGTGCGAGAAGCAGTGAAGAATGGAACTATGTTTTACATTTAAGTGATCAGAAGTAGTCCAGTAGTCATCAGCGGTTGTCCTCTGTGTGTGAGTAGTGAAGAAGAAATCTATGAATTTTTAATGTTTCACCTTTGTGTGTAAATAAGGAACATCATACAACAGAGAATTACCAAATGAAGCAGTGAAGCTGTTAGGATGCTGAACTCAAATTCAGGACCGTAGAGATACTCTCAGGCTATCCTGATTTGGGTTTTCCATGGTTTTCCCAGATAACTAAGGCAACTGCTGGGATAGTTCCCTAAACTGTTATTTATTTCATAATGATTGACTCGTGACTTTGAGCTCAAATTCTTTTTACATCACATGACTAACAGCGATGTGTTGTACCTTGACAGAATCGTGGAGATTCTTTTAGTTGGCGTATGAATATTGCATTTTAATTAAAAAGTGGGCTACATACACGGTGATATTTAAGAGAGACCGTGCTTTTTCGAGTATTTTTGGCGAGTGTCGACTTTGAGGAGTCATACAAGTCAGACCGTAATTACGAGAAAAATTTCCTTTGCGCAATTTAAAAATACAACCATTCCCTACTTACAGGCGAATTTTCTTTGTTTTACAAACAGCTGTTTTGTTAATAATGTATGTACAATGCCCTCTGTTCGCCTAATGTTGATATGTATTAACAAGACGAATAGCATAAATGCAAGCTCTTTTGTTGCCTTTCATAGGTGTTATGTTTTTATGCACATAAATCTACATAAAGCAGTAATACCACATGTCCAGTTTCCTTCCCTTTGCCTGATTATGCGCCTCGTTCTTGCCTATGCTCTGTTTCCAGACCTCTGAACAGCATACTGAGATGAGAAAAGTCATGGAACAGTGATACGCACAATAAAAATGGTGGTAGTAACGAGTACACATGATATAAAAATGCAGTGCATAAGCCTAGGAGCTGTCATTTGTACTCAGATTATTCACGTGAAAGGTTTCCAAGATTCACAGTGTCGAAGTGTGCCAAAAATACTAAATTTCAGACCTTACCTCTGACCACAGATAACGAGCGACCACCACATACGAACATCGCGTGCAACGCCTCTTCTGTGCTGCTAACCATATCGATCGGCCCCAAGACAACTGAGTAACGTGGCCTCATGAGATGAGTCCTGATTTCAGTTGGTAAGAGCTGGTGGTAACTTTCGAGTATGGCACAGTCCCCGAGAAGCCATAGACCCAAGCTGTCAACAAGGCACTGTGCAAACTGGTGGTGGCTCCATAACGGTATGAGCTGTGTTTACATGGAATGGACTTGCTCCTCGTGTCCTCTGCTCCAACTGAACCGATCATTGATTGGATATGGTTGCATTCGGCTAATTGGAGACCATTTGCAGCCACCCATGGAATTCATGTTCCCAAACAACGATAGGATTTTTATAGGGGACATTACAGCATGTCACTGTGCCACAATTATTCGCAATTGGTTTGAAGGATATTCTGGAAAATTCGAGGGAATGATATGGCCTCTCAGATCGCCCAAGATGAATCCCATTGATCATTTATTGAACATAATCGAGAGGTCGGTTCATGCACAAAATCCTGCACTGGCAACACTTACACAATTATGAATGGCTCAGTATTTCTGAGAGGTCTTCCAACGGCTTGTGGAACCCATGTGATTTCGAGTTGTAGCACTATGCCAGGAATGATCCAGAATGATATTAGGAAGTATTCTGTGACTTTTGTCACTTCATTGTATATTTCCATTTAATTGTTCGTTGTTGCAATATTATAATCGGAGAGCTTTCCGTCAAATGGGAGGTAATCATGCTCCCTTCAATGTTGTGTTCTCGTGTGAGACACTCCCAACAACATAATTAGTTGCCTTTGTTAAAACGCATCATGAGGCGTAAAGGAAGCAGTTCCACATCACAACCAGTAAAGAGAACCTCTGAATATCTCGGTATTAGTGAAAGCACAGTGAAGCAAATTACCGCAGAATATAGAGAAATCCCATATCTTGTACTGCCAAAGAATGTTTCTGACAGGTGACAGAAGTTTACATGGGACAAGTTTACACAGGGAGTCATAAGAAGGAAAACCTATGACTTACATGTGGAAAAACAATTTCCAAAAGTAGCAGCCATATTGGATGTTCTAGCGTAACCACAAGTCCCAGAATGGAAATGAAGAATGCAAGAGAAGTGGAGGTGCTGAAACGATGTCGGCCAATGGTGCGCTGATTAGGGCCGCACCACAACAGGAGCGGCCTCTACAAGAGGAGAATACAAGCGCCGCTCCTGCCAGCCTCAGTCGCTCAGTGTCGGTTCAGTATTCGGAGAGTATTAGGGCAGTATATGGACAGGCCTAGCAGAGAAGTCTATGATAGCAGTTATTAGTGGTCCATAAACAGTGTGACAAACTTTGCATGAACATTGAATATAGCAAAGGACTCTGATTTTCATTGCATGTCGCCCATCGCTTGAGGCAACACATTATAATTCCAAGTTAAGTATTGTCAATCTTCTTATTTGTAATAAAAACTATTAATGTTATTTGCTTGAATTGTTGTATAACAATCCAAGAACGGAGCATCACTTAGGCACCCTACACACAACGAGTGGGCAGGACCCTACATTTGGCGATGAGTATCCTCCAAACCCAGTGCCCGATGGCCATGGTATTCGTTGAAATTGTGCTGGCGCTTTAATTCTCCCTTGTCTTTACTTTTCTGGGGCGCTTATTGTTTACCAATTTCTTGTCGTTTTTGCTAATCAGTGTTTTCAGGTGGGCATTGCAGACATTTTCTTTCCTTCTCCTTATTTTATTTACTTGCTTGCCTTATCAGTTTTTTTGCATTGCCACTTCCAACATGCTGACCCCACCTTTCCCGCCCCTTGCTCAGGCGCCACAGCTGCAAGCATTAATGCCACACAGCTAATCCAGGTGTTGCAGTTCCAGACGTAACAGATTTCTGCACTGCTCAACACGGTGCAGCAGCTACTGGCCAATGGTGCACACCCGACAGAAAAAGCATCATCTACTACAGCTGCTATATCACCTTTTCGACAGTTTTGTGGATAAGAATAGGAATGGCTCGAGAGGTTGTCCCAATTTGAAGACCACATCATCGCCCACAATGTACCAGGTATTGTGAAACTTCCCTATCTATTATCAACGATAGGAAGTGCAATGTTCAGATTAACTCAAAAACTCTTTCCTAATGTCACTCCGAGTGAACTTGAGCATGATAGTATTATCTCTTCGCTGACTAACTATTATGATCGCCGGCCGCTGGTGGCCGAGCGGTTCTGGCGCTACAGTCTGGAACCGCGCGACCGCTACGGTCGCAGGTTCGAATCCTGCCTCGGGCATGGATGTGTGTGTTGTCCTTAGGTTAGTTAGGTTTAAGTAGTTCTAAGTTCTAGGGGACTTATGACCTCAGCAGTTGAGTCCCATAGTGCTCAGAGCCATTTGAACCATTTGAACTATTATGATCAACAAGTAAACATGGTAGCAGCTAGGTATCAATTCTTTCAAACAGTCAGAACAAACTTACCAAGAGTGGGTAACAGATTTGCAGGGTCTGACAAGGAAAAGCAAATTCAAATGCGCTTGCGGTGCTTTAAATTCAGATTTTATGTTGCATGATGCGATCGTGTACAGTGTCCCTGATGTCTAACTCAGAGAACAAATTTTGAAAGAGTCTGATCCATCATTTCAGCAGTAATGGTCCGCCCCCGGTAGCTGAGTGGTCAGCGCGACAGACTGTCAATCCAAAGGGCCTGGGTTCGATTCCCGGCTGGGTCGGAGATTTTTTCCACTCAGGGACTGGGTGTTGTGTTGTCCTAATCATCATCATTTCATCCCCATCGACGCGCAAGTCGCCGAAGTGGCGTCAAATCGAAAGACTTGCACCAGGCGAACGGTCTACCCGACGGGAGGCCCTCGTCACACGACATTTCATTTCAGCAGGTAATGCAAATATTAGATACATTTGAGCTGGCAGCTATTTGCTGGGTTTAGTCCCTTGCTTGCGATTGCCCCATTCGTCGCCAGCAGCGTGTACTAGCCACGCCGAGTAAACAACGTTCCACGCCGCATAAGCAGTTGGCTTAACAGGTGGCTACACAGGCGAACAGAATTAAGTCTTGCCTTCGGTGTTATTCACAGCACAAATGTTAAAGACTACCCCTCCTGACAAGCTCAGTGTTATGCGTGTAGTAGGAAAGGACATGCACAATCCCTATGTTTGCAACAGAACAAACATAAGAATTCAGCTCACTCACAAAAATCTCGTCACAAGGCCCATGTCATTAATGCAGTATATTCCAAGTCTGCAACAGGCATTAGCAAAACTAGCAAGCGTGCAGTTACTTCAGTGATATGCCAGTCCAACAAGCTTTTTGTTCATGTACTTATTTGTGGGAAACATGTGGAATTCAGTTGGACACAGGTGCTCCCCACGCCTGTCTTAGCACGCAACTGATGGCAGCCGAAATTTTTCCGGGCCAGAACTGTTCCCATTGCATTACGAGAAAAAGTCGCTGCTGAACTTAAAGAATTGCAAGATACCGAAGTTATTGCGCTCATATCAGCAAGTCAATGGGTAAGTCCACTTGTTTTGCTCCCCAAAGCTTCAGATCGCATTCGCCTCTGTATTGACTTTAAGTCTACAG
This sequence comes from Schistocerca nitens, assembly GCF_023898315.1. Taxonomy (NCBI): domain Eukaryota; kingdom Metazoa; phylum Arthropoda; class Insecta; order Orthoptera; family Acrididae; genus Schistocerca; species Schistocerca nitens. Next base: position 516,419,217 of record NC_064614.1, read on the forward strand.
TCAACCCACAAACTGTGATTGATACTTATCCATCGTCACGCCAAGAGAATCTCATGGACAAATTAGGCGCTGGACGCTAGTTTTCAAAAATTGATTAGCGCGACCCGTATCTTGAAGTACTGCTCGATGAAGAATCTCAGAGAGTGTGTGTAGTGAATACTCAGTTGGTCTTGTTTACATATTTGCGTTTGCCTTTTGGCAGTGCTTCCAGACGCGCCATTTTCCAGCAGTATTTGGAGCAGCTGACTGCACAAGTGCCAAACCGTCCAAACTATTTGGACGACATTGTCGTAGCAGGTCGTACACCTGAAGAAACATATTGCAGGTTTACGTGCTTTGTTTCGGTGTTATCTGGTGCAAAATTAAACTGTAGACTGGACAAGTCTGATTTTTTTTTTTTTTAAACCTGAGTTACAATATCTTGGTCACGTCGTTAGCCATACGAGACTTGCCAGTTCCTCGTAATATCACAGAATTGCAGTCAGTTTCAGGGAAAATGAACTATTATATTCGGTTCATATCGCTTGCGTCGCAAGAACGTCCCTTTTTGTTTGAACAGGTGAATGCCAAGTAGCTTTTCAAAAACTTAAAGATGCATTGCTCAGTGATCGATGCTTAGTTCACTTTGATCCTGACAAACTAGTGGTATTGCAAGTTGACGCTTCCTCTTACGCGATCGGTATAGTGCTTTCACACAGAATTCGTGATAAAGACCGGCCTATTGATTTCGCATCAAAGGTGTTGTCCAAAGCTCAGTACAACTATTCACAAATTGAGAAAGAGGCATTGGCTATTGTGTATGGTATCACCAAATTCCTGTACGAAACGCCCAAAAATTGCAACGTTGGGCTTTGTTGTTGTCTCAACACCAGTACGAGATTGTGTATCGTCCGACAGCTCAACATGCTAATGCGGACGCGCTTTCACGTCTTCCGATTGGACCTGACAGACTTTGACGACGCTTCTGCTGCATCCTGTTGTCACATCAATGCTCAGCATTCTAAATTACTTCAGTCTTTTCCGCTGAACTATAAGAAAATTGCACAGGCTACGGAAGTTGATCCAGATTTGAGGATTTTGCTAACATACATCCGCACATCTTGGCCTCGTTCCTTGCACAGCATACAGAACTCCGTAGCGCGCCGATACTTTGCATGTCGGCATAGCCTCGCTGTACAGGAAGGTGTGATTCTTGTTCGGAATGACAGTGGACAGTCACGTGAGTTGGTCTCTAAAGCTTTGCAAAAACAAGTGTTGCAATTATTTCACCAATTACTCTGGAGGATTGTTCGTACAAAGCAGTTTGTGCGTCGACACTGTACTTGGCAGGGTATGGACGCCCAAATAGAACAGATGACGCCACAGTGTCACGCTTGTGTGGAAAACCAGTCCGCTCCGCCACAAAATTATCTGCATGTCCCAAGTCGCAATCGCCACGGCAACGTGTGCACAAAGACTTTGCAGGACCTTTTTCGAACACCCGTTGGGTGATTGTGGTTAACTCGTATAGCAAGACACCCGTTGGGTGATTGTGGTTAACTCGTATAGCAAGTTTCCTTTTGCTGTGCCAATGAACTAGACTACGTCACGTGGCACAATTCAGGTGTTGTCATCGATTTTTTGCCTCAAAGGTGTACCTGAAGTAATAATGTCAGACAACGGACTTCAGTTCACGTCAAATGAATTTGAAACTTTCTGTGAACGCAATGGCATAGAGCAACTAACTAGTGCACCATTCCATCTACAGTCAAACGGAGAAGCGGGACGTTTTGTCAGAACATTCAAGCAGCAGATGGCCAAACTCCGATCCACATACCAGGGATCAAGCATTGCAGCTGTTTCCCGCCTCATATTGTTCGCACCCACGAGATGGACCATCGCCGGCGGAATTGCTTCACGACCGCCGCCATGGGACACTGCTCCACCTGCTCCATCCTCCTCAGCATCCGGCGTCGAAGGAAGGCCGCAAGTATCGCTTTGCGCCGCATGATATTGTCTTTTACAGTGTTTTTAGCGGCAGGAGACGATGGGAGCGAGACGAGAACGTCCGTCGACTTGGCACTTGCATGTGTCTTCTTTCAGGTCCAGATGGCTTGCAGCGCCGCCATCAAAATCAACTTCGCCTCTGTCAAGTACATGATGATCTTTCAGTTTCTCTTCGTCTAGATTCACGGATCTAGATGACGGCGCGGACACAGCAGCTACCAGAGGGTGACATCACGAAACCGCGGGATGACCCCATGGAGACAGAGCCTTCGCCTCCTCCGCCTCCTCTTGTCATATCGATGGAGGTGGACCCGCCCACACCGCAGCAGTCGCCACCTTCTTCTTCTGGTTCATGGCAGCAGAAGTTGGACGCGTACCCTTCTGGTCGTTTTCTGGGGGACGTTTCCGCCAGAGCACATTCCGGATTGTGGGTAAAGGGCCGGAAGCTTAACGTCCTCTGCAGCCACAGCTTCCGGTACAGCGATGCACCCACACTTCTGCCTCCCCCACCGTCGTCGCACTTCCTACACGACGACGGTCTGTCGCTTTGGGGGGAAGGAATGTTGTGGCGTAACTACAAGTGCCGGAACGAAAATGAAGAACGCAAGAGAAGAGAAGGTGGTAAAACGACGTTGCCCAATGGTGCACTGATTAGGACCGCACCACGACAGAGCCGCATCTACGATAGGAGAATATAAGTGCCGCTCGTGCCAGCCTCGGCCGCTCAGTATTGGCTCAGTATTCGCAGAATATTAGGACAGTATACGGACAGGCCTAGCAGAGAATGCTACGATAGAGTTACTGTTGATCCACAACTGTATGACAAACTTGCATGAACTGAACATTGCATATAACAAAGGACTCTGATTTGTATTGCATGTCGCCCATCGCCTGCGGCAACACATTGTAACGCCAAGTTAGGTATAGTCAATGTTCTTATTTGGAATAAAAACTATTAATGTTATTTGCTCGAATTATTGTGTAACATTCCAAGAATGCAGCATCGCTTTTGCACCCTATACGCAATGAGTGGGAAGGACCCCAAATTGGAACGTTAAGGACTGACGTTGAAGACTTCCCTTGCATGAGGGCAACAACCCTTTGGCGTGTAATTCGAAAATTGGTCTTCAGATACAAAAAATTCAACAAAAAGCCTGCGCTGATGGAAAATAATCAAGCAGCAGGTAAAAGACATGGGTCTTGCGGGAAATAAGACACTTGTGAAACACTGACTGGACTATCCGATGAAAGTTAGTGTGGTGCAGACCATCACAGAATGTTTGGAAGCCAGGAACAAAAATTGGCTTATGCATCACAAGATGTATGCGATTGCCACATATGAATCATTCAAGAGTGCAATGGCTGCAAGAAAAGAATTCAAACGGCGCCCAGTTCTCGAAAAAGGATTATATTGTGCCACACTGGAAACGAAGATGGGTTGGCACAAAGTGCTGGCATGTCTGATTGGGCAAAGAGGGGGTACAGGTTATATTCTGAGATGAATGCCAGATGCTACAAAGAGTGGTTTAGGAGTGCTCTCGAAAAAATATGAAACAGATGTGCAATTCTTTTTAGATCGAGATCCATGTCAGACAGTGATGAATCCATTTATAAAGTGGAGAAAGGATTCAGCTGTTGAATGGATGGTAAGCAATAATGAAGATCTTATATCTAACTCTGCATAATATGAGGAATTTACTAATGTAGGCCTGTTGAAACGCACATGAATGAATTTCGAGTCACAAGAATACCTTTAGGAATGTGTATTGCGACCAGTGGACAAGGAAATTAAACTTCTGTGGTTGCCTGTGACACACGGAGGATTGAACACCATTGAACTTATTTTGGCATTTGTCAAGAAAAATGTAGCAAACGAGAGCAAGGATTTTAAGATAAATGATACTTAACAGTTGTGTCACTGTGCTCTGGAAAGTGTTCCCAAAGTATCTGGAGGAATTCAGTGATTCATGTGCGTGGACTTGAAAACAGATATGCACTAAGATCTCCAATACTACCATTGCTTATCTAAGTAGACTACCCTTAATAACAGTAAAAAGATCTCAGACAGCAGTGAAAGAGAGTAAAATATGTCTTTTTCTATCATGGTTCTTTCTTGCAAAATTTATAAGAGCTAATTGATTTTTCGTTTACAGCTAAGAATTTCATTGTTCATTTATTGAGAGTTGCTTCTACACACATCGGCTGTTCACTGCCAAGTTTCATTTTTATTGCACTCTATTTGTAGTAACAACTGGCTGCAGCAGTGCTGTATTGGAATGTGAATATGAAATTACCAAACTTCGCTGGCGTATAGGCGCTTATCACGCATTGCAACAATGCCAGCACGCTGCTGTGAAAACTATGCTCCACCACAGCCTCACATGGATTGCACCTACTAAGGCAATTGCTTTTCAAACCCTTAACTGACAAACATGGGGCATATTCGTTAGTAATGACATACGATGTAAGCAACAGAAGCTCAAGCCTTACATACATGCTTTCTCCAATGCATTAGTTACAATGGTGAGCACAGTCATACCATCTTGCGTTTGACGTTACGCCGATGAAGCAGTTAATCATAAAATAACGAAAATCAGTCAGCAAAAATAACAAGGCTGTATCTTTAAACTGTGCAAAGGAAATTTTCCTCCTAATTACGGTCAGAATGATATGACTTCTCAAACCTGACAATCGCCAAAAAATGCTCGAAAAAACTTGGTTTCCCGTAAATATTACTGTGTATGTTGTCCCCGTTTAAACTAAGATGTAATATTTATACATTAAATAAAAAGTAGACATTTCCACATCCCCTGGGAGGTGCAACACATCGTCGTTCATCATGTGATGTACTAGAATATGATCATCATGTCAGAGTCAATCATTATGAAATAGTTAGTAGGTCACTGCTGAACATGTGGCCTGCCTTTATAGGATGCGTGTCCTATCGACTTGAAACATATTATGTATGCTGTGTGGTATATTTTGACCTATTGATTGTCAATGTATTAACCTAACAAATCCTATGTCATTTGAAATGCTCCTCGAATTAATAAAGGTAAATAAATAAATTAAAATCAGATCAGTCTTTGAACTGAAGACCACAACAACAACAACGGTTGAGAGTGGATATGGGTTTGGTGAAAGGAGAATTTTGTGTGTGGTAATGTTGGAAGGATTTGGGGCTTTAGTCTAGAGATTAGCTTGAAAGAAAAATCTTATGTGCGGTAATTTTGGAAGGATTTGGGACTGTAGTCTAGCAATTACCTACTTAGCTTATTGCAATTTCAATAAAAATCACAAATTTAGGTTCTTGAAGACTTATGGTACAATGATTCTCCTCATTCTGTCAATGGCCATATCAAAAAAGAGGGGCAGAGGAGTGGATACGGCACATTGTGTCCTCTTCAATTAATAGTTGAAGAATCACCAATGATCTATGACAGAAAGGCTAGGCTAATGGGAAATGGAGGTGATGTATTTGTTGCAGTAGACAAGAAACTCAAATTCACCAATATAGGAATTGAAGCTGAATGTGAGATAATTTGGGCAAGTCTCGGTAGCAGGGGAGACCTAAAATGACAAGTGGATCCTTTTATCGCCCGCCAGACTCATCTCCCGATGTAGCTGAAAACTTTAGAAAAAACGTTAGTTTGTTTTTCAGCAAGTTCCACAATCATACTATAATCATAAGTGGAGACCTTAATCATCCAACAGTTAATTGAGATAATTACATTTTGGTTAGTGGTGAGTGTGACAAGATGTCCTATGAAACATTGTTAAATGCATTTTCTGAAAACTACATAGAGCAGGTGGTTCAAAACCCCACTCATTACAGAAATATTTTAGAACAGACCTGACCTCTTTGAGGACGTTTACTTAGAAATTGGTATCAGTGACCATGATGAAGTTGTGGCAACTATGATTACCAAAGTACAAAGGACAACTGAAACAAGTCAAAAGGTACATACACTGCCAGAAAAAAATTAGTACACCCTTTTAGTCGTTTCCAATTCACTCCAGAGCTACTGTTGCAACAGTGTGTATGGAGTACATGAAATGATTACACTTACAAATCAATACCAAAAGTAGTTCTGTGGTACTATGTATTAAAGCATGCTGAAAGACCTATATCAGCATGTGGTGTAGGCTCAACAGGTGGCACTGCAGGTGCTGACTCTGGCATGCAGTCAGTCATACAGATGGCGAATACTGTATTGTGATAGGTTGTGCCACACCTGCTCGAACTGTTCACGTAGCTCTGTAAGTGTTGTAGGTTAATAAGTCACATGAATCACTTCTTGTCCCATCATATCCCGCACATACTCGATTGGAGACAGCTCGTGATATCGTGCTGGACACAGGAGTTGCTGCATGTCTTGCAGAGCATGATGAGTTTCATGGGCAGGGTGTGGGCCAGTATTTACTGCTGGAACAACACATTACCATCATGTAGCAAGAATGGCAAAAGAATGGATCTAACAACATTCTGCATGAGCTGAGCGCTGTTTAGCGACCCCTCCGTAAATACCAAAGGTAACAAGAACTGTAGGATCCAGTGTGTGTTGAACATATGCACTCTACAAGACAGCACTCACCAGGTCTACAGCGTACACAAAAAACGATCATCACTTGCGTGAAGGTAGGATCTGCTTTCATCGTTGAAGGCCACAGCACGATTCTATCTCCCAATGTTCCTCTGATGGCACCACTCGAGCCATGCACATCGATGCTGTAACTTGAGTGAAAGATTGGCTAGAGATGTGTGGGCCCATAGTCCCACTGCTAACAAGCAGTTTGCAACAGAGCCTATTGACATGTCTGCCTTCACAAGCCCTCTTATCTCTGCTCTGAGAGCTTGACGCAGGTCACTAAACGACATTTTATTGTATATTTCTGTTTTAATATTTTCAACATTTCAGTCCCTGTCAGCAACAGTATAAATATTAATTTTAAATTAACAACAGCCTCAGTTTCAATGTTTACCTGGATTTACCTAGGTTTCAGTTGGGATAACCCAGCCTTCTTCAGAATAAAAGGAACTACGATTTGTCCATAATGGACAACGTCAAAACCTAAAAACTATAATATAGTAATACATCATCATATTGCAATAACTTACCTGGGAAACAGCCTCGGCGCCACTTCGCGGCCACAGTACGGCAGCAATGGTTGTTGTACTGGAACTGGCTATAGCGCATGTGTGTTAGTGCGATAGTGTGTCATGTGTACTTGTTAACACTGGTACCAACATGTACTCCTAAACTTAAAATTTTATGAATAACCAAGTGTGCTAACGAAATTGACGTATATGTTATCCTGTAAGGAACAAAGATATATCGACTGTCGTAACGTTTGTAATTTAGGGACTAATCATTATATCCTTGTCAACATGTTTTTAGCACTCCCATTTGCTGAATATCTGGGATTATCTGTAGCTGGGATTCTCAAAGCTGTAGTTATCTTCATGCAGTCAAGTTCGATGATTAGCCTGAATATGCTAGGTTGGCTTAAAATACTAAACGCATTGCTCCCTTCACTTCTGATGTCCAACAAATTATTACAAATGTTAAGACAGTCGATAAATCTTTGTTCAAATGTTCAAATATGTGTGAAATCTTATGGGACTTAAGTGCTAAGGTTATCAGTCCCTAAGCTTACACACTACTTAACCTAAATTATCCTAAGGATAAACACACACACCCATGCCTGAGGGAGGACTCGAACCTCCACCGGGACCAGCCGCACAGTCCATGACTGTAGTGCCATAGACCACTCAGCTAATCTCGCATGGCGATAAATCTTTGATCCTTACAGGATAACGTATACATCAATTTCATTAGCCGCACCTGGTTATTCATAAAATTTTAAGTTTAGGAGTACATGTTGGTACCAGTGTTAACAAGTACACATGACACACTATCGCACTATCGCACATGCGCTATAGCCACTTTCAGTACAACAACCGTTGCTGCTGTACTGCAGCCGCAAAGTGGCACCGAGGCTGTTTCCCAGATAAGTTATTGCAGTATGATGATGTATTACTATATTATAGTTTTTAGTTTTTGACATTGTCCATTATGGACAAATTGTAGCTCCTTTTATTCTGAGGAAGGTTGGGTTATCCCAACTGAAACGTAGGTAAATCTAGGTAAACATTGCAACTGAGGCTGTTGTTAATTTAAAATTAATATTTCTGTTTGTTGTCACGATCTTCAAGATCTTCAAGAAGAATATAATAACTCCAATCCAAAAGAAAGCAGGCGCTGACAGATGTGAAAATTACCAAACAATCAGTTTAATAAGTCACGGATGCAAAATACTAACGTGAATTCTTTACAGACGAATGGAAAAACTGGTAGAAGCCGACCTCGGGAAGATCAGTTTGAATTCCGTAGAAATATTGGAACGCGTGAGGCAATACTGTCCCTATGACTTATCTTGGAAGCTAGATTAAGGAAAGGCAAACCTACGTTTCTAGCATTTGTAGACTTAGAGAAAGCTTTTGACAATGTTGACTGGAATACTCTCTTTCAAATTCTGAAGTTGGCAGGGGTAAAATACAGGGAGCAAAAAGCTATTTACAATTTGTACAGAAACCAGATGGTAGTTATAAGAGTCGAGGGGCATGAAAGGGAAGCAGTGGTTGGTAAGGGAGTAAGACAGGGTTGTATCCTATCCCTGATGTTATTCAATCTGTATATTGAGCAAGCAGTGAAGGAAACAAAAGAAAAATTCGGAGTAGGTATTAAAATCCATGGAGAAGAAGTAAAAACTTTGAGGTTCGCCGATGACATTGTAATTCTGTCAGAGACAGAAAAGGACTTGGAAGAGCTGTTGAACGTAATGGACAGTGTCATGAAAGGAGGGTATAAGATGAACATCAACAAAAGTAAAACGAGGATAATGGAATGTAGTCGAATTAAATCGGGTGATGCTGAGGGAATTAGAATAGGAAATGAGACACTTAAAGTAGTAAAGGAGTTTTGCTATCTGGGGAGCAAAATAACTGATGATGGTCGTAGTAGAGAGGATATAAAATGTAGACTGGCAATGGCAAGGAAAGCGTTTCTGAAGAAGAGAAATTTGTTAACACCGAGTATAGATTTAAGTGTCAGGAAGTCGTTTCTGAAAGTATTTGTATGGAGTGTAGCCGTGTATGGAAGTGAAACATGGACGATATCTAGTTTGGACAAGAAGAGAATAGAAGCTTTCGAAATGTGGTGCTACAGAAGAATGCTGAAGATTAGATGGGTAGATCATATAACTAATGAGGAGGTATTGAATAGGACTGGGGAGAAGAGATGTTTGTGGCACAACTTGACGAGAAGAAGGGATCTGTTGGTAGGACATGTTCTGAGGCATCAAGGGATCACCAATTTACTATTGGAGGGCAGCGTGGAAGGCAAAAATCGTAGAGGGAGACCAAGAGATGAATACACTAAACAGATTCAAAAGGATGTAGGTTGCAGTAGGTAGTTGGAGATGAAGAAGCTTGCACAGGACAGAGTAGCATGGAGAGCTGCATCAAACCAGTCTTAGGACTGAAGACCACAACAACAACAACAACAACTGCATCACCTGCAAAAAGTCTGAGGTTATTGTTATTTTTTTATTGCAAGATTATTAATATTCAAAATGGACAGCAAGGGTCCCAAAATACTTCCCTGGATCACACCCGAAGTTACTACCACATCTGACGATGATTCTCCATCCAAGATAACATGCTGTGCTCTCTGAACCACAAAATCCTCAATAAAACCACAAATTTCGCTTCATACGTCATATGATCATGCTTTTGACAACATTTGACAATAAGCATAGATGTAGTACTGAGTCAAATGGTTTTCGGAAATCGAGATATACTGCAGCCACTTGACTTCCTTGATCCATAGCTTTCATTATATCATGAGAGACAAGTGTGTGTTGGGTTTAACATTGTCGATGTTTTCGGAATCCATACCGGTTGCGTTGGTGGAGGTCATTGTGTTTGAGGTAGCTCATTACGTTTTAGCTCAAAATATCTTCTAAGATTCTGCAACAAATCGATGTCAAGGATAGTTTTGTTGATCACTGTAAATAGGTGTGACCTTTGCTTTCTACCATGGTTTTTTGCTCGAGGGATCAATGACAGATTATAGTTAGGAAAGTGGTTAACTCAGGCGCAAATTCAGTATAATATCTGATGGGAATTCCACTGGACCCTGGAGCTTTGATCAGTTTTTACAATTTCACTGTTTCTCAACACCACTGACACTAACACTTGTTTCACTCACCTTTTCACTGGAATAATGTTTAAATTGGGGCAATTCTTCTGGTTTTCATATGTAAAGGAACTTTTAAAATAGAGATAAGCATTTCACCTTTTGGTTTGCTACCATCAGTTTGAGTTATTATCTGATTCACAAGTGACTAAACACCAACTTTGTTGACAGCCAAACGCGTTTCATTCAGCAGCTCTCTTTGTATGGTTTTATAATTTGTTTTACACTTATTATGTAGCAGTCTCTGTTTCTTTAGCAGCTTCTTTTCAGTGACTGTATACCAAGGAGGGTCCTTCCCATTGTGAACTGTTCTGCTGGTTACATATCTGTCCAGTGCATGGCCTACTATTCTTTAGAACTTGAGCCATTGTTCCTCTACAAGTGCCAGCATTGTGCTGAAAATTTCAAGTTCTTTTTTCAGATGTGATACCACTGCTTTTTTATCTGCTGCACTAAACATACACTGCCGGGAAAATGTACCACGCCTGGGAAAACGACTCGATTTTGATCTGACGACGACATAGTGCACCTGCGGGTAGTAGATGTACTGATGATGATTTCAACGTCGTCCGCCAACTCATAGCGTCGTGACCATAGCTATGAGATCGCTATCTGTGTGTGCCCTTTAATAGGTAGTCCTCACAGCAAGAAGGCTTGGTGTGGTGCAGACGTGTGAAGAAAGCTGTCAACCATACCACAGAGATGCACTTGTGCTGCTACCTACAGACAACTGAGCGAGTTTGCAAGGGGTCAAATTGTGGCATTCAAAATGGCGGGATGGTGCTTTCGGAGAATTGCTACACAAGTTGGATGCGTTGCGTCAGCTGTGCAACAGTGCTGTAGCAATGGTCAAGTGAACACTTTCACACCTGTGGATGAGGTTCTGGCCGTCCACGCAGCACACACATGAGGCACGATCGTCGTGCTGATAAGGGAAAAGACGACAGTGAGCCTAAAATCTGGGACTGGAATACACATGAGTATAAATTTTAGTCGCATTCTCATTCTTCTATGAACTTTAGGTCATGTTGCCTCTTTCCTGCCATGCTAGTGCTAAAAGAGTACATAATTCAAATCTATAACTACAAGGGTGATTCTTACACAACACAAGAAAGGGGTGACATTATAAACTGGAGAACCTCAAAACAAAGAAGAGGAGACTGAAGTTAGACATTATAGGAAATAGGAGAGTAAGTGATCAGATAATTATGGGGTAACAAAACCAGTATGAATGAGTATTGAAATGGCTGTCCACACCATTATGAACAGAAAGGTAGGTAATAAGCTGTGTTACTACGAGCGACACAGTAGTTGAGCTTATGTTCTGAGGTTTGAAATGTAGCTGACACCAACCATGATTTTACAGCTTTACATGTCCATGTCACAAGCTGATAATGAGGAAATAGAGAGTATATGAGGAAATGTAGATGTTGATTAAATATGTAGAGGGGGAAGAGGAATAGGAGAAAGGAAAAAGGAATGAATGGAGAGACATCATAAAGTTCTTCCATAGGTTTCAGCTGGTTGCAGTAAACACCATCTTCCACAATCACAAGTAAAATATCAGTTGGATCACTGAGATAGACAATGATTTAGAAGTCACATTCTAGAGTGCAATTCATGCCAACTTGTGGGAATAAAATCAGGCCCTAGCATATTATGACTGATCAACAGGTTTAGATTAAAGAAAATGAAGAATATGTAGTACATAGTAAATGAAAATTTAGCACAGAATAAGACAAAGTGAAACTTGTCTGCTTTAATGACCAACAGCATAAGTCAAAAGTGTCGAGAGTAGTGCAACAGAAGAGGAATGGAAAATAATAAAGAATGAAATAATGAAAGTATGACACTATAGATGTAGTTAAAACAGAGGGAAATAATACATGCTTAAATCATGAAATACACTATCTTATCAATTCATTCATAATGAACAGTTGATCCCTAGGTACAAGTATAAAAGAAAGCAGAAGGAATTGTATTGTTGTTAGAAAGTAATAACAGCAAAATGGGCCAGTGTAAAGAGCTCAGTAATTTCAAATGCGGACTAGTCATTGGAAGTATCCTGAGTAACAAATCCACCATGGACATTTCAGCTCTTGTAAATCTGCCAAAATCGACAGTTGTTGACGTGATTGTGAAATGCAAATGTGAAGGAATAAGCACAGCAAATCCAAGACCAGGCAGATGTCATATACTGACTCACAGGAATTTTCTAACGTTGCAGAGGTCGGCTGCATAAAAAATGGCATGAAATTAGCAGAAAGAGTTACTCATAGCTTCCAAAGTGCTGCCAACTAGTACAAAAACTATACACAGGGAATTGCAAAAATGGGTTATAATGCTTGAGCAGATCATCATAACCACCATATTTCTGCAGTCATTGGTAAGTGAAATATGAGATGGTGTGAAAAGTGACGTCACTGGACAGTGGATGACAGGAAGCGAGTGATTTGGAGCGATGAATTCGCTACATACTGTGGCAATATGATGGAAGCGTTTGGATTTTTTGAATGCCTGGAGAACTTTACCTGTCATCATGTGCAATGGCAACTGCGAAGTATGGAAGAGGCGTTCTTTGTGGTTAAGATGTGGTGCCCTTATCCCACTTAAAATACTAGATACAGAAGGATTTGAACACAATTTTCGAGCATTCTATACTATGTAATGTGTAGGAACAGTTCTGAGATTGTTATTGTTTGTGTCAGCATGGGTTTCCTCTGTTGACAAAAAATGGTCTGCCATTCCTCCAAAGACATTCAGATGACTCATTGAAAATGTTTCCAACAGAGTTCAAGCAATAACAAAGGTGAAGAGTGGACACACTCCATATTAATGTGTACTAGTAGGTGGCCAGATATGTTTAATCAGATAGTGTACCTAAGCTTATGGATAGAAGAAAATCTATGAGTTTCTAATATTAGTATCTGTTTCGATAGCTTAAATAAACTTACATTCGATAATCTAACCACGCTGGTTCAAAAAACCCATCTGTGTGAAAAAATTCTTAGATCGTCGCTGAGCAGCGACCACCTAATATTTCAAAGAATACCTTATGCACCATGGCGCGGAATATTAATTGTTCATAATTTTTATCGATAATTTTATCGATAGAGATATTTTGTGTTTCTTATTTTGTGACAGCTGAAGAATTGTAATCCTCTTCTGTTAACAGAGTCGTGATATTTTTTAAAGATGGCGGACGTGTGTATGGCATTGTCTGCAATCACTAATTAGTTATTATAAAATATTACTATTGTGCAGTGCTATGTAAGAATTTATGTGTGCAGCTAAGATGAAATGTCGAAAATGTTAAAGGACTTTATTTAAAGAAACAGCAAGCAAGATATAAAATTGAAATGTACGGAGCCTATTGCTAGAAATACTGACTAAGTAATTAAATTGGTTATTGTGCTCTCAAATGCTATAGTGTCTGCTTATTAATTAAAGTATTTCTATACTTATCATCTCCTATTAATGGCAACAGAAATCACGGTGTTTTTATAGTTTTCATACAGCTACCAGGGACTGACTGCATGTCGGCAAACGTCATAGTTAAGGCAAAAGGCGCATTGCTATTTACCTTGTTTGTGATTTCAATCCCACTTGTTTTAATGTGTGGTGTAGTATAGCAAAGAAAATTTCGAGCTATGTCTGGTCCTTTAAGTTTCTCTGTTTGTTGTTGCTATGTCTCTTATCCGGTCATGATCGAACATTATCACGACACAAATCAATTAAGTGGCAATGCGAACTCTGTTCTTAATCTTGCATACGATTTCAGGTGAAGTATAGATAAACTATAACTTGCAGTACTTAAGTTTTTTGAACAGTCTTTGCTCTTCCCGCCAAAAAGGGGTGCAAAACTCACAACAGATTTCCGAATCTTCACAAGAGAATAATAATTTAATCAAAATATAATTAAAAAAAAAACACTACACTTGGCGCCCGAACAGGGACTTGACTGAAATCACGAAAATCAGTCCTCTTGTGTTCTCTGCTAATATAGATGTATCTAACAATACATTTATTTTTCATGTGCACACCACGCGTTTAAAAAATTGTGGACGAAAATTTCAGAGAGGAAAGACGAGCCGACGGCGGAAATGGAGAAATTTTATACCCAGTTGCCGACTTTCAAGACATCAAACGTAAGTTAAGAAAAAATTTCATATGCAGTTGTGACACTTCAGTAGTATAGTTGTCTTTCGAGCTGCATTACCATTCTTCCTTTTATTTCCATCTGCACATTTAAAAAATCAGCTTAAAATTATTTTTTTCGTCAAAATTTAGTAGGATTTGCAACGTAGTGTCTAAATCCCATTATTGAGTCTTGATGTCAATGTGTAAATGTGGCGTCGTGTTACATGTAAAATGCTAGCGCTGTGTGCTAATTCAGCGTTTCATTGTTGTTTAGTGTACCCGTCTTCCATTTTGTCTTCTCCGCTTCAGTTCACAGTCGCTTGTTAGGTGAGTGCAACTCCCATACTTGACAGACAGAACGTGACCTGACGTCACAAGCAAAGGACAGACGACCCCTCATAGCAGACCGTGTGTAGCTGACATAATACTGATGACAAAAAGACACCGCGAGATGGCGGAAGGTAAACAGAAATTAATCCCTTCAGCAGGTGACAGTGACGATATGAACAGCACACAATATTCGTTGCGCTCACGTGCAATTAGCATGCGAGTGGAGGCGGAGGCTAACGCCGGTGGTATGATTGACACAGACCAAACAATTCAAACGATTCCCTTGTATGGCAAATAATGATAGGGAAAAGAAACAATTGCGGTTAGAAAAGGTACGAAAAGCAAGAGAGAGAGAGCTGAAGGAGAGGAGGAAAGCAGGAAAGAACTAATGCGAGCTTTTACCGATTTAAGTAAACAATTTGAAGTGGTAAAAACTGAAATAACTACCGACTTCAAAGCTGATCTGAATACCCAATTGGGCGAGGTCATGTTGGAAATAAGTAGGCAAATCGAAGCAGTAAAACTCAGATCCGTAAACAGGTTGAGGCTGAGGACAAGTAGGTATCTAATAAATTTGATGCAGCACTAGGAGCTGCCAAGGGTGAAATTAATGCCACGGTAGAAGCATATCATAACGAAACTGTAGTATTAAAGGGTAATTGTGATATCTTGTCAAAGGAGGTCAGCGCCGTGAAACTGGTTGGGAAAGGAGATAGATGATTTAACGAAGCAAGTAGACTCACTTGACATAGATGAGCACAAAAAATTACTGTAAAGGCTCACGCCGAAGCGTTATCCGTCCACTACACAGAGTGGATAAAAACCAAAGACCATGTGATAGAAAAAAAGGTAAAGACAGAACTGAAGGAAGTAGTAAGGGAAGTTACTTATGATCTTTTGGCGAAACCAGGAAAATCGGGAGACACCTTGTTATCTGAGCTAGGACAGATAAGGCGAACTTTGGCAGAAGACCTTCCTCAATGGAAGCAGCAGGTCATTGAAGAGATGCAGACACTAAAGAACAAAGTGGAAAGTCCCTCACACCCGATGGGTAGCGAATGGAATCATTCCCCATACCGAAATGACAGTAGGCAAATTCATAACAGACATCCACTTGATCACACGTCATTCCACAGTCCGACAGACACAGTGCGTAACCACACCGAATTGAACAGCCCACCAGCACTCATAACCCAAATGCATGAGGGAAGTGTATAGAAACACAAAACATTTCGAACCTTTCACCCGCAAAAACGTGACATACACCCGATCGTATTTTTGCGAAACTTCTCTGGAGTATTTCCGAACAGTTGGACAGACAAGCAAAGAATACGGTTTGTAACGGGGTATATAACAGGAGATGCCGCCTTATGGGGAATAGAAATGACAGACAAGTGCAGGAGCTATAATGAATTCGAGCGGACGTTTCTGAACAAATTTTGGAGTGATGGTGTTCAGCAGCGCTTAGGAAAAGAAGTGTTCAATGTCGAAATGTTCAATTTGAAACCCAGCAGACTCAGAAGATATTTCGAAAAATATTTAGCAAAAATTAAATTCTGGGACTCGCCAGTTACAAATAAAGACGCGATCATGATTTTGAAAACAAAATTGCCCATCTATGTAAGGGAGAAATTAGATAATGTTTCCGAGGACGATACCGAAGCATTTCTTTCCATATTGGACTCATTGGATTTGATTCGCGAAGACGTGGTAGCAAGTGTTGGTAGCGCTCCGAATGAAGTGAGCAGGCGAAATAGTGGAGGGTACGCGGTCAACAATGGCAATGAAGAGCGCGCGGTCCGGCGGCTACAAAAATCAACAGGTGTCGTACGGAAATGGACAGTTTCGACCGAAAGATAATAATAAACAACGGTACAATCCTATGGATAGTACACAACGGCCACAGTACGGAAACTTAACACACAATTATCTACAGTGCTTAACAAATGTCAATTTAAGGTGCAGTACTTCACTGACAGACAAAGTTACGGACGGCCAGATGATGAAACCAATTCTGTAGATATTCGTGGGGACGAATATGTAGACCTACTACCTGACAAGACTGAGTTGGATAACAAAGCTTTTGAAGCGACTGGTTTGACTAAGTATCAAAGGAATGAACATTTTGACTTTCTAGTTAGTCATGTGGAGATATTCTCCAACAAACCTGGAGTAATAAAGGGTTATGAGTATCGTATGGCCGTGCTTCGCCATAAGACCTACTGCAAAACGAGCTACGCAGTCCCCCAATCACGACGTCAAGCTGTCAAACGTGAGATTACGATAATGTTACTCTGGAATGTTATTGAGCCGTCACTTTCTCCGTATTCGAGCCCCTTGTTATCAGTTTTAAAATCTGATGGAAATGTGAGATAAGTGTTAGACGCAAGACTGATAAACAAAATAATAGTGCCGATTCGAACGAGACCCGAAGCCCTGGAAGAACACTTGCAGAAGTTTAATGGAGTTAAATTCCTCATCACAATTGACTTAAAAACAGTAATTGGCAGGTGAGAGCAAGCGCCTGAGTCAAGAAAATACACGGCATTCATATTTGCAGGCCGATCTTATCAATTTACAGTCATGCCCTTTGGACTGAATATGAGTTCTGGAGTTGTTACACTATGTTTTAGACTATGTTTTAGGACCGGAGTTATTGGGTGAAGTATGTGGATGACGTCCTAATAGCTTCGAAAACATGGGAAGACCATGTGATGACACAGCAGAAAATATTTAAAAGCTTTATAAATTATGGAGTCACGGTCAATCTTCAAAAGTCAAAATTCGGTTAGAGTGAGATCAAGTTCTTAGGACATATCATCACAGCAGAAGAGATTAGGCCTGATCCTGGGAAGTTGGCAGCGATTAAGAATTTTCCCACACCCACCACAAAAAGAGAGCTGAAAGGTTTTTTAGGCATTGCGTCATGTTTCAGAGGTTTCATATCGAGTCAGGCAATGAATAATGAAGCTCTCCATGATCTGTTAAGAAAGAATGTGTATTGGAATTGGGATTCTGAGTGCCAGAAAGGGTTTTAACAAATTAAAAATAGTCTTGTTAACAGTACTATCCTTCATCATCCTAAGATGGATAAAGAATTTTGTATTATGTCCGATGCTTCGTCTGCGGGCATTGGATCCTGTTTGTTCCAAATCGACATCGTTGATGGATGTGAGCAAGTTCAAGTAATCAGCTTCGCTAGTCGAGTCTTATCAGAATGTGAGAAGTCATATTCTGTTACGGAAATTCGAAGCCCTTGCCATCATCTGGGCATTTAAAAGATTTAACTATTACATCTATGGTAAGATGGTCAAAGTATTTTCTGATCATCAGGCACTCTCTTTTCTTCAAACGTGCAAACTTCAACATCCCCGCTTAACCAGGTGGCGCATGTTTCTACAAGAATATGATTTTCAAATAGTGTATATTAAAGGAAAAGATAATATCTTTGCCGACACTTTATCCCGATCACGAGAAGGATTGCCTGAAACCAGCGAGTTAGTGGAACAAATATCTAATTATCGGATACTCTTACTGAAAGACCTGATCCACAGAAAATATTTTCTTCAGTTGTGTAAAGATATCCGAGCTCTCCAAGATACTGATCCAAAATGGAGAAAAGTTAAGCAGATCCTCACAGAAAAGCCTAAACATAAAGTGTCGAGATTTTATAAATCACATAATCAAGTTCTATTTCACAAAACTTCCGGACCGATCGAAAGATGGTGCGTATGTATTCCAAAAGGTTTTGTTGAACATCTATTGTGGCTCACAACACATTTCCTGGGGTCACTATGGCCCAGAGAAATGTAAAAGAAAAATTTCTTCATATTGTTATGTTCCAAATCTGCATCACGAAGTACATAAGTTGCTAAGAGTTTGTACAATCTGCCAGAAGGCAAAAGCACTAAACCTTTCTATGTTGATTCCCCTCAATCCTGTTCTTCCGAAAAAAACAAACCAACTCCTGAGTATTGATTTGGGTGCACCGTTCCCTACTGGATGGGGGGGGGGGGGGGTGTAAAGTATCTAATAGCCATTCTCGACAATTTTACAAAACACATTAGATTGTATGCAGCAAAATATTCTTGTGCCAGGCCAATTGTACGGCATTTGGAAAGTGATTATTTACCACGATTCGGCGTACCTGAGTCGATGCTGTCCGACAATGGTTCGACCTTCACCTGTCGTACTTGGCGTCAGTTCCTCGCTCGCCACGGCATTCACCAAATTTCAATATCCTATTACTGACCTCAATCGAATCTGACTGAGAAAATAGTCAAGGAATTCAATCGATTCATTACGACCTATTTTCCTAACAGGCAGACTAAGTGGGACGAATTTGTTACTCCGTTTGAAGAGATTATTAATAATCTCCCACACTTGTCAACAGGCTTCACACCGTATTAACTCATGTCAGCCAACAAAGAGCGAAATGAATGGATCAATACTCTTCCTAAGGTGGAAGACCAAGAAACTAGTTTAGACACAAAAATCAGGCAGGCATTGATTTCACTGACAACGTATGCAAACCTCCGTAAGAAAGCATTTGACAGAAAGGTACATAAGATTATTGAATATAGAGAAGGTGAGAGAATCTTACTAAGGACTCATTTTAAACCATGGAAGCTACGAAAGAAAAATCGTAAGTGGCAGCGCGTTTATGAAGCCCCATATGTTATTGTCAGGAAGCTGCACACAGGATGTTACTTGCTAGCCGACCCCGTTAATGGAAGGATTAAAGGTCTGTTCCACCATAGTGACTTAAGATAATTCCACAATGGTAACACAAGAAATTTACAAGTATTAGTAGTATGAGGCAATTACAAAGCATCATCAGAGAACAAGGTAATGATAACTCAAGAAAAATGACAAAAGTCAGCAGTTAATAAGTCTGGTGGTCATCAAACAGTGCTGACTGTATGAGGAAAGTTTGTACCAATATGTTAATTGAATACAGGTTAGTATATAAGTATATGATGCATGCTCATGTGGTAATCAGCCCCCGATATTTATAGCACCACAAAGGCGTTTTTTGTGGTTAGGATGTGGTGCCCTTATCACACTTAAAATACTAGATACAGAAGGATATGAACACAATTTTCGAGTATTCTATACTGTGTAATGTGTAGGAGCAGTTCTGAGTTGTTATTGTTTGTGTCAGCATGGGTTTCCTCTATTGACAAAAAATGGCCTGCCATTCCTTCAAAGACATTCAGATGACTCATTGAAAATGTTTCCAACTGAATTCAAGCAATAACAAAGGTGAAGGGTGGACACACTCCATATTAATGTGTACTAATAGGTAGTCAGATATGTTTAATCAGATAGTGTACCTAAGCTTATGGATAGAAGAAAATCTATGAGTTGCAGAAAGGAAATCTCTGTTACATACAGTAGAAAATGTAGACAATTAACAGGACTGCAACGAGAAAAGGGGGAAAGCTATCTCAACATGTGATGTAAGAGGAGAAGGAAGTTGATGGGGTAGAAATTGGTGATCCAGTTATAGCCTGACAGAGAGCTGAATGATATAAGCTCATACAAGTTTGAAGAAGTCGATCATGTAGCCTGCAGAATTACTGGCAGGGAATTCTGTGGGAAGTGTAGGATTTAAGACTTGTCAAAAACCTACAAACTGTATAACTTAACCACTGGATTTCCAGAAACATATTGTCTTCACCTTATCAAAGAATACACTTGCAGATAAATGTGAATGCTATTGGGCGATTAATCTGACAAATCACACTTGCTAACTGTGGAGCGAAAAAATTGTATGACTGAATAGTAGAAAAATTTTAAGACATACTTGGTGAAGATGAGTTTGACTTCAGTGCTGGAAAAGGTGACATAGAAGCAGTTCTGACATTGTGGTGAGTAATGGAAGTCATGATGAAGAAAAAACATCAGTGAAGTTTGCATAGCGCTCATCACATTACTTGTTGTAAAGGTACTACCTTTCATTGTTTTTATATAACAGTATTTGTGGTGAAGACTTGTATTTATTTATTGTTACCATTATAAGTCCAAACGTGTGCAACACCAAAGATGTTAACATAATAATTTTGTATGTAAACTGAAGGTGGAGGAGGAGAAAGGAAATGAAAGGGAGGGGATTAATGATCAGCTGCATCAGGACCCATAATAATTTTGTATTCAGACAGACGGAAAACGTTGGATTCAAGGAAAGTTATTTATAAAAATGTATTTGCTACATTAGGTGTGGTTGCTGGTCACAAAAATTTAAAATAATATTTATAGATTAACACAGCAAGTTGCGCTAATACTGTAACAAAAATGATCATGCACTTCTTGGTATTACTGGAACACTGTCCAGCAAGTAAAGTCGTAATCTGCGATTATCATAGAACTACGTTGTGGAGTGTAGGTAGTGTACACTGCAAATGCATGCAGCAAGTGAAATCATTAGATAAGAAACACAGTCCGGAACATTACCAGTAACATGGGATTCCTGCGGTGAAAGGGACTTTGAAGGTAGACAATGGAATCTTCGAAAAATGAAAGACCCAGAGTGAAAAGGAAATTAGTTCCAGTTTTTGTAGTACCATGCCCCAAGAACTGTTAACGGGAACATATGTAGAGAGGTATGCTTACAAACCGCTTGAGTGTCCCATCTCAGAAATTTCTGTAGCATGCGAACCTGTACGATATTGGACCGACAGTGAATTCTGAACATAAACAAACGTTCGAAGAAAGACACCAGTTCTGCATTGGAAGCCTACATACAATATGTCAAGAACGAGTATTAAATGGAGGATCTAGGAAAGCGCAACAGCCTCCTACGCATCACTCCTGAAGGAACCGCAATTACGAGATTCGACTAATTGCATCGCTGAGAAAAGCATTTATGGCGTTATTCTTTTACATGTGAATGGGTGAACGGTATAACAGAATTTTTAATATGTGGTACAGTGGGAAGTATATTCTGCCAAGCATTTCACAATGGTTTGCAGAGTACTGGTACTGGTTTTGATACAGAGGGCACAGTAATAAATGAATATTGCTGCCGCCGGTATTGCTATATTGCCTGTAGTGTGCCATTAACATGTTACGACCTAAGAAATTAGTTATCTAATTTAATGTGGACTCTGTATCATTGTGCAACTTGGCGTTCTTCATTGCAACACTTCCTTGCAAGAGATGAGAGAACAATTTCCTGCATCAGTACAGCATTAAACCCCAGATATTTCGTTTAATGGTCAGGTACTTGACTAAACCACCTAGCGCGATTGACATAATGAGGTAGACATACTCAAAAAATCTCTTGGTGGTGAAGAGCTGGCCGGCCGGTGTGGTCGAGCGGTTCTAGGCGCTTCAGTCTGGAACCGCGTGGCCGCTACGGTCGCAGGTTCGAATCCTGCCTCTGGCATGGATGTGTGTGATGTCCTTAGGTTAGTTAGGTTTAAGTAGTTCTAAGTCTAGGGGACTGATGGTCACAGATGTTAAGTCCCATAGTGCTCAGTGCTATTTGAACCATTTTTTTGTTGTTGTGAAGAACTGATTACCTCTTATGAAATTCGCGTAAGTAGCGAGGATAGAGTTGGCACATTGTCACGAGGGTTAAATAACTCAGTAATAGCTTGCAAAACTGCATTGAAAGTACAATTTGAAGATACTTGAAGGCCTCCAGCTTTAGTTCACCTTCTAGAATGGCTAGGGGCTACCACAGTCTTAGACTGTTGGGCTACCACCGTGTACCATCGCAATGAACTAACCGCAGATACATTTGTCTTCGGTAGTCCGCATTCACAGCCTGTCTCTCTCGAATGCTGCTGATGCTCAGATGTACATCTCAGGTTGTCACCAAAGAATTGAAAATTTGAAAGTATCTTTGGGTTTGTTAGAGAAACTGATATTTGTTTACAAACATGAGAGTGAAAGCCGATATACCGCAGAAAATTTTGCGCCTGTCACGAAAGGCAAGTTACTTGTTAACCTTAATAGCAGTTTTCTTAAATGAAGGAAAGTAAAATGTTGCATTTTGCTTCATGTATTGTCCTGTACGTTTATAGCAATATGCATGTGGCTACGCTCAACCGTTCTTCGTAAATCCGCTCCAGACCTTTCAGTGCTTTCGAATGTCTTGACTAACAGTGGTTTTACATTCATACCAATCTGCAGAAATTATCTTTCTTCTCTTATGAATCTTTAACGCACACTAGGGAGAGTGCTACTGGTTACCATAGTGCACATAAGTTTTACAGCATCTCTTTCATTGTATGTATTCGATTAGTTATGCAAAATCTGTTGCTTTTGGTAGAATGTTAGAGTGTTTAACGAAATTTCTGTATCACAGATGGCTTTCAAATAGTATCGACTATGTGCTGTTCATTAGTTTCTTCATTCCAAGATCCATACTATCTTCGATTTTTATGATTGTTTATACAGTATGCCTTGTATATCCAGTGTGTTAACTAAAGAATGAAAAACAAAAACCATGTGCCTCTGACATAAAATACATGAACTAGTTTTTGTAATAAAGTGACTCACCTATCATTTTGGCTGTCTGTGAATCCCATTCTTTAATTATATTTAATTTATGAACCTTGTAATCATTTTCTTGATAGTTGTTTTTGTATAGTTTTAGATATTTATGGGTCAACAGAAGCGTCCGATCCCACTCTGACCCGTGACGTAAGGGTGTTGTGTGTGTGTGTGTTTTGTAACTCAGTGTTTTGCTCACAAGACTCTCATTCATATCCTCACTGAGCAGTCCAAGATTTATTTGATTTAAACCAGAAATTGCTCTAGCCAAATGTTGGGAGTTTCTGACCCTTATTATAAAAAATGTTGGTTTTCCTTTTTCTTTAATTATACTTTGTCAATTTTCTTGTCAATTATTTTATAAGCCCACTCCGAATATCTTCTAAGCATTGGGAGCATTATTATTATGCTTGTTTCAATGAAAACTGTATCAATGTCTGTACTAAATGATTTAGAAATATCCGCTTATTCATAAAATAATGTTCCAGAAAATGGGATCAGGCCAAATTTAATCCGACAAGTATTTGAAATTTCTGTAGAGCTGCCATGAAGACTGAAAGAAACATGTTTTGGTTTGTGTATTGTTTCATTTATCTGTAACTGATAAACTTCTATCTCTATCTATCTCTATCTATCTCTCTCTCTCTGCCTCTAATAGTTGCCTACTGCTTGCTGTGATTCCACTTGTCTGCTTTGACCCACGACGTTACTGTATCATATTGAGTGGCATCATGGAAGTGTGGCATGTTTGAAATTGATTATGTTTATAGAGGGCATGTTGTAGTATGGTGGTGCACTTTGGTGTTGGATGTTTGGTTTGTAATTCATTTTGGAAAGAAGGAAGATTATGATTTAACGACCCGTTGACATTGAGGTCATTAAAGATGGAGCAAAAGCTCCAATTTTGTCAAGGATGGGAAAGGAAATCGGCTGTGCCTGGAACTATCACGACATTTGCGTGGAGGAATTTAGGGAAATCATGGTAAACAATATCAAGATGGCTGGCCCCAGGTTTGAATTGTTGTCCTCCTAAATGAGAGTCCAGTGTGCTAACCACTCTGCCACCTTGCTGTGCATTTTGTAATAATGGTACAGTGTTGTTGGGTTGTTTCAGTGGTGTGTGTCATGGTATTGGAGTGTGTTGTACTGGTATAATGAATTTTTCCAGTGATGTTTTCAAGTGTTTCATATTGGAATTTTTCTTTGCTCCACAGTGCTTTTTTGAAGGTTCTTGGTTTATTAGTGAGTAATTTTCAATTTCAGTTGTTATTGTTTTCAGTTTTGGGGCTGTTAGTTCATGGTTTGTAGTTTGTTCACTTGTGAAATTGAATTTTGTGCATTTGTTGTTTATTTGTAGATGTTGATGTGACTGTGAAATTTAGGACTTGGTCGTTAGATGCCACTATGGAAGAAGATAGGGCTCTTGTCATAAAATTTCTACAATTGCTTAGTTTGCTTCCTGTTAGGTACTGCCAGTGTGGGGTGCTGATGAAATTGCCTAGAGTTCATCATTGAGGAAATGTTTTGAGATCAATTAGGAGGGGTTCCAGTTTTAAGCAGCCTAAGCTGACCTTGTGTAATGTAGTGTTGGTGACATACTGTTGGTGCTATCATTATCCTGGTGCATGAGACTGGTGTGAGTAGTAGGTATGTGTTGGACTGGTATTTGTTCTGTCATGAAGTGTGTAGTGAATTTATTAAGTGTAGAAAGTCTTTGGGAGGAGGGGCAGGGGTGTAGAAATAGATACATCTCTGTTAGTAAGGCTATGCATTGGGGGAGTCATCATCCTGTGGGGACATGGGTGTGGGGGCTGTTGTCTCTGGAGGTGGGTGTTATGATGATGTTTTTAAGGTGATGGTCCGTTGGACAAAATGGGTTATGGTGGGGTTAATAGAGCGATATATTGTGGAGGGATCTGCCATCATTTGTGCTTGTTTTTCTTCTTATGGGAATTTTTATCACCTTAGGGGTTTTTAGTATTTGAGTGTTAATCATAGTTCAGAATTTAAGGATTATTCAAAGGGGGATCTGTTATAGGGAGGGGGAAGAGGTGCACTTTGACTCTGCAGTCTCATCTCATCTTGATGAGTATAGTTGTAGGAGAAGTGTGCTTGATAATTGTTGCTGTTTTAAGTATATGATGTTTGAGGGTAAAATGTATAGGCTAAAAGTGGTTAGTTAATGTTTGGATGAAGGGGAAGGGTTGAGTTGTGTTGAATGTGGGAGGAGGAGGAGATTAGTGTTTAACGTCCTGTCGACAACGAGGTCATTAGAAATGGAGCACAAGCTTGGATTATATAAGGATGCGGAAGGAAAGTGGTCGTGAGCTTTCAGAGGAACCATACTGGCATTTTCCTGAAGCAATTTAGGAAAATCGCAGAAAACCTAAATCGGGATGGAAAAAGGCACAGGTGATTCCAGTATATAAGAAGGGTAAAAAATTACAGTCCACTATCCGTAACTTCTATTTGCTGCAGAATCCTTGGAACATATTCACAGTTCGAATATAACAAACTTTCTTGAGTCTGCGAAGCTTATGTTCATGAATCACCATGTTTCTAAAAGGCATCGCTCATGCAAAACTCAACTTGCACTTTTGTCACATGATATACTGTGAACTATTGATGAATGGCAGCTGGCAGATTCCACATTTCTAAATTTCTGGAAAACATTTGATACAGTTTGAGATTTTTCACTCTGTAGTGGAGTGTGCACTGATATGGAACTTCCTGGCAGATTAAAGCTGTGTGCCTCACTAAGACTCGAACTCAGACTGCGGGCAAATGCTCTACCAGCTGAGCTACCCAAGCATGACTCACAACCCGTCCTCACAGCTTCAACTCTACCAGTACCTTGTCTCCTACCCTCCTATCTTCACAGAAGCTCTTCTGTGAACCTTACAGAACTAACACTCGTGGAAGAAAGGATATTGCGGAGACATGGCTTAGCCACAGCCTGGGGGATGCTTCCAGAATGAGATTTTCACTCTGCAGTGGAGTGTGTGCTGATATGAAACTTCCTGGCCAGTTAAAACTGTGTGCTGGACCGAGACTCGAACTCAGGACCTTTGCCTTTCACAGGCAAGTGCTCTACCAGGTTCGCTGATGAGCTTCTGTGAAGTTTGGATGGTTGGAGACAAGGCACTGGCAGAATTGAAGCTGTGAGGACGGGTTGTTAGTCATGCTTGGGTAGCTCAGTTGGTAGAGCACTTGCCTGTGAAAGACAAAGGTCCCGAGTTTGAGTCTCAGTCCAGCACACAGTTTTAATCTTCCAGGAAGTTTCATTTGGTATGGTGCCCCATTTTAGGCTGTTAATGAAGGTACGAGCATATGAAATAAGTTCATAGGTATGTGAGTGGATCGAAGACTAGTTAAGAATAGAAATCAGTATGTTGTCCTTCATGGAGAGTGTTCATGGGAGATGAGGGTATCGTCAGGAGTGCTCCAGGGAAGTGTTTAGTACCCCTATTGCTCTCTATACACATAAATGATTTGGTGGGCAGCAATCTGCGGTTGTTTGCTGATGGTTCTGTGGTGTACTGTAAGGTGTCGAAGTTGAGTGACTGTAGGAGGATACAAGATGACATAGACAAATTTTCCAGTTGGCGTGATGAATGGTAGCTAGCCCTGAATGTGGGAAAATGTAAGTCAATGCTGAAGAATAGGAAGAAAAAACCTGTAATATTCGGACACGGTATTACTAGTGGTCCGCATGACACAGTCAAGTCGTTTAAATATCTGGGCATAACATTGCAAAGCAATTTAAGAATGAACGAGCATGTGACAACTGTGGTAGGGAAGGTGCAGGTTGACTTCAGTTTATTGGGAGAATTTTAGGAAATAGTGGTTCATCTGTAAAGCAGACCACATATAGGACATTGGTGGGACCTATTCTTGAGTGTTTGGGATCTGTACCAGGTCGGATTGAAGGAAGACATCGAAGTAATTCAGAGGTGGGCTGCTAGATTTGTTACCGGTAGGTTTGAACATCACGTGCTACAGAGATGCTTTGGGAACTCAAATGGGAACCCTGGAGGTAAGGCGATGTTCTTTTCAAGAAACACTGTTGAGAAAATTTAGAGAACCGGCATTTGAAGCTGACTGCCGAACTGTTCTACTGTCGCCAACATACATAGTGCATCAGGACTGTGAAGTTAGATACAAGAAATTAGGGCTCATACGTAGGCTTGTAGAAAATCGTTTTTCCCTAGCTCAATTTGTGAGTGGAACAAGAAAAGAAATGATTAGGCTGGTGTGTTTGTGTTTTGTTTTTTGGTTTTTGTGTTCTGAAGTTGTGGATAATTTGTGGATGTCTAGGAAGAATTCTTGTAGATGGTCCATGAATTTGTTGGCATAGGATTGCGTCATGTGGGTGCCCATTGTCATAACATGGATTGGTTTGTAGGTGGTTCCTTCAAAGGTTAAGTAATTTTGGCTGAGGGTATAGTTAGTAATGGTGAACAGAAGGGACATTATAGGTTTGGAATCAGTCGGACATTAGGAATCCTTTCCAACCATTCAGAATCCCAAACCCCTCACCTGGTTCAGATACATTGACGACATCTTATGTTGATCTTCACCTCGGAAATAGCCACATCAGTACCTCCATCCATATCAAATCTACCAACCACCAGCAATACCTCCAATTTGACAGCTGCCACCCATACCAAGAAGTCCCTTCCGTACAGACAAGCCTTCCGTGGCCTTCGCATGTATAATGATGAGCAGTCTCTCTACAAATATAGCAAGGGGATTACTGAGGCCTTCACAGACTGAAATTACCCTCCAAACATGTGCAAAAACAGATCTCCTGTGCCTCATCTCTCCAGTCTCCCACCATCTCCCAGAGTGCCACTGTCTGGCCACAATGGAACATTCCCATTGTAACTCAGTACCACCCAGGACTGGAGCAGTGGAATCACATTCCCTGCCAAGGTTTTGAATTCCTCTCATAGTACCCTGGATTGAGGAATATCCTACCTACTATACTTCCCACCCCTCCCACAGAGGTATAACACAGCCCACCAAACCTACGCAATATCCTCATCCATCCCTACTTTACCCCTGCTCCCAACCCCTTACCTTATGGCTCATATCCCTGTAATAGACCTATCCTATACATTCTCCCACCACCACTACCACATACATCATTCTGGTCACTAGCATCACCTACCCCATCAAAGGCAAGGCTACCTGTAAAAGCAATTATGTGATGCAGAAGTTAAAACTGCAACCGCTGTGCTGCATTCTGTGTGGGCTTGACAACCAGCAAGTTGTCTATCTGCATTAGTGGCCACCCAAAAGCTGTGCCCAAAGAGATAGCCGGTCTACTCAGTTGCTGAGCATGCCACTCAACACAGTGTTCTTCACTTCAGTGACTGCTTCAAAGCCTGCACCATCTGGATCCTTCCTACCGACACCAACTTTTCTGAATTGCCCCGGTGGGAACTCTCCCTGCAATATATCCTATGTTCACACAACCAACTGGCCTTGCACTGTTCATTAGTGCCTATACTTCACCCACCTATCCCCTTCCCCTCTTCCATTCCAGCACTACACGAACTTCTATTTCATCTGTTCACCCAGTCTCTTTTTACCACTCCTCTACTGCTCTTGTTTTCTGCCCCCCCCCCCTTTCACCCCCAACTGCCCCTTTCCTCCTCCCCAATCTAATCTCCCAACTGCACACAGCTGCCCTACACTGTCTCCACCATGTCCCTGCATCCTCCCACAAGCAGCACTTTCCTGTCCCACACCTGTACCCTGCTAGCAATTCAGCATCCCCATTATATTGTGAGTAGCAATCTGCCTTTTTCATAGTATTGTTGTTATCCCGTCCCAGATTTTCCATGGTGTGATAATGTTATTAAGCAGTGCACAGGCCAATTCTTTTTATTTCTTTGAAATCTTTCTATTTGTATTTTACAGTATCACTTATCTATATGGATTGATAAACTCTTATTGTGAGACCTGAGTCAGCTTGTGTGTGTGTCCATCACTTTGGACAGACCCATGACAGGCCTAGTTGACAGCAATATTTTGTTCCAACCACCACCTCATTTCTGCTCTGCACTGTGCCTAGCTGTCAGATGCTTATGTATGCTCCCAGTTCCCCCTTTTAGATGGACAAATCACAGCCATACACAAGCGTGCTCACGAATAAGCCAGAGGGCCGTCATCTTGCACATTATTAATAACAGTTTAGAGGTAGGACATAGTATGTACATGTTAATCATGTGCATAAGTAAGCAATTATGAAGTTACAAAATACACTTATGATCGTTTTCTTTTCTGAAATTTACATAGAAAATATCAAGCAAACTTCGGTGGGCTAATCATCTCCACTTCTGGAGCAGTAAGTAAGCTTGCCTTCAAATGAACTTTTCTGAGTTGGGTTTTCAATAGGACTACTAATCATTTCTGACTGCCAAAAGGTTTGCCATTGTTAATTATGTTGAACTGCAATGCCTGTGGCTAGTTGGTTGAAGAGATGCCTATCATTGTGATGGGTACAACATGTAGGCCTCTTCTTCCTTGTATCATTGCTGATTAGTGGACACCAACCTAACTCTGATTAATATGCTCTGTCTCACACCATACAAGGTCTTTTACATAGTTTCTCTGTCATCACTTTGCCAACCCAGTCTATGATGAAGTCATTGAACCAGCCTGATTTCTGTTCTCGTATGATAGGTAATAAGAAAGTTTCAATTATCACTGCGAGAAGTTAAGTTATCTAATTAATACTTTGCTTCTTAGTGTGTACATATCTGCAGTACTGGTATAACATCGAAAACCCCGTGCCATTGTAAGGAATGAAAGCAAAATTGTGCATCACATCTGTCCTTTATCAGTAGACTGTGCCATTTCCTTTTGGCTCCTTTAGCAGTGTCCTATATCTCTGTGGAATGGAGCTTTGAGTGTGTACCAGGATGACAGACATGTACCTTCACACAAACAAAAAATTAATTACACAATTTTTTTGAGATGATGATAAAACTTTACGACTTCTCATTGCACGAAAGCTGAAATTTTAAATTTAGCATTTGAGAAATCTTTCACACAGGAGGATCGTACAAACATACTGCTGTTTTGAGTCTCGTACAGATTCCCGTATGGAGGACATAGTTTGGGGTTGTGAAGCAGCTGAATGGGTTGAAAATAAATAAAGTGCCAGGTCCTGATGGGATTCCAATTCGGTTTTACAGAGAGTACTCTACTGCATTGGCTCCTTACTTAGCTTCCATTTATCGTGAATCTCTTGCCCAACGTAAAATCCCAAGCGACTGGAAAAAAGCGCAGGTGACGCCTGTATATAAGAAGGGTAGAAGGACGGATCCTCAAAATTACAGACCAATATCCTTAACATCAGTTTGTTGCAGGATTCTCGAATATATTCTCAGTTCGAATATAATGAATTTCCTTGAGACAGAGAATTTGCTGTCCATGCATCAGCATGGCTTTAGAAAGCATCGCTCCTGCGAAACGCAACTCGCCCTTTTTTCACATGATATCTTGTGAACCATGGATGAAGGGTATCAGATGGATGCCATATTCCTTGACTTCCGGAAAGAGTTTGACTCGGTGCCCCACTGCAGACTCCTAACTAAGGTATGAGCATATGGGATTGGTTCCCAAGTATGTAAGTGGCTCGAAGACTTCTTAAGTAATAGAACCCAATACGTTGCCCTCATTGGTCAGTGTTCATCGGAGGTGAGGGTATCATCTGGAGTGCCACAGGGAAGTGTGGTAGGTCTGCTGTTGTTTTCTATCTACATAAATGATCTTTTGGATAGGGTGGATAGCAATGTGCGGCTGTTTGCTGATGATGCTGTGGTGTATGGGAAGGTGTCGTCGTTGAGTGACTGTAGGAGGATACAAGATGACTTGGACAGGATTTATGATTGGTGTAAAGAATGGCAGCTAACTTTAAATATAGATAAATGTAAATTAATGTAGATGAATAGGAAAAAGAATCCTGTAATGATTGAATACTCCATTAGTAGTGTAGTGCTTGGCACAGTCACGCCGATTAAATATTTGGGCTTAACATTGCAGAGCGATATGAAGTGGGACAAGTATGTAATGGCAGTTGTGGGGAAGGCGGATAGTCGTCTTCGGTTCATTGGTAGAATTTTGGGAAGATGTGGTTCATCTGTAAAGGAGACCGCTTATAAAACACTAATATGACCTATTCTTGAGTACTGCTCGAGTATTTGGGATCCCTATCAGGTCGGATTGAGGGAGGACATAGCAATTCAGAGGTGGGCTGCTAGATTTGTTACTGGTAGGTTTGATCGTCACGCGAGTGTTACAGAAATGCTTCAGGAACTCGAGTTGGAGTATCTAGAGGAAAGGAGGCATTCTTTTCATGAATCGCTACTGAGAAAATTTAGAGAACTAGCATTTGAGGCTGACTGCAGTATAATTTTACTGCCGCCAACTTACATTTCGTGGAAAGACCACAAAGTTAAGGTAAGAGAGATTAGGGCTCGTACAGAGGCATATAGGCAGTCATTTTTCCCTTGTTCTGTTTGGGAGTGGAACAAGGAGAGAAGATACTAGTTGTGGTACGAGGTACCCTCCGCCACGCACCATATGGTGGATTGCAGATTATGTATGTAGATGTAGATGTATGTTTGGTTGCCATGTGAGGTGGTATCCTCCCTGACTCCTCTATGCCACTGATGCATCTGCTGGAGCTTGCTTCATCTCAGTAATCATCAGTAATGTAGGGAGAAAGCACTGTGGGTGTTAATCTCCAGGACATTTCACATGTTGGTAATGACATGGTTGAACAAACATTTCTGCAAATATTATGCAGTTAACAAAATACAAGTGAGAGTAATGACTCATAATAAACTATTTTACAGCATGTGAATGTGATTTGGAAATGGTATTTTGTAAATCTCCTCTTACACGATAATAATAGTTTATCAGTGTATTGTTTTAAATTGTTGTGTATTACGTTGTAACAGCAAGTGCTTTATTTAAAACGCTACATCAATACTTTGGCTGTGCACTCTTTTAACATTGTTGTACGAGTGTCAAATGTGGCTCGTATGAGTGTTTCTTGTGACAAAATCATACCTTCTCATCTTTTACCTTGCCAGTAACCTCTGTTTTTGGCATGAACAAACTACTGTTCACTGTTGGCAGAAGACGCAAAGTGCCAGAGACTACTATTTTCCCTTAAAATAGGGAGGGGGGGGGGGGGCAGAGAGAGAGAGAGAGAGAGAGAGAGAGAGAGAGAGGGGGGGGGGGGGGGGTGGCAGGTAGGCTGGCTGGCTTTATGTTAAAGTATCTTAGATTTTTCCTTGTATACCAAGTATTTAAGGTCAGTAAAAACTTAAGTTATTTTGGTTTGTCTTGGATGAATCACAGCTGTATGGGACATAAAATAAAAAATTCCATGGGAAAATTAATTTTCCGGTTTATAAATCATAATCAGGGCCTTAGAATTCATGTCTGACTTCACTGAATAAACTTCCACTGCTACTGGCAGCACTTTCAAATCCAAAGACTACCAAATGATAAAAAGCCCGCATAATGTACAAAGTTGTTGAAAACAAAATGAGAATACTTTCATTTCAATTCACTTTGTAAAATTAATCCATTCTCCTCCGAATTAAAAACACAATATATATTGTATGAGTAATATGATAAGCATTGCACCTTGTAGTATTAAATACCCTAACAGTTTTTAAAAATATAATTGATAACTGCTGTAGTCCAACATGGCACAACTATAAATACATCAGTGCTGAAAATATACAATGCAGTAACTGACTATTGCCATTTTAATACTGTCTTCCTTTTTTGTAACAAAGGCAGTTTGTGTATGATGTACCTCTTAGACCTCTGTTGCATGCCTCTGCTGCATTCACATTGGCCTCCCATATATTGGATTCTCCAGAACTTGAAGTTGGGAAGCTGGGTGGTGGCTCAGACGTTTGTAGGTGTGAACATGAAACATTGTTTTCCAAAGTTATTAATAAAAGGTTTTTCCCGACTTGTTGCCCTTCACTCATCACTCAGCAACAGTTTAAAAATTCATTATTCTCTCCTTACACCTGGAATTAATATTTTAATGGGGAATAAAAAAGATGTATGTAATTGGACCATTTCAAGTTGCCAAGTAAAAACTTCTTGTGAGTAACAAGATGGGGGCAGCAACGTGCTAAGAGGGAGTAATAATGTGCCTGCAGTGAGCAGCTACATTCCAGAAGCGTAGCTGCAAAGTAAATATATGCTTAGTTGCCATGTTTGTTGTTTTTCTTGTTGCATCTTATGTTTCAGGTTAAAGTAAAACAATGTTGGACAGATGTTCATAAGTAAAATGTCTACTCTGACGCAGTGTTACATAATTTGTATATTTCTGTATTTGTAGCACAGCTGTTATGTATTGGACTAATTTATTTTGAAACATTTTGTCAGTCAGATTATATGGATGCATGTTTTTGAGTTGGTTAAAAAATAGTCACCTGAATTTTGTATAAAGAAAACATCATGTTGGATATGTTTGTATTTGGAATGTTTATTTAATTCTTTCAGTTTGCCACTAATCCAAGACCAGTTGTCACTTTAGAACAAAGTGTGTCAGAAGCTATTGAGAACAAAGAGATTAAACCCCGACATCATCCAGGCATTTTGAAGCTAGGTCCTGTGCAATTACCAGAGCAAATACAGAGGGCCGTACAAGTTGCAGTTCAAGGTTTGTATTCATTGTGTGACAGAAAATGTTTGCAGTGAAGTATAGCAGGATAAATTGATTCATTTCATGTGAAATGCAGTACTGCTTGGACAGAGATACACCAAAATATTGTGTGTGTGTGGGTGAATAGTTGCCATGAGAGAAAAATAGAGATGGGGGGAGGGGATGGTATGAAGAGCCAAAATTGCAAAGAAATATGTTCAGTATAGGGCAAAACTAAGTTATATTAGGGGGAAAATGGTAAACAGAGCCATTATTGTGAAAAAAATAAATTCTATATGAGATAAAACTAGTTTTAAAAGATCTTGTCCATCACAAATAAGGGGCAATTCGTCACAATCTTGTGAACACCTTCCTGGCTGAGCATAGAACAATCATATGGAATTGTCTCCATATCCTCCAGATCTCAGCTGCCTTAAGAATGCATGAGCCATGCTACAATGAGTGGTTGGCAATCATTTGGTTCCACTAGAGACCATGCAGGCCATCACAGAAGCCACTGTTGAGGAATTTGAAAATATCTCACGGGCTTATGTGGACAGTTGGGTAATGAGTATGTTTAACTGCATTAAAAGTGTCTGCAATTATGAGCAGGGCCAATTGGTTCATAAACATTGTGTTACACAAAATGACAGTGTGGAAGAAACTGTAATGTTTTGCAGTGGGATCTTTTGTAAGGTTTAGTTTTAGTTTTTTTTTTTTGTTCATGTTTTTCAATTGGAAATGCATTAATCTTCTTTGTTTTTGTTTTCTTATGACTGTACCTGACAGAACAAAAGCAGCTATGTTTTCTGTTATGTCTAGTATTGACAATAAAGCAGTATGCAACATTTATTTTGACCATTATATTTACAGAAACAATCCTCATGCTGAAAAGAATTATAATTTTTCATTGTTAAAGCTTTATTTAATAATGAGGGACAACTGGTGTAAATGAACAGCTCTAAGACATGACCATGCAAATCACTGTATGATAATGTGATATATGGTTTTGTCTACAAAACTCTTTCCTGCCCATTATTGGTTTCCACAACCATGGAGCCACTACTCCTCACTCAAGTTACTCCTCAGTTGGTCTCATATGCTGTGTGCACACTTTTGCTGTCCTCCCACCAGGGAGAAATCCCTGCTAGTCTTCAGAACAGCAGTCAGATGCACTGACTATTCAGCTATGAAGTGGGACAAAGAATGAAATGCTGATGTTAAATGTGTTCTATGAACAGGAAATATATTGCACTGTACAAGCCATAGGCTAGCCTGTCTGCTTCATTGGCAAGCTGAATTCAGCCCACTGCACCAGAGGTGGTGTGCTAGCAATCCAGCTACCCCCCCTCCCCCCGGTCCCCCTCC
This sequence comes from Schistocerca nitens, assembly GCF_023898315.1. Classification (NCBI taxonomy): domain Eukaryota; kingdom Metazoa; phylum Arthropoda; class Insecta; order Orthoptera; family Acrididae; genus Schistocerca; species Schistocerca nitens. Next base: position 516,454,503 of record NC_064614.1, read on the forward strand.
CCCAGCTCACTAGCCCATTGTGATGTGCACCTTGCTATACCATATTTATCAGTCCAGTGTGTTGCATGTGCTATGGCATACCTCACATCTGTTGGCAACATCCTAAAAGATGTGAGTCTTTGATGTTGTGTACTATGTTAATACTATCATGTGTCAGTGGATTCTTACATCGGGATTATCAGTGATTCCTCCCTACAGGAATGCATTTCCTTCAATTTTGTTAACATATGATCAGGGTGTATACAACCTGGGACAACTGAGAAATCTGGGGGAAAACCAGGAATTTCTTCATGTGGGAGAAAACCGGGAAAAACCTGGGAATTTTTCAGAATTCCGGGAATTTTTCACTGTTTTACTTTTCAGTTAAATTTTTGAAGTTTTGACTGGCAAGAACTGATACTCTAGCAAAGAATGTTACTGTATCCTGCTACTGGAGAATAATACTGCAGAAATAAAACATAACCGAGAGAAAAAAATAGAACTTTAGTTGCAAAGGAAAAGCGTCATTTACAACAACAAAACACTGTGCATGCACAAGCGTATACAAATAGCAAAAATATGTCAAAGGCCTTAGGGTGAAGACTACATAATACCTCGTAACAATTAACTGCTTTCTGTGAGCGTGATGTCGCAACTGTTTACATTGGGTTTGTCTGAGCAGTTGTCAGCAGGCTCTTGCACATGTGCAGTAGACTCTCATATGGGCAGTACCTTCTCCCACTTCTGGCTGCTTGAATTGTGGCTGTTAGCCATATCGGCAGTAACAGCCAGATGCTACCGATAAAAATTTTTCTCACACATCCCAGCTGCCAGATTCGCACATGCGAAGAGTTGTTTGAGTTGTAGTGGGGAGGGGGGTAGTCTCCATGTGACCCATGTTTGCTTTAACTGGTTTCGCTGTTTCTTCTTTGTTTACAGCTCCCACGGGGGTGGGGGGTGGGGCGGATTTCTGTGGCCAGAAGCTATCAAGTGAATTAAAATATATTCACATAATTATGGAAGGCAAAAATATATTATTAGTTCCAGTTTTTTGATTTTATTTTATTTCCAAGTTTTTAGCTGTCAAGCATTAATCGCGAGGCAATCTGTTTATTTGAAGCAAAGTATTTGATTCCACAGTATTGGCTAGATCCAGTTGTTTGCTGAATTTCAAGTGCATGTTTTCATCTGCTACCATGTATGGCATTATGCCATAATAAAACTAAACATGATATAGTTCAGAACTGGTACTCCAAGAAAATTTACATCCCAAAAGCCACACTGAAAAGCTTAATATCAGGTGGGACCTACTTCATTGTGAATCTAGATAAACCAATGTGCACTTCAAGCCGAATTATGTATTTTAGTATGGTTTATGAAATTCCAATGCTCTTGGAGTATCCTCTGATGTCCTGTTTCTTTTAGGATGTAATGTTGATGTCTTAATGCTTTATACATATGAACATCCCACATCACTGCAACTATGCTTGCGCAATAATGCCTGTTTTCTAGAGCTCTCTGGCAACTGCTATAATGAACCTATTCCTAACAGTCTCAGGATAGTATTGTGAATGGTGGTTTGAAAAGTGTTACTTTCAAAGTGAATTTCCTGTAACGCAAGATGAATTATGTTATGTTTGAGAAAGTGGGATGAATTTCTTAAATCACAGAGCATTTGTTTCTTGTTTAGAACTGAACACTTTGAGGACCAGCCACAGAATTTTGAGCCCAGAAGACCAGACATTTATGTCATTATTTTAAATTTACTGTCACATTTGTGTGATGTATCTTAAAGTATAACACACGCAAATAAAGATCAATATTACATGTGAAAGCTTAGTTTCTCTTGTAGTTTATTAATCTTAGAGACCAACATTATATATGAAAGCTTAGCATTTCTTGTAGCTACACTATATGTCTAAACCATTAACTTTTCCTCTTTGTGTGTTTTGTGCTATGTAACAGTTATCTTGCTATTGGCTGACTGCAACATCTGTCCTATGCTCTGAATATCTGCTGTCATCGGCTGGCGAGACCATGTGGCATGAGATTTGATTGGTTTAGAAAAGGGCATCGCAATCTCAGTTTCAATGCTCTGTAAACTAATGTGCTGTGTTTGGTCCAGTTTGAATTTATACTTTCGTAACATGAAAATACGCAGCATCATGTTGCTGCACATCAAAGGTCTTCCCAAAACTTCTCTCCTTTTCTTTCATCAGAGGTCTTTCCAAAACTCCCCCCCCCCCCCCCCCCCCCGCCAAAGCACCCAGAAGTTCTATGCCAGTGTATAAAACATTAACTATTCAAAAGGGCGCTGATGACCTCGATGTTGAGCGCCCATAAACCCCAACACACACACACACACCTAAAACATTAACTATTCAAAGATTGATAAGTTTTACAGTTCTGAGGGAAAATCTGCGGCAAACCTACTGTCACTTAGCACAGAAAAAGTGTATTTTTGCGCGGGAAAAAGTATATTTTTTAACCGGGATACCTGGGAAAAAATCCGGGAATATTTTTTCCTTGTCTGCGTATACACTGTAATGATTTATTTGAATTATTTGGGATTTAAGAAGTATAATTAGAAGACTTTATCCATAGTAAACCTAATAACTAAACTGATAGTGTGGGAAAGTTATGTGCCAGCAAGACTGCACTCAGCTCCACAGTCGTTTGAGCCAGCTGGGCTGATGTGTAAAGCACTTGGGCTAGGAAGGCTGAAAGTTGCACTGAGTGTGACTTTTTATCGGGACAGAAATTAATAATAAATATAAGCAGTTCAGACAAGAGGAGAATAGAAGCTTTAGAATGTGCTGCAGAAGAGTGCTGAAGATTAGATGGAAAATACTGAATTGGGCTGGGGAAAAAAGATAGCTATAACACAACTTGAATAAAGGTAGGGATTGCTTGATAGGACGTGTCCCAGGGCGTCAAGGAATCATCAGTTTGGTAATGGAGGAAACTGTGCAGCATAAAAACTGTGGAGGGAGACCTAGGCCTGAATATATTATGCAGGTTCAAATGGAAATGTGTTGCAGTAGTTATTCAGAGATGAAGGGGGTTTGCACAGAATAGACTAGTGCGGAGAGTTGCATCACATCAGTCTTTGGACTGTAGACCACGACACCATGATAAAATTAAAACTATACAGGTCATAGTGGAAAGAGAGAGAGATTGGCAAGTCAGGTTTTCATGGTAGTATCACAATTAAACTGAGTGCCTAAACTGTGTTCACAAATTAATAGTGCTTGTAATAATCATTTTATTAATGTTGTGGAGAAAATAGGCTCAAATACTTTAATTGAAGAAACAAGAGGACATGTTGATATAGAAATATTGGTAACCCCCTTTCCTGAAATTGATGGAACTATGAAAGTTCTCAAAAACAAAAGCTTCCTTGGTGGTAAGAGAGTTTTGTACACAATTATGGAGTGTTCTTGATAAGTTGTACTTGTGGTGATGCATAGTATATAATATTTACTCTTACTGTTTCCTTGTTTCCATCTATTGATGATAATCACCAACAGAGATAAAACCGAAAACATGAAATCAGTGTTTGATGATTTTATGTTGACACTGTGGTTACTTGACATTTCATATTCCCATTTTTGTCACAATGGTATAAAGTAATTTGGTTGGTGAAATCTCTGCCAAGTGATGCAATAGGAATGGATTAAGAAATTATTCTCATCACCACTGGAAACTAGACATGATAACACTAAAGTGGAGAATTATATTACCAATGAGCTTACATAACAAGGGGAAAAAAGGCAGGAAAATGAGTTGAGAGGGATTGTAATAAATTATTGAGATCTTGCCAGTGGCCATGTATAAACATTTTGAATCAAGTGAAAATGACACAAAAACATTCAATAACACTTTCAGCATGGGATAATGTTGTTGTGACTAATGAGAAGGATGTCCATCTATTGTACGGTATGGTGCACATACCAAGTTATGTAGATAGTAAATCACTTTTACCTCTTGAGTGACGCCACACTATAACAGAGATGAGACTCTTGTCTGGGAGGAACTGACTTCAGATGCTGAAGCAATCATTGTGTCAGGCTATTTGGAACTTACTTACATTTCATGAAGTTTAGATTTGTATGTTAACTTCCTTTTTGGTGCTCAATTGGTGCCTTGTTCTTTTTAATTCCTTTATAAGTAGGATTGTGCAACTCCAGGTTCTTCTTCCGGGTTTCATTTCTTCCTTCTTATCTTTATCCCCAGGAGAGGGTTATATAAATGCAGAGTACAAGATTGTATCATATTTCGATATGTTGTTTGTGATCATACAATGTCAATGAATCCTTCAGCGAAGTGTGGCATATTATAAATTTTCTTTTTTATCTGTTGCAATGTGTAACTTTCATTTTTGTTCTTCAGAGCAGCATTTGATGTAGAATATGAGAAAATAAGATAATACTTTCATATTTTCAGAACATTCATTGAAAACCCTATGCGAGCAGGCAGAGGCGCTGAACAATTACCTGAAAGGAAGACGACCACCTCCTGATGCTGAAGAAATTAAATCCAAGACTGCATTAGCTGAGAGCATTGTGCAAAATAAATGTAAGGTGACATGGAGCTGCATTAATTTTTTTTACTGATATAATTTCTGTTCAAACGAAGGCATACTGTATTCTTTTCCTTAAAGTCTGGCAGGTGTTAACTTTGTGTTTTTTTCCCTCATAAATACAGATTGAATGAATAACAAGTTACCACCCAGAAAAGAATAAAGTGGTCTTGAAGTAACAAATTTTTGCTAGTGGGACATCTGCAACTGCTAAATATAATGTTCATCATTAAAATGTCTGATACAAATATATAGTTATTTATTGAATGAAGCCTTTGCACTGTCAGGGTTCAACGACTCGGTCTCATCTTCAAGTGCATCTATAAATAATAGTTCAAAGAATCCGTGTCAAAGGTAATTTGGTAAGCCATGTATGGCAGATGTGTTGCCTTACAAGTTATCTATGACATGGATGCCTTGACCTACAATTTATAGGTACAGCTGAAGATGGGGCTGAGTCACTGAAACCTGCTAGTGTAAAGACTTGTCAATAAATAACTATACAATTGTAAAGTGTGTTTTAATCATGAACATTTCTTTTAAAGTGTTCATTGTATTGCTGTCAAAAATGTAGGTAGATTATACAGTACATACACTGACAGAAGAAAAAAATTGCAACACCAAGAAGGAGTTTTGCAACATAGACAAAAGTTAGTAGGTTCGTTTCTACATCTGAAAGATGATTTCTGTTCAAATTTTGCACCAGTCGCATAAGAGTGGTGCAAGTAGCACCACTATGAGCATGTGTATCAGGTTTGCTTTAAATACATGATGTAACAGTGTTGAATGTTGGTTACCTCTGAGATTGGATGTGGTGTGTTGATGTTCATCAAGAGTGCCCTTTAAGGTGACAGAGACACATTATCGACACCTCATTGAGTTTGAACAAGTTTGTGTAATAGGGCTACGAGAAGCTGGACCTTCTTTCTGTGATATTGGAGAAACACTTAGCAGGTATGTAGCCACTGTGCATAATTACTGGCAGTGGTGGCCATGAAAATGTGTAGTTGCAAGAAGACTGGGCTCTGGACTGCCATGTGACACTACTAAGAGGGAAGACCATTGTGTTCATCACATGGCTCTGACATACTGTATCTGCAGCAGCAATTTGATCAGCAGTGAGCACCACAGTGACACAGAAAACTGTTACAAACCAGTTACTTCAAGCACAGCTCCAAGCCGGACCCCTGTAGTGCACATTCCACGGACCCCAAACCATCACCATTTGCTACTTCAGTGGTGTCAAGTAAGAGCTCATTGGAGGGCAGGGTGAGATATGTTGTGTTTTCTGATGGAAGCTGATTCTGTCTTGGTGCCAGTGATGGCCATGTGTTGGTTAGGAGCAGGCTAGTTAAGGACCTGACTTCAACCTGTCTGCATACTGGACAGACCAAATCTACTCCTGGAATTACGGTCTGGGATGCGATCTTTTTGGCAGCAGGAGCACTCTTGCAGATATCCCATGCACCTGACTCCAAAATTGTACACCAGTCTGGTGATGTGACCTGTGTAATTTCATTCTTGAAGGGCATTCCAGGAGTATTTTTGAACAGGATAATGCTCACCCACACACCGCTGTTGTAACCCAACGTGCTCTACAGAGTGTCAATGTGTTGCCTTGGCCAGCTCCATCACCAGATCTGTCTCCAATGGAGCACATGTGAGACATCATTGGACGGCATCTTAAACGCCATCCACAAAGAACATTAACCATCCCTGTATCGATCAACCGACAGGCATGGAACTCCAGCCCAGCATTTTGACAGTTATGCCAGTTATTAATGTATCAGAATTTCACATTTGCAATGGCTTATCTCGTGCGCACATTAAGTTGTGTTCTAGCAATGTTAATCACTTAAATATGTTACCTAGACAAATTGAAATTTGAACACTCTACATTAATTACTTTTTGTCTTGCAATTTTTCTTCCATCAGTGTAATTGTGCTAAGTATAGTTTTCAATGGAACTAATTCGAGTTCATATTCTTTACGCAAGATGCAGGTTCTAAATAATGATCTGTTAAAAAATTGTGACATTATTGTGTTACAAAAATTAAAATTAAGGCTAAGTCAATGTGCCCATATCTCCAAACATACATATGTTCTCTCAAGAATAACAAACAGAGGAGTGAGCTTTTTTTTTTAATTTTTTTTATTAAACCAATAAAGGCTTGCCAGCAGTGGCTGAACCACATGTGTCTTGAACCACTTAAGCAGGAAGGATAATAGCAACAAAAGTTAGCTATGGACTGCCCTGTATTTTGTAGGAAACTAATCTATAAAGTACAATTTATTTTGTACACTGGAATCCAAAGTCAAAATTATTTTCTCTCTTCAGAGCAGTTTTCTGCATTGGTTGTACTTATTAATCATCACCGTACTGATTGGCCATTTTCAACTCCTTCATCATTATCAAACATGCATAACGCACATTTGTATCAATAAAGGATTGCAAAGTAAGATGATAAAAACATATGACAATCACTGGACATCCTGCTTTTTGGTGTGTTCATTGACAATCTTGTGCTAATATGTAAGTCTTTTTAGTGTTTGGGGCATGATAAATGCTCTGATTTACTGTGTACACTTGATATTGATGAAAATTTCAAAAAATCTCAATCATTAGTGTGCTGCTTAATAACTAAGAAAACTGACTTGGCGCAAGAATGACTGAGGGTTCCATGTTGTAGTTGTGGTCTTCAGTCCTGAGACTGGTTTGATGCAGCTCTCCATGCTACCTTATCCTGTGCTAGCTGCTTCATCTGCAGCCTACATCCTTCTGAATCTACTTAGTGTATTCATCTCTTGGTCTCCCTCTACAATTTTTTCCCTCCATGCTGCCCTCCAATACTAAATTGGTGATCCCTTGATGCCTCAGAACATGTCCTACCAACCAATCCCTTCTTCTAGTCAAGCTGTGTCACAAACTGCTCTTCTCCCCAATTCTATTCAATACTTCCTCATTAGCTATGTGATCTACCCATCTAATCTTCAGCATTCTTCTGTAGCACCACATTTCGAAAGCTTCTATTCTCTTCTTGTCCGAACTATTTATCATCCATGCTTCACTTACATACATGGCTACATTCAATACAAATACTCTCAGAAATGACTTCATGACACTTAAATCTATACTCGATGTTAACAAATTTCTCTTCTTCAGAAACACTTTCCTTGCCATAGCCAGTCTACATTTTATATCCTCTCTACTACGACCATCATCAGTTATTTTGCTCCCTAAATAGCAAAACTCCTTTACTACTTTAAGTGTCTCATTCCCTAATCTAATTCCCTCAGCATCACCCGAGTTAACTCGACTACATTCCATTATCCTTGTTTTGCTTTTATTGATGTTCATCTTATATCCTCCTTTCAAGACACTGTCCATTCCGTTCAACTGCTCTTCCAAGTCCTTTGCCGTCTCTCACAGAATTACAATGTCATCGGCGAACCTTAAAGTTTTTATTTCTTCTCCGTGGATTTTAATACCTACTCCGAATTTTTCTTTTGTTTCCTTTATTGCTTGCTCAGTATACAGATTGAATAACTTCGGGGAGAGGCTACAACCCTCTCTCACTCCCTTCCCAACTATTATAACTGCCATCTGGTTTCTGTACAAATTGTAAATAGCCTTTCGCTACCTGTATTTTACCCCTGCCACCTTCAGAATTTGAAAGAGAGTATTCCAGTTAACATTGTCAAAAGCTTTCTCTAAGTCTACAAATGCTAGAAACGTAGGTTTGTCTTTTCTTAACCTAGCTTCTAAGGTAAGTTGCAGGGTCAGTATTGCCTCTTGTGTTCCAATATTTCTATGGAATCCAAACTGATCTTCCCCGAGGTCGGCTTCTACCAGTTTTTGCATTCGTCTGTAAAGAATTTGCATTAGTATTTTGCAGCCGTGACTTCTGTCAACACCTGCTTTCTTTGGGATTGGAATTATTATATTCTTCTTGAAGTCTGAGGGTGTTTCGCCTGTCTCATACATTTTGCTCACCAGATGGTAGAGTTTTGTCAGGACTGGCTCTCCCAAGGCTGTCAGTAGTTCTAATGGAATGTTGTCTACTCCTGGGGCATTGTTTTGACTTAGATCTTTCAGTGCTCTGTCAAACTCTTCACACAGTATCATATCTTCTATTTCATCTTCATCTACATTCTCTTCCATTTCTATAATATTGTCCTCAAGTACCCCGCCCTTGTATAGACCCTCCATATACTCCTTCCACCTTTCTGCTTTTCCTTCTTTGCTTATAACTGGGTTTCCATCTGAGCTCTTGATATTCATACAAGTGGTTCTCTTTTCTCCAAAGGTCTCTTTAATTTTCCTGTAGGCAGTATCTATCTACCCCTAGTGAGATAAGCCTCTACGTCCTTACATTTGTCCTCTAGCCATCCCTTCTTAGCCATTTTGCACTTCCTGTCGATCTCATTTTTGAGACGTTTGTATTCCTTTTTGCCTGCTTCATTTACTGCATTTTTATATTTTCTCCTTTCATCGTTTAAATTCAATATTTCTTCTGTCACCCAAGGATTTCTACTAGCCCTCGTCTTTTTACATACTTGATCCTCTGCTGCCTTCACTACTTCATCCCTCAGAGCTACCCATTCTTCTTCTACTGTATTTCTTTCCCCCATTCTTGTCAATTGTTCCCTTATGCTCTCCCTGAAACTCTGTACAACCTCTGGTTCTTTCAGTTTATCCAGGTCCCATCTCCTTAAATTCCCACCTTTTTGCAGTTTCTTCAGTTTTATTCTACAGTTCATAACCAATAGATTGTGGTCAGAGTCCACATCTGCCCCTGGAAATGTCTTACAATTTAAAACCTGGTTCCTAAATCTCTGTCTTACCATTATATAATCTATCTGAAACCTGTCAGTATCTCCAGGCTTCTTCCATGTATACAACCTTCTTTTATGATTCTTGAACCAAGTGTTTGGTATTATTAAGTTATGCTCTGTGCAAAATTCTACGAGGCGGCTTCCTCTTTCATTTCTTACCCCCATTCCATATTCACCTACTATGTTTCCTTCTCTCCCTTTTCCTACTCTCGAATTCCAGTCACCCATGACTATTAAATTTTCGTCTCCCTTCACTATCTGAATAATTTCTTTTATCTCATCATACATTTCATCAATTTCTTCGTCATCTGCAGAGCTAGTTGGCATATAAACTTGTACTACTGTACCAGGCATGGGCTTCATGTCTATATTGGCCACAATAATGCGTTCATTATGCTGTTTGTAGTACCTTACCCGCACTCCTATTTTTTTATTCATTATTAAACCTACTCCTGAATTACCACTATTTGATTTTGTATTTTTAACCCTGTATTCACCTGACCAGAAATGTTGTTCCTCCTGCCACCGAACTTCGCTAATTCCCACTATATCTAACTTTAACCTATCCATTTCCCTTTTTAAATTTTCTAACCTACCTGCCCGATTAAGGGATCTGACATTCCACACTCCGATCCGTAGAACGCCAGTTTTCTTTCTCCTGATAACGACGTCCTCTTGAGTAGTCCCCGTCCAGAGATCCAAATGGGGTACTATTTTACCTCCAGAAAATTTTACCCAAGAAGACGCCATCATCATTTAACCATACAGTAAAGCTATATGCCCATGGGAAAAATTACGGCTGTAGTTTCCCCTTGCTTTCAGCCGTTCGCAGTACCAGCGCAGCAAGGCCGTTTTGGTTAGTGTTGCAAGGCCAGATCAGTCAATCATCCAGACTGTTGCTCCTGCAACTAGTGAAAAGGCTGCTGCCCCACTTCAGGAACCACATGTTTGTCTGGCCTCTCAAAAAATACCCCTCCATTGTGGTTACACTTGCTGTACGGCTATCTGTACCCCTGAGGCACGAAAGCCTCCCCACCAATGACAAGGTCTATGGTTCATGTGGGGGGGGGGGGGGAAGTTGGGGGGAGGGTTCCATATAAACTTAATTATTTCTGTAGACAGTTCATTAACCCAGGAATCAAGAATCTTGATTATTTTTGCGTGTTATCAAGATCGATACTGGCAAGACATAGGTCCTGGGAATTCTGAGACTTTAGACAATGATTTAATTCAAAGTCTGAATGTGGATAATAAATGACAGAAGAAATATTTTTTCATGTGATATAATTACAGATTAACAATTTTCTGATTTCTTTTTCTTTACTTTATTTTGAGCCTTTCTTCTGTCCAAATGGCATGATTCGTGGCCAGTAGGAAATCCCCTATAGTTTTTGACAAGTGAGTTTTTGAGTATCAAAATGCGTGACATAAATGCCCATATCTCACATTTATTACACCACCAAGGAATCATAGACCTTAGTATGTGATATAAATTTCAACTTGATGTGTCTACTTCTACCTGAGAAAAGGGGGTCTGAACAGACGGACGGGCAGGCAGACACTTAGATAACAAAAGACTGCTTCTCTCTTTCTCTGTGATATAATCACAAATTTACAATTTTTGTATTTTTCCCTTTTATGTGTACCGTGAAAACTTGCTTTTTAATAAATTTCATAATTCTTGGTCAACCGAAGGTAACCTTTAGGCTTTGATGAGTGAGTTTGTGGGTATCAAAATATGTGATCTAAACTATTATATCTTTTGACTGCATTGCCTGAAAAGCTTAATTTTTTTTACACCAACAAGGGACCATGGCCCTTGGTATGTGGCATAAATTGGAACTTGGTATGTCCACCTGTTCTTGAAAATAAGGGGTCTTAACAGATGCCCCCCTGCGGGTTCGGGGGTTAGATTAGGCCCGCGGTATTCCTGCCTGTCGTAAGAGGTGACTAAAAGGAGTCTCAAATGTTTCGGCCTTATGTGATGGTCCCCTCTCGGGTTTGACCTCCATCTTTCTAAATTATTCTGCAGACCGAACCAATTGGGGAAGGGCGCCTTACATGGTGCACTGTATCCGTCGTGCATTGAGACCTTTAGCCGGCTTTTTCGTTGTTGCTATGGTGTCCCGCTCGTTTTCCATCTCTTGGGCGAGGATACGTCCCTGAGTGCGATTACCACGCTGCACTCTGCAGTGTTGCTTTTAACTGCGAAGACGACCTTGGACATTTTTTGCACCTAAGATCCAGCACGGTAGCCAGTCCGTTGTGGTGGGGCCGCCATGTACCCTGTTGGTTGTAGCCCCCTGACAACACAGGGATCGCTCTACTGATGCCTGCGCCGTTAACTCCCCACGTATGCCAAGGAGTAGATGCCCATCTCCCTGGGGCATCAGGACTCCCGGCAATGGCCATCCTGCCAGGTGGCTATTGCTGCGGCTGGGTGGCGCCCGTGGGGAGGGCCCTTATTCGGAGTAGGTGGCATCAGGGCAGATGACCCGCAATGAAGCGTGGTACATCATCTCTTGCTGGCGGCCAGCCACCAGCAGTCTCTAAGCGTTTGAGGGCTCATTTTAAAGCTAACGTTTATGACCCCCAAATCGTTCCCATCCCTGGCCACACCATGGGAGGAACGAAAGGCAATGAATGACAGTGACGTGTATTCGCCCAGGTATCTCGTCTGTACCAGAGCTGATGGTGACTCGTTTCTTTCTGTGAAGCCTCAGTTCTTTGTAGAGCATTTAGAGGACAAGTTTTGGGGAGGTGGAGGGCTTGGCAAAATGCACTCTGGGTCAGTTTTGATAAAAACGGCATCCTCTGCCCAGTCACGCAGGTTACTTGCTTGTGACAAGTTGGGGGATGTTAACGTTACCATCACCCCACATAAGAGTTTAAATAGGGTCCAGGGTATTATTTTCCATTGGGACCTACTTTTGCAGTCTGATGACGAGCTGCGCGCCAATTTAGAGCGCCGAGGTGTACATTTCATCCGGCGCGTTCATCGGGGTCCGAGGGACAATCGGGTAGCTACCGGTGCCTTCATCTTGGCCTTCGAAAGTGATACATTACCAGAGAAGGTCAAGGTGATGGTCTACCGATGTGACGTCAAACCCTATATCCCTCCCCCGATGTGGTGCTTTAAGTGCTGGAAGTTCGGTCACATGTCCTCTCGCTGTACTTCTAGCCTCACATGTCGAGATTGTGGACGCCCATCTCATCCCAATACTCCATGTGCTCCGCCTCCCGTCTGTGTCAACTGTGGAGAGCCTCATTCACCTTGCTCGCCGGACTGCAGTATCTTACAGAAAGAACGCAAAATCATGGAATATAAGACCCTGGACTGACTGACCTACACTGAGGCTAAGCGGAAATTTGAACGGCTCCATCCCATGCGCATGATGTCATCTTATGCCTCCACTGTCACTCCTGCTCCAGCTCCTTCAGCTGCAAGACATACAGTCAGCTCTCAGAGTCAGAGGACCTCACCTGCCCCCTTGACGATGGGGGCCCCTGCTCCCACACCATCTACCTCGGGAGCAGCACCCACTAAACCACTGGGGACACCAGTCCCCACTTCTAAGCCGGAGAAGCGTAAGTCTTCTTCGGCTTCTCTCGCTCGGAAGGGATCCCTTGGGTCACTCCCTTCCCAGGTTCCTACCAGCGGCACAGCAGACACCAACCAGTGGCTGAAGAAGCCACAGGTCGCTGGTCGTCGGGCTTCGCAATCCTCTTCGGTTCCGGAGACTGACTCCAATAAGCCCTCTCAACAACGACAACCAAAGGAACAGCGAGAGAAAACGACTTTGAAGACCCGTAAGACCAAGACACCTGCGGTGGCACCTACTCCACTGCTACCTACAAGCTCTGCATCTGAGGATGAGTTGGAGATCCTTGCATCCGCTGAGGACCTCGATCTCGCCGGTCCCTCAGATGCAATGGATAGCACTTGCACGGGTGCTCCATCGGAGGCAGCAGGTGAACCAGCGGCATAATCTGCCTTCCCAGTCCCGTCACGCCTTTCTCCGCCATGGACAATACCATCCTCCAGTGGAACTGCAGCGGTTTCTTCCACCATCTAGCTGAGCTCCGACAACTTATCAGCCTTCACCCTTTCTTCTGCATTGCTCTTCAGGAAACTTGGTTTCCAGCAATGCGAACCCCCGCCCTCCGTGGCTATCGGGGTTATTATAAGAACCGGGCAGCTTATGAAAGGGTGTCTGGTGGCGTCTGCATATATGTCCTTACCTCTCTTCACAGCGAGTCTATCCCTCTACAAACAGCTTTAGAGGCTGTCGCTGTTCGGGTGTGGACGCCACAGGCTGTTACCGTCTGCAGTCTTTACCTTCCACTGGATGGTGATGTCGCGCAGCATGTCCTGGCTGTGCTGATAGCCCAATTGCCGCCACCTTTCTTATTACTGGGCGACTTCAACGCCCATTACCCTCTGTGGGGTGGGACAGAGGCGCCACCATGGAGCATTTATTGGCACAGCTCGATCTTTTGCTGGTAAATGATGGTTCCTTCACACACTTCAGTATGGCGCATGGCACATACTCCGCCATTGACCTTCCAATCTGCAGCCCTAGCCTCTTCCCATCTGTCCAATGGAGAGTGCATGACGACCTGTGTGGCAGCGACCACTTTCCGATCTTTCTGTCACTGCCACAGCGTCAGTCTTCTGGGCGCCCTTGCAGGTGGGCAATGAAGAAGGCTGACTGGGACTTGTTTTCCTCCACTGCCGCTACTGAGACTCTCTCTAGTGACGACATTGACGCTGTGGTTCAATCGGTCACCACGGGCATCGTTACTGCTGCCGAATCTGCCATTCCCCGTTCTTCTGGGTCTCCTCGGCGGCGGACTGTCCCTTGGTGGTCGCCTGAGATCGCTGAAGTGATTAAAGATCGCCAGCGGGCGTTCCAGTGTCACAAGCGACATCCCTGCATTGAACACCTCATCAACTTCAAACGGCGCCAAAGCAAGCAGGAGTGCTGGGAGCAGTATGTGTCTACCATTGGCCTCCATGTCACTCCATCGCAGGTCTGGGCCAAGATTCGACGCATCTATGGCTTTCCGACCCCTGTCAGCATCCCTGCACTCTCACTGAATGGAACAGTTTGTACTGACTCTGCCGTCATTGCAAACCGCTTGGCAGAGCTTTTTGCTATGAGTTCTGCTTCTGCGAATTACCCCCTGGCCTTCCGCTCCATTAAAGAGCGGATGGAACGTCGGAGCCTTTCGTTTCGCACCCACCATCCAGAATCGTACAATGTTCCACTCAGTGAGTGGGAATTCCGCAGTGCCCTTGCCGCTTGTCCTGATACCGCTCCTGGGCCCAATAGCATCCACTGTCAGATGCTGAAACACCTTTCAGTGGACTGCCAGCGACGGCTCCTCGACCTTTACAACCGTATTTGGGTCGAGGGTGAGTTTCCGTCGCAATGGCGGGAAAGTATCGTTATCCCCATTCTCAAACCAGGCAAGAACCCTTTGGAGGTGGACAGATACCGTCCCATTAGCCTCACCAACGTTCCTTGCAAGTTGCTTGAACGGATGGTGAGCCGGCACTTTAATTGGGTACTGGAGTCTCGGGGCCTTCTGGCTCCGTCTCAGGGTGGGTTCTGTAAAGGCCGCTCCGCCGCCGACAATCTGGTGAGCCTGGAGTCGGCCATCCATACTGCCTTGGCCCGCCCTCAGCATCTGGTCGCTGTCTTTTTCGACATGTGGAAGGCGTACGATACGACATGGCGTCATCACATCCTTTCTACACTTCATGGATGGGGTCTTCGGGGCCCTCTGCCAATCTTTATCAGAAATTTTCTGTCGTATCGTACCTTCCGCGTGCAAGTCGCGGCTTCCCATAGTTCCTCCCGAGTCCAGGAGAACGGGGTACCTCACGGATCTGTCCTCAGTGTCTGCCTGTTTTTAATTGCCATAAATGGGCTCGCTGCAGTGGTGGGACATTCTGTCTCTGCTTCCCTGTATGCTGACGACTTCTGCCTTTACTACAGCTCTATTGGCATTGCAGCTGCTGAACGTCAGCTACAGGGCGCTATCCGTAAGGCGCAGTCTGGGGCTGTAGCGCATGGGTTTCAGTTTTCGGCTGCCAAGACCCATGTTATGCATTTCTGCCGGCGACGCACTGTCCACCCGGAGCCGCGGCTTTATCTTGATGGCGAACTTCTTGCTGTGGTTGAGACACATATGTTTTTGGGTGTAGTTTTTGATGCCCGGTTGACTTGGCTGCCTCATATTCGGCAGCTTAAACAGATGTGTTGGCGGCATGTAAATGCTCTTCGATGCCTTAGCCACACCAGGTGGGGCGCCGACCGATCTACTATCCTTCGGCTCTACCAGGCGTTAATCCAGTCTCGTCTGGATTATGGGAGCCTGGCTTATGGCTCAGCATCCCCATCTGCGTTGTGGGTGCTGGACCCAATACTGCACAGCGGGATCCGACTTGCCACTGGTGCCTTCCGCACCAGCCCTGTGGACAGCATACTTGTGGAGGCAGGTGTCCCTCCACTGCGATTGAGGCGCCAACATTTACTGGCGGCTTATGCTGCCCATGTTTTTAGCTTGCCCGGGCATCCAAACTATCGTCTCCTGTTCCCGCAATCGGTCGTCCATCTGCCAGAACGTCGGCCCCGGTCAGGTTGTACGATCGCGGCCCGCGTAACAGAGCTTCACTCTGGGCTTAGGGTTTTCTCTGTTCCACCTCCTTTCTGGGCCACTTTGCGGACACCCCCATGGTGTGTTCCTTGCCCTTGCCTTCGGCTCGACTTGGCACAGGGCCCGAAGGACTCAGTCCCTCCAGAGGCCTTCTGCCGCCGCTTTTATTCCATCCTGGCCACGTATCAGTTCTCTGGCGTTGTATACACTGATGGTTTGATGGTTGCTGGTCGTGTCGGTTATGCGCTAACTCTAGGGGACCATTCCGAACAATGTTCCTTGCTGGATGGCTGCAGCGTTTACACTGCTGAGCTGGTCGCCATCTTTCGTGCCCTAGAGTATATCCACTCCTGCTCAGGTGAGTCCTTCGTTATCTGTAGCGATTCCCTGAGCAGTTTACGAGCTCTCAACCAGTGTTTCCATCGTTCTCGTCTGGTGATGGCTATCCATGAGTCCCTGCATACTCTTGCACGTAGCAGCTGCTCTGTGGTCTTTGTGTGGACCCCAGGCCGTGTTGGGATACCCGGCAGTGAGAATGTTGACCGCCTGGCGAAAGAGGCCACCAGTAAACCACCTCTGGAGATTGGCCTCCCGGCGAATGATTTGCAGGCACTATTACGCCGCAAAGTTTTCGATTTCTGGGCTGCGCTACAACCTGCGCAACCTGCCCGTTCCAAACAAACTCCGTCGTATCAAGGAGACGACGACTGTTTGGCGGTCATCCATGCGAGCCACCCGCAGGGACTCAGTCGTCCTTTGTCAGCTCCGCATTGGCCACACCCGACTGATGCACAGTTATTTACTGTGTCGTAAGGATCCACCTCTTTGTCGTTGTGGGGCGTCCTTGACGGTGGTCCATATTCTGTTGGAGTGCGCCCTTTTAACTGTGCTCAGGCAGACTTTTGCGCTGCCTGATACGCTCCCTGCGCTTTTAACTGACGACTCTGCCATAGCGGACTTAGTTTTACGTTTTATTCGGGCAGGGGGATTTTATCGCTTAATGTAAATGTGTGTGTTTTTTGTGTTGATTCTGGCCTATGGCCTACGATTTTAGTCTGCTTTTTTCATGCGTTTCTCAGTGGTTGGCTTTTCCCTTTTTTCTCTATGGTCGGCCAACCACCGTCACACTCGGTGTGATTTTAATTTGTTTTGTCTGTTCTTTGTCGGAGTATTTCTCGTCCTGTGTCGTCTGCCGTCTTTCCTGTTGTCCGTTTTTTCACCTCTTCGGGTGATTTTAGCTTTTTTGGAAAAAGGGACCGATGACCGTCGCAGTCTGGTCCCTTTAATCCCCCAAACCAACCAATCTTAACAGATGGACAGAGAGACATTTAGAGAGCAAATGACAAAAAAATTCTTCTGATATAATTACAAATTATCACTTTCCGGATATTTTCCATTATCCGTACTGTGAAACCTTGCTTCTAACACTAAATTGCACAATTCTATGTCAATGGGAAGTATACTATAGGTTTTGATGAGTGAGTTTTCATGTATCAGAATATACTGCTTGGAGTGGGAGAGGGGAGGAGAAGAGGGCGGGGGAGGAGGAATTAGTGCACTGGGAAAGACTATGTCAATTTTGACCTGATGATTGCATATGCCTCATGGGTGATAGTAGATGTACTGATAATGGTTTCATCATTGTCTGCCAATAAATAGCATAATGGCATAGCTACCAGTGCACCATCTGTCTCTGCCCTGTATTAGGGATGGCTCACAGCCAGAATGCTAATTGTGGTGCAGTTGTGTGAACAAGCAGGCAACCAAGCCACAGAGATGCACTCATGCTTCCTACAGCCAACTGAGTGAGTTTGAAAGGGGTCAAATTGTGGCTTACTGAGTGGCAGGATGGTCCTTTCAGAGAATTGAAACATAAGTTGGATGTGCTGTGTCAATTGTGCAACAATGCTGGTATCAGTGGTCATGTAAACATTCTTACGCTAATAGATGAGGTTCTGGACATCCACGCAGCACAGATGCACCAGGATTATTGTAATATAAGGGCAGCAATGGCAGATCATACAGCCACCACAGCACAGGTAGAGGGCATGTCAATACAGATGTGTCAACATGAACTGTTGCGAACTGGTTATTAGCAATAGGACTATGAGCACACACATCTCTAGCCCATCTTCCGCTCACACTACAACCTTGTCATGCATGGCTCGACGGGTGCCATCAAAGGAACACCTGGAAGGTGAAATGGCAAGCTGTGGTCTTCAGTGATGAAAGCAGGCTCTGGATGCATGCAAGTGATTGTCATTTGCATGTTCAGTGTAAACTTAGTGAATGCTGTCTCATAGAGTGCATTTGTCTAAAATATACTGGCCACACCCCACGCCTAATGATCTGGGGTGTATAAGCTACAACTCGTGTTCACCTGTGTTGTCTCCGGACGGGATGCTAATCAACACTGGGTACATGCAGAATGCTGTTGGACCTATTCTTTTGCCATTCATGAAACAAAATGGCACTGTGTTATTTCAAGAGGATAATGTTCACCCGCACACCCCGTGAAACTCAGTGTGCTCTGCAAGATGTGCAGCAACTTCGTTGCCCACCATGATCTCCAGACTTGCCTGCAATCGATCAAGTGTGGGATACGGTGAGAGAAGTGACTCGTGCACTCATCAGCCAATGACTGGTACAGAACTATGTGAACAGGTTGAGCAGGTGTGGCATAGCATATCCCAGGACAGTTTTTGCGATCTGTATGATCAACTGGATGGCAGAGTCACCATCTGAATTGGCTGTCTTGTAGGCTACACCGCGTACTAACAAGTGTGCTTCAGCATGGGTTGATACCTGGTACCTAAGAACCACTCGTGCTATTGATCTGTAAATGTAATCATTTCATGTGCACCTTGTGCTCTGTTGCAACAGAAATCTTAAGTGAATTAGAAACCTCTAAAAGGGTGTCCTAATATTTTGAATATTTTTGTTCCAGCAGTGAATTTGTTACAAATGGTCACATCTTTTGTTTGCATTGACTTTGAAGCTTAAGTTTTTTACACCACCAAGGGACCATAGATCTTAGTATATGACATAAATTTCAGCTTAATTTGTGTACCCGTTTCAAAGAAAAAGGGATCTTAACAGGCAGACAGAAAGGTAGACATTCGAATAACAAATGACAATCAAATATTTTTTTGTGATGTAGTTATAAATTAAGCATTTTCGGATTTTTTCCCTTTGGTTGTCTGTGAAATCTTGCTTCTAGCCAATTTTCATGATTCTAGGTCAATGGGAAGTAACCTACATGTTTTAATGACTGACTTTGCAATTGAATCGTTTATTTCAGAAACCACCTAAGTGACACTTTTAACAAAATGGAGATTTTGATGGGATGTTACTATTTGGAGGTGAATACATCATTTATTGCAGGAACAGCCTATGTTCCATAAGTCGATGAATAGGAAATGCAGATCTATATTGTATTCATAGAACTCTTCCATGTTTTGTCTTATCACAAATATTTGATCAGTTGTTCCTCTGTCTGGTTGAAAGCCACACTGATATTCCAGTAGTATGTCTTCTGCGCACTTCTGTATGTTTCTGAAGATCTTATAATCTGTGCTTAGGAGTGTTATACCTCTATAGTTTTCACAAGCTGTTCTATCCCCTTATAAATGGGGACTGTTATTCCAGTTTTCCAATTATCTGGTATAGGTTCTGTTTCCCATATATCAGATATTTTTATGTGCCGTTCCTTTTATTACAGCCTCTCCACCAGTTTTTATTAATTCAAGGATGATGCTGTCTTCCCCAGGGGCTTGATTGTTTTTTTTTGTCTTGTGCACAGCCTGGGAGACTCTTGTGATGTTGGCATTCTTTCCTTATTGGCATCATTGTCTACTTCCAGCTCCAATCTTTCCTCTTGTGCAGCTGTCTCTTCATCTTCTAAGCTGGCATTCAGTGTATTTTTGAAATACTCTGCCCTTCCTCCCAATATCTGTTTTTCCTCCCTCCTCATTTTCCCATCTTAACTGGGGCATGCCATTGTTTTTGGCTGGAATCTGCTCTTTATTTTGCCTACAGCATGGTAGAACTTTCTTATTTCACCCTGTTCCATTAACTATTCTAGTTCTTGAAATTTCGTCTTAGTCCACTCTCTTTTCTTTCTTTTGCATGGTCTGTTATCTCTTTTCCTGAATTCTCTATATTGTTCCACATTACTTCTGATTTCTCTCTGTGGCACTTTTATGCTTTTCCTGTTCTTTTTCTCTATTCCTGGCCTGCAATCTTTGTCAAACCATATCTGTGTTCCTTTGTTCCTTCCTATGCCAGTTATTTCTTTTGCAACATCTTTAATGGCTTTTTCAATCCTGTTGCACCTTTTGTCTACTCCTACTGCAGTATCTTCATTGCTCAACTTTCTGCTTAGTTTTACTTCATCAGGGATTTTCAGTTTGTCACTGTTCCAGTTCATCTTCTTTTGTGTTCTGTTGCCATTTGTTAATGACAGTTTCTTTCCCAAAACTGATTTTATCACAAAGTGATCTAAGTTACTGTTTGGTCCTCCGCAGCTCCGTGCATCTATAATTGATGTGGAGTGGTGTGCAGTTCCTAAAATATGGCCAGTCTGATTGACTACTCCATTGACTGCAGACTTCAAGGTACCCAGATGGATTCTCTTGAGTGAGAAGCAGGTACTTTTAATAGTCACATTATTACATTTTCTTCATGTAGTGCATACTTTCCAGAAGCTCCATATTGATGTTCATTCCTCCCTATTTTTTCATTAAAATCTCCTGTTACTTGCATCAGGTCATATTTAGGCACTGCACAGCATACTTTTCCAAGTCTTTGTAGAAATGTTATTTTATTATGTCCTCTTTTTACTCTGTTGGTTCATGTGCATTTACTATTGATGTGTTCCTAAATTTCCTTCTTAGTCTATGTCTGCATATCCTTTCATTTATGGATTCAAATTCTAATAGGCTTTTCTTAACTTCACTAATTATTATAAACCACATTCCAAATTGGCCTGTTCTTTCATCTGGTCCACTGTGTACCAATGAGTACTCAGGTTTATCTATCTGCCCATTTCCTTGTCATCTTATTTCCTGTAGCCCAATGACACCGTACTTAAATTTTAAAATTTAATTGGCTATTTCTTTCATTTTTCCAGGCTGAAGCATTGTCCTTACATTCCATGATGATTTTCTCGTATCCTTTATCTGTTTCCTTTGTAGGGGTCGTGATACATGTTTTCCATCCAGTTTCTGAAGCTTCTGTTGAATTTACACGATATTGTTTTTTTACAGCATGGTGTTGTTAGCCCCACAACAAACCCCCTACCTAGAGGATCAGTATTTGTAATAGGTTTGCTCTATGGAAACTGGCTTCGCTATGCCTCTAGAGCCCTGCTTGCCCTATGTTGTGGGACAGACTTTGTCTGGCTCCTCAATCGAGACTAGTCCACCTTGGGTGACCCTGCAGTAACTATGCTACCACTGACACAGCTCTCTACTTCAATGAAGTGCACAAACCCTCCCACTCAGCACTGAAGGTGCCTACTGTAAGGTGGTGTCCCCAGGAGGTGCACAGGCTAGTGGGTAACTTTCCAGACGCAACCTCTTGTTTCGCTGATGTACATCTTGATGTTGTGGGACAATAGTCCTCCTTGAACAGCCGGTAATATCTTCTTACAACAATCAACTGAATCTCGCACTGTCCGGAGGCAACACCTGTGGACATCACCACCACAGTAATCTTAGCCTCTGCCTTCACGTCAGGTGGGCCAGCTAGGTTTGGCTGCCCACTCCATGTAACTTTGATCGAAGCAGGCATCTCGAATCGGAATTGTTTGACCAGTTGGCTAGTTTCTGCAGGTATGTATATCGTAACACTATTACCTACCACCCCACTAGTAATGGCATGGTTGAAAGACTGTTCTCCTGGATCTAAGAATGATGTATAACCAAGATTTGGACTCCTGAGATGTGGAATTAGTCTACAGTGAACCACTGCGCCTTCCAAGGGACTTGGTCGAGACCAGCTCACTGCAGCTACCAACTCAGAATCAGATGGAATCCTTCAACGGTCAAGAGACCACATCCCGAGACAGTGCTCCAACAACTTATGTGCTCTATGATTTGGGAAGCTGCATGTACGTGATGCTTTGAACGGACGGTATTAATCCACCGCTGCAACCACCAATCACTGGCCCATGTCCTGCAACAAAGCACACAGACCTTAGACATTGTGGTAAACGGCAAGTCAATGACTGTTGCCATTAACTGCGTCAAACCTACATACTTGTTCAAAGAAGAGCTGCTGGCCACAGCACTGAGACTACAGCAACCTTCAGTACAGGCGATACAGTTCCTACCGCAAGACCAACAACCAGCCGACACTGACGAAGAGCGCACGACTCATTCCGGTCACCATGTACATTTCCTGGCCCAGTTACGTGATGACGCTGTGCTTCCGTTGCGAGGGCTGATGTAGCATCTGCTAAGAAGTTTGCGTCAACTGGCAATCTTATAGTGTTCAATGGTGCAGTTTTGTATGTGTGTGATCTGTGTTAACAAATTAGTTGCAGCTGTCAAACATCTTCTTCGCCAACCACCAGGGGTGCTATTTTTCATAATATGTTCTATATTCTTTTGTATTGTTTATTCCTTGGCTTGTGAATTTTTATATGACTTTGTTTATTCCATATTATTATGTATTGTTGTGTACCAATTTCTCAGGGATACAGTGTAAGTGACCATTTTTTTCTGTTTTACCTCTTCCTGGGTTATGTGCACATTCAGATTGTTTCACCTGTGAGTTAAATGTTTGGATTCATACCAACTTAGAGATTAACCACTTGTTCAATCTGTTTGGCAGACACTGTTACTGAAATAAAGAGTTTTGTTCCATGAAACCTCCAGACTGATTTTGTTCACATCAAGCAAAGGTCAATTACCTCAAATTGTGCTAATCCCGACAAAACTACCAGTATAAAATTATTAATACCTGCAAATAACTCCACACATTTAGTGGAAAAGTAGTTTATTTTTGTGAGTAGTTTTTATCCATTTCAGTCTCATCTTTGGATAAAGTATGTCAAAGGTTTGTGTAACTATTCTTAAAGCACCACCAAGTGATGTGCTGCAGTGGGAAGATTTTGGACTCACTTTCAGGAAGACAGTGGTTCAAATCCCCATCTGACCATCCAGATTTATGTTTTCTATGGTTTTCTTAAATCACTTAAGGTGGATGCTAGGCTGGGTCCATTGCAAAACACATGAATCATTTCCCTCCCACTTCTTGCTCAATATGAACTTGTTTTCAATCTCTAATGACCTTGTCTTCAATAGGACACAAAAACCCAGACCTTCCTTCCTTCCTTCCTTTCTTCCTTCCTTCCTTCGTATAGCATCATGCTGGTCTGTGGATATGGTCTTGGTGTCAGAAAAGGGTAGAAAAAACATCTTTGGTTGTTACATCCAGAATATACTCTCTTGAGCACTAACATGTTGAACTAAAGTAATTATAATATTGACTTTGGTTTATTGTCTTATGGGATGCCTTTGGAAAAAATGCTCTCATTCTCTTAATGGAACGGCATAGGAGAGAGAGAGCCACAATAAAAACTCGTTGAGTTACAGCACAACATTCATTTGAACATGGAACGCCAGAATGCAACCATTTGAAAGGTGTTACTTGATTTTAAATTCCCACCAAATAATGCGTAAGGGAATTAATGTAGTTTCTACTTCTCCATCTTTCCTCTTCTTTAAGACCACACGTCTGGCAAAAATTCACTTGCAGTATATTAAAATATTCTCATGCCAAATGTAATGTAATGTAGGTGTAATTATGTTGTTTAATATCCCAGAAATTTATTTAGTCAATAACTTTTATTTATATGGTGTGATACACTGAACAGATGGTGGTAGTATTGCATACACAAGGTATAAAAGGGCAGTGAATTGGTGGAGCTGTCATTTATACTCAGTTGATTCAGGCAAAAAAGGTTTCTGACATGTGGCTGCATGATGGGAATTAACAGACTTTGAACACAGAATGGTTGTTGGATGTTGGTGCATGGGACATTCTATTTCAGAAATAATTAGGAAATTCAATATTATGGGATCCACAGTGTCCAGAGTGTACTGAGAATACCACATTTCAGGGATTCCCTCTCACGACAGACAACTTAGTACCTGACAACCTTCACTAATGGCTGTGAAAAAGATGTCTGTCTAGAGTTGTCAGTGCTAACAGACAAGCAACACTTCATGAAATCGCCACAGAAATCAATGTTGGATGTACAACAAATGTATCCATTGGGAAAGTGTTCCAGAAATTGATGATAATGGGCTATAGCAGAAGACAATCAACACGAGTGTCTTTGCTAACAGCATGACATCACCTGCAGCACCTCTCCTAGGGATATGACCATATTGTTTGGACCCTAGACAACTGGGAAACTGTATTCTGGTCAATGAGTCCCGATTTCAGTTGGTAAGAGCTGATGGTAGTATTCAAGTGTGGTGCAGACCCCAGTAGGCTGCTGACCCAAGTTGTCAACAAGGCACTGTGCAAGATGGCGGTGCCTCGATAATGGTGTGGGCTGTGCTTAAAGAAATGTACTGGTTCCTCTGGTCCAGCTGCACCGGTCATTGACTGAAAGTGGTTATGTTCAGCTACTTGGAGAGCATTTGCAGCCATTCATGCACTTCATGTTCCAAACCAACGATGCAATTTTAATGGATGACAGTGTGCCATGTCACCAGATCACAATTGTTCGTGATTGTTCTAAGACAACCAGTTATTATTTTAGATGATACTCTTTAAATGTATTGTTGTCGTTAGCATCCAAGGAAACCTGTTTGGTGGTAGACTATCAAAAGCTGATATTTGTTGCAAAAGGGGCCATTAGAAGTCATGACCAATGTGTGATGCACAAGGAGAACCTGAGTTAGAACAAAAAGATGCAAAACATGACATTCATTCTAATGAAAAAGTATCACATATATAATAAAATTGAATGGAAACACATTTACTATTAATCTTTTTTATACTTGCTTGCTCCTGTACATACGAATGCTTGTTCATTTAGAAAAGGTCCAGGTACAGAAATGTTCACACCATAAATATTTATTGAGAAATTTTCTGACAAAAATCTGTACCCTTTCACACTCTGTAGCATTAAAAACCCCAAGCAGAAAATAGAAGCATAATTTTCTGATTATTGTGAAGCAATTACCGATACTACCACACATAACTAATTTTGCCAGCCATATGAACATAAAGTGGCATTCTCCATATCAACAGTTAATAACTTGCTTAATGTTCCAGCATGAGTGTTAAGAAAAAGAAGAAGAAAAAGGAAGTAATCATAAAATCAATCTCATGCAGTGACTTACACTGATCTGAAATATCCAATCCCATGTCCGGCCATCCTGATTTAGGTTTTCCGTGATTTCTCTAAATCACTCCAGGTAAATACCGGGATGGTTCCTCTGAAAGGGCATGGCCGACTTCCTTTCCCATCCTGCCCTAATACAATGAGACTGATGACCTCGCTGTCTGGTATCCTCCCCCAAAAAACAACAACAACAACCACTTCCCACCACAAGATCGAATGGCATCTGGTAGTGTTGCGGTCATGTGACATGATAAAAAAAAGTATATAAGCTGAGCAGCTATGAATGGGGAATCATTCTAGCATTGATACAGGCTGAAACTGGGAACATCCACTGATACAAGCAACTTCAACTAAACACAGTGAAAATAATCAATTTTGCATAAGATAATGTAATTGGACAGATAAAACATATAATCATCAAACAGTGACAGGAGAACACATGTAAAAAAAAGGGGGTTTGACATTGAATCCTACCTTGAATAGTTCTGACCACAATCCCAACTTGATCCACCACCACTACCTCAAAATCATTTTTTACAAGTCTTCTAAGGATTCCTCACATTCAACAACACTTCACAATTCTTCCTCAGGTCCCTACAACATGTCTTCTGCAGAACTTCAGGCTCTCCGTTCGTGAAAAGCTGATGACTCCAACATTATTCTCACAACAGACAAAGAATCTACTACTGTGGTACATGACTGACAGGAGTATATTGTGAAGATCTACGCCAGCTGTCTGACACCTCTACATACAGCATCTGCCATCAAGATCCCATCCCTGTGATTCAAACTACTGACACCTCAATCCGTAGAACTTCTTACCTCACCCAAACAATGAATCCCCACCTTTTACCTTCTTCCTAAGATCCACAAACTCAATCATCCTGGGCGGCCTGTAGTTGCTGGCTTCAGAGTACCCATAGAACATCTCTTTGCCTTAGTTAATCAGCACCTGCAACCCACAGTACAAAGAGTTCCCTCCTATATTAAAAACACCAACTATTTCCTAGATCGTCTGAAATCCTTGCCCATCCCACACCCAGCACACACTTTTCTTTTCAACATTGATGCCACCTCCCTCTATACCAACATCCCCACGTACATGGTGTGTCTGCTGCTGAACATTTCCACAGTCAGTGCCCACCTGTTTCCAAATCTATGGCATACTTCCTGCTCACCTTAATCAACTTTATACTTACTAACAACTACTCCACCTAAGAGGGGCAGACAAACAAAAAGATCAGGGGTACGGCCATGGGAACCAGGATGGCTCCCTCCTATGCCAACCTTTTCATGGCTCACTTAGTGGGGGCTTTCCTGGGATCCATAAGCCTTCAGCCCATGGCCTGGTTCAGATACATTGATGACATCATTACCATATGGACTCATGGTGAGGATGACCTGTTAAGATTCCTGGAATCTCTGAATACCTTCTCCCAGTTACACTTCACATGGTCCTATTCTGAATCCCATGCCACTTTCTGTGATTTTAATTTCATCCTCACAGAAGGCCAGCTACACTCTTGTCCACATCATACCTACTAACACACAACAGTACTGACATTTTGAGAGTTGCCATCCTTTCCATGTCAAACGTTCCCTCCCATACAGCCTTGGCATTCGAGGCAAATATATTTGTTTGGATGCAGACTCTTTACAGTGACACGCCACCATTCCCACCACAGCCTTCACTGGACATCATTACCCCACTAGGCTAGTTCAAAAGCAGATTTCCTGAGCCATCACATCCAGTCCTAGTACTACTGATCCTTCCAAAAAACAACTTCAGAACACATCACTTGTCACTCAGTATTGTACTCATCTTAAATTTATTAATAAGGTACTTTCACAAGGCCATGACTTCCTAAAAATATGCCCTGAAATGAGATCCACTCTGTCTGGGATTTTGCCCACCACAACTAGAATAGCTTTTCATCACCCTCCCAATCCCCACAACATCCTTGTCAGACCCTATGGTCCTTCTGCACCCATCTCCCTTTCCTATGGCTCCTACCCCTGTGATTGTCCCCATTGCAAGATTTACTCTAGGCACCCTCGTACCATCACCTATACCAGCCCTGTAAATGGCGAAAACATATACTATCAAAGTGAGAGCCACCTGTGAAATGAGACATGTCATATATCAGCTGTTATATAAACACTGTGTGGCCTTTTACATTAGCATGACTACCAGCAAATTGTCAGTTACAATTGATGGGCATAGGCAGAGTGTGTATACTGGCAGCACACAATATACTGTTGCAAAACATGCTCTACAACATGATGGTTGTGACCTCCATGCCTGTTTCAACATGCACCCTCTGGTTTATTCCTCCAGACACCAGTTTCTCGGAACTCCACAGGTGGGAACTAACGCTACAACATGTCCTCGGTTCTCACCCCACCTGGCCTTAATTTACATTAATTTCTTCTATCTCGGCATTTCTTCATGGTAACTACTTTCTTCACTCCATTTAAGTTTTCTACATCTTTCATTTTCTGACCTGTCTATTTTTCACTGTCGTTCTCCCACCTCTGTTACATATAATGCATTTAGGTTTTCACACTTATTAACTCATGCACGATGTTTAAGCAGTAATATCTGTCTTGCATATTACCCTGTCTTCCACCTTTAAGTTTGCTGGTTTCCAAATATCATCTGGTGGAGTCTACACCGATCTGTCATTCCTTCTCATCCTGTCTGGCAAGTCTCTCCTGATCTGGGCTTCATGGATACTTTTTCTAACTCTACTCCTTTACCTAAAGCTCTCCTGTTCATTTCCCTTCACCTCTCTTCTGAAAGAAGGAGCCACTGGCTCCAAAAGCTTACATAAGTAAAACCTTTGTTTTATACATGTGTTCTTCTGCTGCCTCTTGGTGAGTAGATTTTTGACTAAAAGCAGATTGCTATGACCTGGCAACTAGAATCTCAGGAACAGTGAAGCTGGTTGGTTGTTCACATGCTAGTGTCACGAGCATCTATGCAAAGTGCTGAAAGGATGGTGCGACCATGGGTAGGCAGTGATGTGTTGGACATGCACGCCTTAACACAGAAGATGGAGATCGGAGTCTTGCCCATTTTGTAAAACCTGATAGATGGTGATCTGTGAAGAGTATAGTGCTGGTCCAGGCGCAACTCATTCAGAGCACACTGCCCAGTGTGCATAGTTGAAAATAGGTCTCTGCAGCAGATGATCACTGCATATAAGCAGTGTTGAGATTGGGCTGTGGATCAATGGAATCATGTTGCATCATTAGGTGAATCACAGTTCCTGGTTGGATGAGCCTCATTTCTTATTACATCAGGTTGATGGTCATGCCAACATTCAGACGAATGGACCATGCTCAGTCACAGAACAGTGGGTTGGTATTATGCTTTGGGGAATATTCATCTGGGCTTCCATGAACCCTGTGGTATGACTGCTGTGATGTACTTGAATATTATTACAGACTATCAACATGCCTTCATGCTTGATGTCTTCACTGACAGTCGTGATATCTTCCAGCAGGATAACAATTCATGTCATAAAGGCAGAACTGTGTTACAGTGGTTTGAGGGACACAATAGTGAGCTCTCATTGGTGTTTTGGCCACCAAATTTGCCTTAACTGCACCTAATTAATCACATCTGGGATTCTATTGGGTGCCAGCTTAGTGCCTACAAACCACCAGCTGATAATTTACAGGAATTTCATGACGTACTCCATATTACTAGATTTCTGGAAAGCATTTGACACAGTGCCCCAATGCAGACTGTTAATGAAGGTACAAGTATATGGTATGGGTTCCTAGATACGTGAGTGGCTTGAAGACTTCTTAAGTAATAGAATCCAATATATTATCCCTGACAGTAGGTGTTCATCAGAGATAAGGGTATTGACAGGAGTGCTCCAGTGAGGTGTGTTTGGAATGCTGTTATTTTCTGTATATGTAAATGGCCTGGTAGGCAGGGTAGCCAGCAATCTCTGCTTGCTTGCTGACATTGCTATGGTGTATGGGGGATGACAAATGTGAGGGACTGTAGGTGGATACAAGATGACTTGGACAAAATTTCTAGTTGGTGATGGCTGGCAGCTAGCTCTAAATGTAGAAAAATGTAAGTCAGTGCGAGTAGAAAAAAACAAACCTATAATATTCAGATACAGAATTAGTAGTGTCCTGCTTGACACAGTCACATCATTTACATGTCTGGGCAAATGTTAGAAAGTGATATGAAATGAATCAAGCGTGTTAGGATGTGGTATGGAAGGCGAAAAGTCAACTTCGGTTTAATGGGACAATTTTAGGACTGTGGTTCATCTGTAATGGGGACTGTTTGGGGTCTGCACCAGGTTGGGTTAAAGGAAGACATCGAAGCAATTGTGAGATGGGCTGCTAGATTTGTTACCAGTAGGTTCAGACAATGCACAAGTATTACAGAGATGCTTCGTGAACTCAAATGGGGTTTCCTGGAGGGAAGTCTACAGTCTTTTGCCGAACACTTTGGAGAAAATTTAAAGAGCTGGCTATTGAATAATTCTACTGCCACCAATATACATTTTACAGAAGGACCATGAAAATAAATAAAAGCAATTTGTGCTTGTGTGAAGGCATATAAGCAGTTTTGTTTCCCTCATTCTGTATGTTGAGTGGAAGAGGAAAGGAAATGACTACTAGTGATATAAGGTACCCACTGCCACACACCATACAATGGCTTGTGGAGTATGTATGTAGATGTAAATGTAACTGTAGACCTGCATATAAACATCTGGTACCATATATATCCAGAAACTTACCAAGGGCATGCTGAATCCACGCCTTTGCAGAATTGCTGCTGTGTTGGATTCCAAAAATAGACCAACATGGGGAAATCTCTTACCGAACTGCCAAAATTTTTCTTAACATTTGATGAAAGAATAAGTTTTCAAGCCAATGATAATACACAAAACAAACAACAGCCTCCAAAATACCACTCAGGAATACCAAATATCTAGTGAGTACAAACTTATTTCTAATTCATGCCTAATATTCTGTATTGGCTACACTGGTAGAACTTTTACAAAAAGATTTTAAAACATATAGGTGTACTGTCTCAAGAACAGAAATAAATCCAGTTTTGTTTCACATCTTGCTCAATACAAAAAATCTACAAAACATAGTAGAGAACCTTCATGTACTCCATTTTACCAATACAGACATATACAGTTACCAGACAAATACAAATTTATATCAAAACATATCAGATTATATTCTCAATGCACAGACCAAACTGACAAACAATTTTTTTTCCGTTCAAAACCTCTGATTACCCAAATACAGGTAACGTAGTTAGAAGTTAATCATTTCTCTTAAATTGTAAGCCAGTAGCCTCACAAATAATTATGCCTCTAATTTAAGCATGTAGCGTTAACAATCCTGTTTTTAATGGTTGTGGCCATACAACCATAATATGGAAAGGATAGATTGCTACTCGCCACTTAGAGGAGATACATATACAATGAGAAAAATGCTAGAAATATTTCCACACTTGGACAAAGTACACCTCCAAAAGTAGAAAATCCACATATATTCACACAAGCACAACTCATGTACATGTGGCCCCTTTCATCACAGTAAATACAAAAATGATAATTTTTCTGTTTTAGCTCTGAGCTCTGTCAGGGTTTCATTTGTGAGACAAGATGTGGCCTCATCTGTAAAGACAACTTTACAGAAACCAAACTTAGACGTGGTTGACAAGTTCTGCTCAGAAAATTGGGCAAGTATTCTATTGTAGGCTACTTTCTTAAAGGATACCTTATCTCTGTTTTTATAGATGGTGTTACTAGTATGTATGGGAGCCAAAAATCCAAGGAAACATGCCATGAATAATAGATAGATTTACTGTGTAAGGTAACTCAGTAGTTAAGGCATTGTGGCTATAGTCTTGTTTAAGGAGGTTCAAATTCCTGTCCGACCAAGCATATGTTATGGTGAATAGCAGGGTGACTACTTTGAAATGGATACACGCCATCCCCTTCACAACTGCTTAAGACGAAAACATGTGGAGAATTTGTAGATGAGAGGTACTAAGAAAACAAAAATCAGAATACTTGACAATACGTGCAAAACAGGTCACTCTCATTTGTTGCCTGTTTTTAAGAGTCACTAATTTGCCACTTATATTCTGGTTGGCCATATTTTGAGGTTTTCTCAGCTACTGAAGCAGCAGCTCTGATTCTGAGTGTCTGAATTTCTATGTCCGCCACAGCATGTTACAGCCAAATTTACTACAATTTACATTATTACATTTTATTATGTTGGTCCTCATTGTATTTTTAGCATTAGAATTTAATATAAATATTGAATTTTTTGGACAGATGGCATTGAAAACCCTCTATTTGGTGTTGAAGAAAAGGAATTCTTCAGAGAAAAGTACAAGGGACTGGTTCAAAAAGTACTGAAACAACATTTATATAAGTGGCAGTCCATAGAGTATGATAAAACAAAATCACTTGTGTACTTGATTGGAAGGTCAGCTGCGGAATATGCTGTTTTGTTCAGAATAATGAAAGAGATATCTAAAAGAGTTCCTGAATTCCAACCAAAGTCACTATTAGATTTTGGATCTGGTGTTGGGACAGCCATTTGGTAAGTACTATAATTCCAGTTTATAAATATGATAGTTGCATATTTCATTTAATTATCAGTATGAATTATCTGGGAAAATGAAGTAATTTGTCCACACTTCAAAGCCGTGCCATTAGCAGTGTGTTGTCATCCGCAAGAATGTGCTGCAAAAAGGCAATACTGTGAACTTAAGATAGAGCCCACCATGGGCGAGTGCCTGTTTAAACCCTGCCATGCTGTGCTCATGCTCAATCACGTTATTACTGCCTGCATATATTTGCCTTATCTTACTGTGTTCACTTTATGTTATGTTGGTTGGTTTACATGCTACAGTCTAATAAAATTGTACTAATAATCTTGGGCATATTGTGTGTTGTCCAAGTTACAACGCAAGTGATGACTAGTGTGGGATTGTTCTCCATGCGGTTTTCAGTCATCTGTTGCGTTTGTCTGATTACTGATGAGCTTTTATGCCAGCTGGTTGATCAGCAAGGGGTTCGTACTGTGATGTTGCGGCATCTCAGTCCACAGCAGGAGGTGCTCGTGACAGTGCAACACAATGAAACCCAGGTATTGCAAATGCCTGCCTCTGATTTGGCCAGTTCGGATCCATCTTAACCTGTGTCACCTGCCACATTGTCCCTTGCAACTCGTGTTTTGCCTGTCACTACTCTGGTCATGTATCTGCCACTGTTTCCAGCTTACAATGAGCCTGTTGAAGAATTGGAAGCCTATGGAAAATGGTTGTGGAAGCATTCTCATGCATTTGGATTTACTGATATCACCTTATGCTGTGATTTCTTCTTATATTGATTATCAGCTTGTGTGTATCAACTTCTTTGCCAACTGGCCCCCCTGCAGAATCCATCTTCACTCTCTTTTGATAACATGTGCGACCTGTTTTAAAAATATTACTGTAAATGGATGCATGTCATTGTTGCTCAGGTTGAGTTCTGTCAATGTAAGAAAGCAGCTGAACTTCTTGGTGTCAGATTTTCAGCATGTTAGAGCCATTCCATTATTCCATGAATACCAAATAATAGCCAGATCCACATCCAAGGCAAATCCCTTCTAATGAAGATTTCAGTTGCCTCTCTTAGCACCATCGAGGTGTACCATGCTAAGGCTAGCCACACACTGCGTGCTGTTCACACAAAGGAGCCGCTCAGTTTTACTGCCAAACCCACCTTTTACATCTCGTCATGCTACTTTCATTGCAGATGGATTTTCCTATAGCATTTACATGTTACAAATACAACTGCCTTAAGCATCAACCAGCTTTTAACAAACATACTTCTTTCATAAACATATTCATATTATAATAATTTAAAATTTCAACATATTCTTTTACTTTTTTCATATATACATTACGAAACTCTAATTTTCTTGCCATACATCAAGGAGTTCAAACAACACAGAATGCACACTTCATAAATTGCAGATATGCAGTTACTTAAAATAACCTATTCCTAATCGATATAA
Source organism: Schistocerca nitens (assembly GCF_023898315.1). Taxonomy (NCBI): domain Eukaryota; kingdom Metazoa; phylum Arthropoda; class Insecta; order Orthoptera; family Acrididae; genus Schistocerca; species Schistocerca nitens. The sequence goes on from NC_064614.1 coordinate 516,488,003, forward strand.
GTGTTACACTGCATCTCTTGTGGCCTGGCCAGGTACGCCAACCTGTGTAGCCGTCATCCTGTTTCCGGGCCGGGGTGGCTGTCTGGGCGCAAAGGTTTGCTCGTCCCCAAAATGGATTCACACTGTCATCTCCCAATGCTGCGGCCACTGTCTCTGTGACATCCATACAGAGGAGGGTCTCTGTGCATGTCATGTTGGATGCATCATGGAGACATCTTACAGCATTTTTGCATGCACCAGTGACCATTTGCCAGTAGCGACCATACTGATGGGGGACGGAACACCCTCCCATGAGAGCTCCTTACCATCATTTTGGCCAGCATGGGAACACAATGCAGTGCACACATTGCCATCTGTGGCGATCACTCACCCTAGCCATAAATACATCCTGCCTTTTGCAATATCCAGGAGACCATCATGAGTCGCCGTGATTTCAGTGTAATTATTGTCTCTGAATAAAAGTGTCATTCCTGTTCTTCTCTTTGTCTATTTCTTTCATTTACCTTCTGTACTATACTGTAGCAGTTCTTTCTACATATGGCCCAAGTTTCATGAGCTGTGTTAGTTGGCAGTGACACATTATGCAAAAGTTACTTTCATCCTTTAGTTTTGCAAACCAGTGTCAGGAAGGTCATGCTGTTGTAAATATCAGAACTGGTTTTATGAACAAGCTAGAATTTCTGATGGAGAATCTTGAAAATATTGTGTATATACCTGTTGTTATTTCTGACATAGATTCTAATTACAGTATTAACATAGAAAACCATGTAACAAATTTTATTGATAGAATTTTTAATTTTAGGGCTGTTAATTCAGTCTGGAGAGAGACCATGAAGGAATATTTTTGTGTGGATTCCTCCCGTGATATGAATGAAATTTCAAGTCTTATTGTGAGAGATGGAAATGCTAACAAAGATCTTCCAAAAGGAATCTTTTATCGACAGTTTCTGCCAGCCTCACACACAGTAAGGAGAAGATTTATATATTTTTTCTAATATTTAAACCATCTTTTGTGTAAAGAAATTATAGAGTATGAAGGATTTTCATAGGTATTGTAATTAATGTTTGCAAGAAAATGAGAGCTATATAAATAAGTGCCACAGTTAAATGATCTAGTGCAGATGTGTGTGTGTGTGTGTGTGTGTGTATGTTTATGTGTGAAGGTGAGGTACTGCATGTAAACTGATGTGACAAAAAAGTCATGGAATACCTCCTAATATCATGTCAGACCTCCTTTTGCGTGATATGATGCAGCAACTCGGCATGGCATGGACTCAGCGAGTCATTGGAAGCCCCTGCAGAAATATTGATCCATGCTGCTTCTATAGTCATTCACAATTGTGCAAGTGTTGCCAGCACTTGATTCTGTGCACGAACTGACCTCTCGATTACATCCCATAAATGTCCAAAAGGAGTAATGTTGGGCGATCTGGCTGGCCAAATCATTTCCTCAAATTGTCCAGAATGTCGTTCAAATCGGTTATGAACAGTTGTGACCCAGTGACATGGAATATTGTCATCTATAAACATTCCATTATTGTTTGGAAACAGAAAGTTCCTGAAGTGCTGCCAATGCTCTCCAAGTAGTCAAACATAACAATTCCCAGAATGAGATTTTCACTCTGCAACGGAGTGTGTGCTGATATGAAACTTCCTGGCAAATTAAAACTGTGTGCCGGACCGAGACTCGAACTCTGGACATTTGCCTTTTGTGGGCAAGTGCTCTACCATCTGAGCTATCCAAGCACGACTCACAACCTGTCCTCACAGCTTCAGTTCTGTCAGACGAGGTACTGGCAGTATTGAAGCTGCGAGGATGGGTCGTGAGTCGTACTTGGGTAGCTCAGATGGTGGAGCACTTGCCCGCAAAAGGCAAATGTCCGGAGTTTGAGTCTCGGTCCAACACACAGTTTTAATTTGCCAGGAAGTTTAATAACCATTTCCAGTCAAAGATTACAAAGGGCAGCTCCGACAATACACTGTCCTTTTATACATTGTGTACACAATACTACCATATATTTGCATATCGCTAACACGTGACTTTTGTCATTTCAGTGTATGCAGGCTGAACATTGTTTGCGGATGCTAAGGTAAGCAAAGTAAAGCAAAGCAAAACTATTTGTTCTGGCCCTGATGGGCCAACCGGGACTGATCGACCACTGTGTCATCCTCTGGCAGTCATCATTGTATGTGGTTCAGAGGAACATGGGATCATCATTCCACTCTCCTGCCTGTTGTTGGCTTTATTTGTCTTGGAACTGTTGCTTCTCACTCAAGTAGCCCCACAGTTGGCATCACAAGGCTGTGAGTGCACCCTGTTCCAGTCCTCTCACCAAGGAAATATCCCTGGCAGTACTGTGAACTGAAGCTGTGTCTTCCACATAGCAGCCAGAAATGCTGAGAACTGAACAGCAGAGGTGGACTGAATATCATGTGGTGTTCAGTTAAATGCTTTGCTTTGCTCACCTTGAAATCCACTAGCGATATTGAGTCTGTATGTATGTGAATAGCTCTTTTATGTGGTATTGACTTATCCACTCTATCACTTTTCAGTGAAGACTGTCATTGCAGGTACATGTAATAATTGTTGCAGATGTGTACTGTTTTGTTAGTCTAAATGGGTTCCATTGTTTTAAATAGGAGACAGTTTGTGTAATCAGATAATGTATTGCTAATCTAAGTTGATTGTTGAGTATTTACCATCAGGACATATAATTCAAAATAGTGCCAGTAGACAAACAGTGGAAGAGTGTGATGAGTGAAAATAGCACCCAGTGTTGTATGTGATGGCAGTTGTTTGCAGTTAACAGAATACTTTTTATGAGATGGTAGTGTTAATCTCTTTGTACACCATCAGCTATTAAAGAATTTAAAAAAAAAAAAAAAAAAAAAAAAAGAACTTGGAAAGAAGATGCATAATACATTGTTGGTGGGCAGATAGGATCTTTTTCATCTCTTATTGTTTTCCTATTTTTGAAGTCCAATTTTGTTCAGTGAATAACTTTCAGTTGTGCCTGGCAGTTATATTGATATGCTCCTTTCTAACAGTAATGTGGCAGTATAGGTAGCTTTTTGTGATAATACCTTTATAGTGCCTCTACACTCTTATAATTGGATGTATTCTTGTGGAAAGAGAGGTAGACATACCTAGTGGCATGTAGCAGCCCTTTCTTTTGTAATGTTAGCAGTGGTAGATCATGGCATGGACAATATGAAATATCAAAGTTGTTGGGGATCCATCCAGATCCCTGATGCCGTAATCGCTATCCCCAGCTCAGGGAAATTGGTATGACGGGGTCTTGAACAAATATTCAAATGTCCGTCATGTGTTGCTGAAACCTATCTGACACAATTGAGATGCAACTGAGTGGTGCACTTTCTGCTGAAGGTGGAGGTCTCCACAAGTGAACAAACAGTTGTATGTTATCAGACAGATGGTTCCCATGACCATACTCAGTTTGTGGTAACAAAAACATGTCAGGGGCTCCATTCCATCTTGTGTAAACATTATCCATACAAGATTAACCTCACTATAAGCCTTAATGGTACTTTGTTACCAAGCAGGATTAGCCACGTGATATGGTTTTTGATGTACTTGTACTTTGCCATCAGTGTGTAGCAACATTTTACCATAGCTTTTCAGTCTAGTCAACCTTCTTAGATCATAAAAAAAAAGAATGATGAGTGGTACATCATCTGACAGCTTCCTAGTCACTTGACATGCCAAACCATTTCATTCATTTTGCAACAGGAGCTGTCCATCTCCAACACCACACCTACCTCTAGTTCATTTGCTTATGAGTGTTTTGGATTAAGCTTTTCAAACTTGGAAGGAGACCATTGTGTTGTGTAAAAGCCATTCTCAGAGCACATAGACAATAGATTACATGGAAACTGTAGATATTCAGTCAGAGTGTCCTGGTTATTTGAGAGATACAGACTATCACTTGTAATCTGCTGTTAGTGTAATAGTTAATCCAGGAACTTGCACCTACTGTGATGCATATGTACAGGATAGATATTTGCTAGTTCTTGTGTATGTCAATATTGATTCATCCATAAAAGTGATAATCATCTGTGACATGTTTATCATCACACATAACTCTTGTATCATATGTAATGAAAATAATCATTTCATTTTATTATTGCCACCACCACTACCACCACCAACACCACAACCACCACCACAAACTTCCAGACAGTTCCATAATTTTTTTTTCCATTTTTCAGTCCCTTCTAATAAGATATTTTTATTTTTATGAGTACTTTGTTAAGCATTCTGTGTTTCATTTTTTTCTATAGATTTTCCCTTTTCACAGATAAAATTTGATATTGTTATCAGTGCCTACTCTTTACTGGAGTTGCCTTCAACAGAAGTAAGGTTGGAAACAGTCCGTAATCTGTGGAGCAAGGCACTAAGGTACATTGTATTTGTGGAACAAGGGACAAATGCTGGCTTTCAGGTAAGTGATAATTTTGTTCCATTACATGTCCACAATGCCACTGTTCTGTAAATGTGAGTCAGGTGGTGCAGAAGGAAGACTCTGAGCTCATATGTGGGAGGACAGCAGTTCAAATCGTCATCCAGATTTAGGTTTTCCATGATTTACTGGAATCATTTAAGATGCATGCCAACATCGTTCCTCTGAAAAGGACATGGCTGATTTCCTTCCCCATATTTTCCCAAACCAGACTTGTGCTCTGTCTCTAATGATCACATAATTGATGGGACTGCTGTTCATTGTTTTTGTTTTCCTTGTGGAAGAGTCATCAGATACTGTTATAGTATTTTATTGCTTTTTACTATTGTTGTCTGCCCTCTGGTGAATCAACTACAAAATTGCTATAGGCAGGTTACTAGCAATGGTGAAGATAATTTCTTGAACTATCAGTTTTCGACCTTTGTCATTGTCCTGTGTAATGTCTGTTTCTTCATCTTATTTTATGTGCACAATATATTCCATTGTATTTGACTCTGATGTGAATTGTTAAGGAATAAAGTGAAACACTTCAGTTTTCCATCTTGCCATTTTTTTTTCTTATCAAATACCTCATGATATATAGGTAGACAGTTGATACATAAGTTAGTTGCTCATACAGGTACACAGCCAAAAGTATTGAGCGCCCTAGATATTTTGCACATGTGCAATGTATGTAACTGTAATTAAACTCATTGCTTTGAAAATTAGTTTGTTGGGATCAAAAAGGACAAAAACAATGATCCACCTCAAAACCAACAATAAAACATCTGGTGCACTAAAATTTGTCATTTGAGTGATTTTCTGTGTACTAATCAGTTTGCTACATTCACCCGTTGTGAACACATATCACTAATCTGGTGCTCTTTTCTGTTTAGATTTGTGACATCAGTGATACTGCTGGATTATGCCTAAAAGAAACGTACTTAGTTTAGAAAAATTGGTGCAGATAAAGCACTTGCATGAGCAAGGGAAATCACAGGTAGAGATTTCGAAAACTGTGAAATGTTCACACCAATCTGTACAATATGCTATTGAGCGTTTTGCCATGAATGAGTCGCATGTTAATAGGCCAAGAACTGGGTGCAAGTGGATCAAAACAAACTGTGAGGACTGAATGATAGTGAGAGAGTCATTAAAAAATAGGAACAAATCCTCGTTAGACTTCGGTGCTGAGTCGTCTAAAAGTTTTAACAAAACGATATCTGCTCACACTGCTCGTAGATTACTTCAAGAAGTTGGTCTAAAAGGCTGTAAAGTCAGGAAGAAGTCATGGCTCTCTGACAAGAATAGAAAGGCACAGTATGAGTGGTCTCTAAAACACTAAATGTTCACCGAACAAGATTGGTCAAATATCATGTGGTCTGAGGATGCATACATTCAGGTAGGTTTGTCAACTTGATGCTGTAACAACACATACCAATTTGGATAGAAAACAAAAGGCATTAATTTAAAAACACATGAATGAATTCTCTACAATATTTATTCACATTTCAGATTTTTGGGCCACCTGGTGTGATCTCCGTCTGTCACCAGATGAGCGAGGAATATAACCCAGAGTGTGTGGTACCTACTGTAAACACGGTGTAGGGAGTACCACGATGGGCTGCATGAGTGAGACAAATGGTCATAAGTGAAGGCCACATGGATCCCACAAAGTATATAGATGTCCTAGAGTCTGCTTTACTGCCCTCTTTTACAACTCTTTTGTGATACAAACATGGACGGCATTAAATTCCAGTGCGATAATGCAACCTGCCTTATATCTGACCACACAGTGACATGGCTGTAGGAAAATAGCATTGAGCTTCTGGACAGGCCTGCCCAATCACCAGACCTGAACTCCATAAAGCATTTAGGGGTTTATTGAAATGCAAAGTTAGGCGGCATACAATTAACTCAAAAGAAGAATTAAAAGACTGCCTGTATCTTGAGTGGAATGCCACAAGAGCCGAAGATTGTGAAAAGCTAGTGTGCTCTCAACCAAAAAGAATTTCTGCTGTAATAAGGGCCCGCCCAGCCCAACAGCGCTTAACTGCGGCAAGGCCATTTGGCTTTGTGTTACTAGTAAACATTATAAACTTGAACAAATTGTTTCTATTTATGTAATTTTATTATTTTTCACAAATCTCAAAGTTACCTAGGGTGCTCGGTACTTTTGGTCAAGTATGTATAACATCATTATAATTCTACATCTACATACATTCCACAAGCCACCAAACAGTGCGTGGTGGTGGGTGTCTTACACCACTGCTGATAATTCCCTTTCCTGTTCTGCTCACAAATGTAGTAAGGGAAAAATGACCATCTATTACTCTGTAAAAGCACCAGTGTCCCTTATCTTGTCTTTCCAGTACTTCTGCACAATGTTCGTTGTTGGCAGTAAAATCATGCTGCAGTGTATTGCAAATGCTGGTTCTCTAAATTTTGTCAGTAATGTTTCATGAAAAGAACATTGTCTTCCCCAGGGATTCCAATTTCAGTTCCTGCAGCATTTCCCTAGTACTTCTGTGTTCATCCAATTTGTTGTGGATCCAGAACACAAGAGCAATGCTCAAGAATGGCTGACATAAGTGTTCTACACATTATCTCCTTAATAGATGAGCTACAGTTTCCTAGAATTCCACCAATAAACCAAAGTTGATCATTTGCCTTCCATACAACCGATCTTGTAAGCTTGTTTCATTACATATTGCTCTGAAATGTTATGTGTACGTATTTCATAGATGTGACTGTCAAAGAACAAGATTGTTTTTTATAAAAGAAAACATGGTCCATTGTAGGCTGTAATGTAAATATTCTTTATTTAAATTTTTCCATTAGCTACTTTTGATCATAAGTAATTTTCAAACACATGCATGATGCCATGTAATACATAGTGTAATTATTAGATTCTTTTAGAATCCTGCCTCGGGCATGGATGTGTAGATGTCCTTAGGTTAGTTAGGTTTAAGTAGTTCTAAGTTCTAGGGGACTGATGACCACAGCAATTAAGTCTCATAGTGCTCAGAACCATTTGAACCATTTAGATTCTTTTAGTTTGTGTAAAAACCAGATGTCATATTACTTAATTACAATAGGACTGAATACTCATTAAAAAACGTTACAGCATCACATGTCTATGTGACATGTGGTGTTGAGTATTATTGATATGGATTCAATACTAATGTAATTATGGAGTATCAACAATTATATGAAAAGGATAGATTGCTGCTCACTGTAAAGATGACGTGTTGATTTGTAGAAAGGCAAAGGAAAGATTGTTATACATTTAGATTTTTCCCAAAGCCTTTTTCAGAAAAGAAAACACACAGACACATTTACACAAGCAAATTTCATTAAAAAAATTTAAAACGTTGTAGGTTAATAAAACCCTTCACAAAATAATAAAAACTGTACCTCCTGTCATCTGACATTTCTCTTTACTGCAGTACTGTAAATACTCATGAAGATAAAACATCTTAGCATACTACTCCTACTCTCATGGCCTTAATGTACATGGTGATGTGTGTGAGGTTTGTATAAATGCTGGTTGCCCACTCTTCTTCTTGCTCCTTCTCCCCACATTAGGGAATGCTACCACACCAGTGTCATTGAAGCCTTTGAAAGGACAAAAGTGCCCCACATGCACAATAATCTTATATGTAGGCAACTGCAGTTTGACATTTACTGGCAAGTGTCATTTTGATAATCTGGTACAGACACTGGTACCAGGTGATGAATCTCTCTGTTTTATTCTTTGGGGTGTACGAGCTTGTCAGCATTACCCATTGACTTACACAGTATTCTGGTAATTTAACATTACATTGTTGCATTTTTTCTTGTTGCTCAAGGACCTTGATGTTAGCTTTTTGTATCCACTTCCATATCTTCTTCACAAAATTCAGTATGGATTCTCCATTCATCGTGATTTCCCTAAATCACTCCAGGCAAATGCCGGGATGGTTCCTTTGAAAGGGCACGGCCGACTTCCTTCCCCGTCCTTCGCTAATCCTATGAGACCGATGACCTCGCTGTCTGGTCTCCTCTTCCAAAACCAACCAACCAATCTCCATTCATCCCCAAATTCAATTTGACCACTTCAAATGCTGAAGACATTTTTTCTACCAGACACCACCTATTATGGTACACGTCTGTGTTATAGGTTTTCAAATTATAAGCTGCAGCAGCAATAGAGTATGCCCACATGAGGCAAATGGGTAGTGGTAGAGTATGTCTGCTCAAGGCAGCTAGTCAGGTCTGGCGTGAACTTAGGAACCTCCAAGCAGTCGATGGAATTAAGCCGGCAGTTGGCCTTTCGCCTGGAAGACACCAGTTCAGCTCCCAGTGGCTCCTGAACTTAGGCCAGGAGGCAGTGCTGCAACTTAGTGAAGACAAGTGTCTAGCAGTGGCAGCTAGATGAGCAATTTCAGGACATTAACCGATGTGGAGTACGAGGGGCATTTGAAAAGTCCATGCAAAGTCCGAGAGATGTCACCACCAGCACGTATTGCAGTCATGTTTAGTTAGTAGCATCTTTGGAAAGAGCGCACACCAAGTTTCAGCCATATTGGTCTATTTCTTTGTGTTTAGAATTCGTGTGAATCAAGGAAGTCGAGCAATTGTCAAAAAATGGACGAAAAAGAATTTTGTGTGGTGATTAAACATTTCTTTATGAAAGGCAAAACGCCTCAGGAGACTAAATAAAAGCTTGATAAATATTACGGTGATTCTGTACCTTTGATTATAACAGTTTATAAGTGCTTCCAAAATTTTGTGGAGTGGCCATATGGATACAAGTGATGCTGAACGTTCTGGACGCCCTGTGGAAGGTTGCGACTCCAGAAATCATTGATAAAATCCATGATATGGTGATGGATGACAGAAGAGTTACGGTGCATCAGATTGCTAGTGCTGTGGGCATCTTGAATGAACGGGTACAGAATATTTTGCATAAACATTTGGACATGAGAAAGCTGTCCGCAAGATGGGTTCCGCGATTGCTCATGCTTGACCAAAAACAGAATCGTGTGAAGTGTTGCAAGGATAGTTTGAAGCTGTTCAGGAAGAATCTGCAGGACTTTTAAGAGTTGTTTCGTCACTGCGGATGAAACATGGATACATTACTATACTCCTGAGACCAAACTACAATCTAAAGAATGGGTTACCAAGGGAGAATCTGCACAAAAAAAGGCGAAGATCATTCCTTCGGCCAGAAAGGTTATGGCGACTGTCTTTTGGGATTCACAAGGGATAATTCTCATTGACTATCTGGAAAAGGGTAAAACTATTACAGGTGAATATTATTCATCTTTATTGGACCGTTTGAAAACCGAGCTGCAAGAAAATCGCCGGCTATTGGACCGCAAACAGTTCTTTTTCATCACAACAATGCACCAGCACACACCTCAGCAGTTGTTGTAGCAAAATTAATGGAAATAGGATTCCAACTTGTTTCACATCCCCACTATTCTCCAGACTTGGCTCCCTCGGACTACTGTTTGTTCCCCAATTTGAAGAAATGGCTGGCGGGACAAAGATTTTATTCAAACGAGGAGGTGATTGCAGCAACTAATAGTTATTTTGCAGAGTTGGACAATTGCTATTATTCAGAAGGGATCAACAAATTAGAACAGTGTTGGACTAAGTGTATAAGTCTAAAAGGAGAGTATGTCAAGAAATAAAAAAGGTTTACCCTAAACACGTTAGTAGTTTTTATTTTTGCACGGACTTTTCAAATGCCCCTCGTACTTCCGGTAGCTGACTGCAGGTGATAACTGATACTGACTGGCTAAAACAGGCAGCATTTATACCATCTTGGCCTGTTACCAATTTTGAAGAAGCACTGTTTCCATCAAGTAAGCTACAACAGAGCCGCAATGCAGGGACTGGTCATGCAGCAGTCAGGTCACCATTGCCACAGTGGCTTCTGTCTTTCTGCTGTGTCAGTAGCATTACAGCTCGACTAGGCCGAAGAGGTGCAGCAATTTCTCCTACTGCACCCCCTGCGGGTCCAGGGGTAAGAATAGGCCCGAGGTATTCCTGCCTGTCTTAAGAGGCGACTAAAGTGAGTCTCACACATTTCGGCCTTTATGTGATGGTCTCCTGTAGGGTTTGACCTCCATATTTCAAAATTTTTCTGAAGAGCGATACAACTGGAGAAGGGCACCTTACATGGAGCATTGCGTCCATCTTGCATTGAGACCTTTAGCCAACTTTCTCATCATTACATTGCAGTCCCGCTCCTTCTCCATCTCTTGGGTGAGGTCACTTTCCTGGGGGTGTTTTCCACCATGCACAATGCATTACTGCTTTCTGTGCTGACAATGATAATGGACTTCTTTGCACCTGATATCCAGCACAGTAGCTAGTCCATTGTGGTGGGGCCGTCATGTACTCTGTTGGTTGTAGCCCCCTGAGAACACAGGGATCACTCTGCTCAAGCCTGTGCTATTAGCTCCTCATGTATGTCAAGGAGTAGATTCCCGTCAGCCTGGGACATCGGGACTCCTGGCAATGGCCATCCTGCCAAGTGGCCCTTGCTGAGGCTGGGTGGCACCCACGGGGAGGGCCCTTGGTCAGAGTGGGTGGCATCAGGGCAGATGACCCGCAATGAAGCATGGCATATCATCTCTTGTTGGTGGCCAGCTACCAGAAGTCTCTAAGCGTTCCAGGAATCAATTCAATGCGCAGAAGTACGACCTCTAATTGTTCCCCTCCCCGGTCTTACCATGGGAGGAATGAAAGGTTAAGGCTGGCAACAAAACTTACAAGAGCTGATGGGGAGTCTGTCATGATGATGAAGCCTCAGTTCTTTGTAGAGCCAGAGAAGCGTACCACTTCTTCGGCTCCTCTCACTTGGAACGGGTCCCTTCCTTCCCAGGTTTCTCCTAGTGGGAAGAATGATGCCCGCCAGTGGCTCAAGTGTCTAGAAGCAGCTGGTCGTAGGGCTTCATGATCCTCCTCAGTTCTGGAGACTGAATCCGTGAAGCCCTCCCAGCCAGCGAAACCAAAGGAGCCATGGGAGAAGTCAAAAAAGAAGATTCCTAAGACCAAGGAAATTGCAGTGGCACCCCCACCACCACTACCTACCAGCTCTGCATCTGAGGATCAGGTGGAGATTCTGGCATCCGTTGAGGACCTAGATCTTGCCTCTGCCTCAGATGCAATGGTTCTAGATTCAGGCTCTCCTTCAGTGGTGGTAGATGACCCGGTAGCGTAATCTGCCTCCTTGGTCCCTTCACGACTTTTCGGCTGTGGACGATGTCATCTTCAGTGGAATTGCAGTGGTTTTTTCCACCACCTTGCTGAGCTCCAACAACTTCTCAGCCTTCACCCTTTCTTCTGCATTGCTCTCTAGGAAACTTGGTTTATGGAAATGTGAATCCCTGCCCTCCATGGCTATCAGGGTTATTATAAGAATTAGGCAGCTTATGAGAGGGTATCTGGTGGAGTCTGCATCTACGTCCTTAACTCTCTTTACAGCGAGTGAGTCCTTCTTCAAATACCTTTAGAGGCTGTCGCTGTTAGGGTGTAGATGCCTCAGGCTGTTACTGTCTGCAGTCTCTATCTTCCACCAGATGGTGATATCCCACAGCATGCATTGGCTGCGCTAATAGCCCAACTGCCGCCGCCTTTTCTGTTACTGGTCGACTTTAATGCCCATAACCCTTTGTAGAGTGGATTGGTGGCAACAGGCCTAGGCACTGTCATTGAGCAAGTGTTGGCACAGCTTGACCTTTCTCTCTTAAATAATGGTGCCTCCACACATTTCAGTGTGGCGCATGGCATGTACTCAGCCATCGACCTTTCGGTCTGCAGCCCTGGTCTTCTACCATCCGTCCACTGGCATGTGCATGAAGACTTGTGCGATAGTGACCATTTTCTGATCTTTCTGTCACTGCTGCAGCGTCACTCTTGTAGCCGCCTCACCAGATGGGCTTTGAATAAGGCTGATTGGGACTCATTCACCTCCATTGCCACTATTGAGCCTCTTTCTCATGATGCCATTGATGTGGTGGTTCACATGGTCACCACCGGCACCATTTCTGCAGTGGAATCTGCAATTCCCTGTTCTTCTGGGGACCCTCGGCGGAGGACTGTGCCTTGGTGGTCACCAGAGATCGCTGAGGCGATTCGCGATGGCAGGTGAGCCCTCCAACGTCACAAGCGGCACCCGTCACTGGCCCACCTCATTACCTATAAGCGGCTCTGCGCCCGAGCCTGGTGCCTTATTCACCAACAGAAGCAGGAGTGCTGGGAAAGGTATGTCTCCACCATTGGCATCCGTACCTCTCCATCACAGGTTTGGGCCAAGATTAGGCAACTCTATGGCTGTCAGACCCCTGTCGGCGTACCTGGGCTTTTCCTGAATGGAGCAGTCTGTACTGAATCTGAGACGATTGCAGAACTTTTAGTGGAGCATTATGCTCAGAGTTCCGCTTCCAGTCCCTGAAGGGGTGGTTGGAACGTCAGAGCCTTTCATTCCATACGCGCCACCCTGAATCGTACAATGCTCCATTCAGTGAGTGGGAATACCAAAGTGCCCTAGCTGCTTGCCCTGATCCGGCTCCCGGGCCGGATCGCATCCACTATCAGATGCTCAAACACCTCTCGGTGAACTGCCAGCGACGCCTCCTTGACCTTTTCAGCCATATCTGTGTTGAGGGTGTGTTCCCATCACAATCGTGGGAAAGCATTGTCATCCCCGTGTTGAAAACTGGCAATGACCCACTGGAGGTGGACAGATTCCCTCCATTAGCCTAACCAACATTCCGTGCAAGTTGCTTGAACACAAGGTGAGCCGGAGGTTGAGTTGGCTACTTGAGTCTTGGGGCCTTCTGTTCTGGCTCCGTCTCAGGGTGGGTTCCGTAAGGGCTGCTCTGCCACCGATAATCTGGTCTGCCTGGAGTCTGCCATCCGTATGGCATTTGCCCGCCATCAGCATCTAGTAGTTGTCTTTTTTTTACATGCAGAAGGCATATGATACAACATGGTGACATCGTATCCTCACCACACTTCATGGCTGGTGTCTTAGGGGCCCACTCCCAATTTTTATTCAAAATTTTCTGTCGCTCCATTCCTCCCGCGTGCGAGTTAGTCCCTCCCCACCTCCCATAGTTCCTCCTGAGTCCAGGAGAATGGGGTCCCGCAAGGCTCTCTCTTGAGTGTCTGCCTCTTTTTAGTTTCTATCAGTTGGCTAGCTGCAGCTGTGGGAACATCCGTATCATCAGCTTTTTTGTATGCTGATGACTTTTGCCTGTACTATAGCTCCACTGGCATTGCAGTTGCTGAACGGCAGCTACAGGGCACTATCCGCAGGGCTCAGTCTTGGGCTGTCGCATATGGCTTTCAGTTCTTGGCTGCCAAAACTTGCATCATGCATTTCTGCCAGCATTGCACTGTCCACCCTGAGCCACGGCTTTATCTTGACAACGAACCTCTTGCCGTGGTGGAGACGCATTGGTTTTTGGGCTTGCTTTTCGATACCTGGTTGACTTGGCTACCTCATATTCGGCAGCTTAAACAAACTTGCTGGCGCCATCTTAACACTATTCATTGCTTGAGTCACACCAGCTGGGGTGCCGATCAGTTTACCCTTCTATGACTGTACCAGGCGTTGATTCAGTCCTGTCTAGATTATGGGAGCCTGGCTTACTGTTTGGCATCACCTTCTGCATTGTGGTTGCTTGACCCCATATTTCACTGCAGGATCCAACCCGCAACTGGAGCTTTCCACACAAGCCCTGTAAACAGCAGGCTTGTGGAGGCTGGTGTCCCTCGATTGCGGATCCAGCACCGACGACTACTGGCCGCTTATGCTGCACATGTTTGTAGCTTGCCTGGGCATCCAAATTACCTTCTCCTGTTCCCCAACTCGGTCGCCCATCCTCCCAAACGGCGGCCCCGGTCAGGGTGTACGATCGTGTTTTGTGTCTGGTCTCTTCTCTCTGGGCTTGAGTTTTTCCCTCTCCCACCTCTTTTCCAGGCCCATTTACATATACCCCACCGGTATGTGCTCCGCCCATGCCTTCGGCTGGATTTGGCACAGGGCCCAAAGGACTCAGTCCTTCCTGAGGCCCTCTGCCGCTTCTTTCTTTCCATCCTTGCAGCATTTCATGGCTCTGACATGGTCTGTACTGACAGTTCGATGGTTGCTGGTCAGGTTGGTTATGCTATCACTCTTGGGGATCATTCTGAACGACGCTCATTGCCGGACTGGCTGCATTGTTTTCACTGCAGAGCTGGTAGCCATCTGTTCCACCCTAGAGTATATCTGCTCCTGCTGAGGTGCGTCCTTTGTGATCTGTAGTGGCTCCCTGAGCGGTTTACGGGCTGTCAACCAGTGTTTTCCTCGTTCTCATCTGGTGATGGATATCCAGGAGTCCATCCATACTCTTGCCCCGGGTCATGTCGACATCCCGGGTAATGAATGTGTTGACAGGCTGGCCAAATAGGCTATCAGTGAACTGGCCCTGGAGATTGGCCTTTCGGAATGTGATCTCCAGTCAGTATTGTGGCAGAAAGTCCTTGGTACCTCGGGTGATGAATGGCGCACCCTGCCTTCACCCAACAACTTCGGGTTATCAAGGAAACTACAGGTGTGTGGCGCTCCTCCATGCGAGCCTCTCGCAAGGACTCAGTTGTTCTCTGCCGCCTATGCATTGGCCATACCTGGCTGACACACGGGCATTTATTGTGCCATGAGGACCTGCCTCTATGTCGCTGTGGATCAACAGTGACAGTGGTCCACATCTTGTTGGACTGTCCGCTTTTAACTGCACTCAGACAGACGTTTGCGCTGGCTTAGTTTTGAGTTTTATTCGAGCAGGGGGCTTTTATCGCTCAATCTGAGGGTTTGTCTCTTTTGTGCGTTGTGCCTGGCCTTTGGCCTACAGTTTTAGATTGGGGTTTTTAGTGTGTATCTTGGTGGGTGGCTTTTCCATTTTTGTTTCCATGGTCAGACAACCACTGTATACCTCTGTGTGCTTTTAATTCCTTGTTTTCTGGTCTTTGTCTCTGTCTTTCTTGTTCTGTGTCGTTCCTTCTTACCTCCGTTCCTTGTTTTTATTCCTTGTGGGTGTTTCATGGTCATGGACAAAGGGACCGATGGCCTTTGTAGTCTGGTCCCTTCAACCCCCACAAACCAACCAGCCATCTCCTGCTTGCAAGGCTTGATGGTGATTCTTGAGGTGTCAGCATAGTCCACTTGTGGTTTCTTATGCAAGACTGTTTATCCAGCCTGATGCTTTTTGTGTCAGCCTGTTGTGACATCTGTCCACTAACTCAGCCATGTCAAGTAAAGAAGCTGGGGCAAAACACACCATTTTTATACACAGAATTTGTGAAAGTGGATGTAAGAGCAAGTAGGGTTTACTGTTAAAATATTTAGTGGACTGCACTAAGCTTTGTAATGGCCATTTACTAAGCAACATGTACATTTATCTGAATGTGATGTATGGTTTAGACATGTTTTTTTTTAGCTATTCCCATGGCCATTTAGTTTTAACCCAGTTCTAGTGTTTCTAGTGTGTGCATGTTTCTTGAATAAATTGAAGTATTTCCTTTTTTGTGGTTCACACTTTGCAAATCCAAATTACAATCCATCCATACAACTATTCATTTATTATTTTGTTTCAGGTTGTAAATGAAGCAAGGGATTACATATTGCACCTTGCAGAAAATGCATCTGAAAGGCTTCCAATGCCCAAAGCCCATATATTTGCACCAGTGAGTTCACAATTTACATGAATTAATTTACTTATCTTCGCATTTTAGCTGAAAAGCTTTGGCAGTATTAAGCTTTTATCTTGTTAAATAAAATTGTGTATTTTATATATTACCTCCTTAAATTGTTATATTTGCATCTTATGTAACATTACTAACAAGAATTTAATTTTTGATAGAGATTACAGACACACAAAAAGATGATGTGATAGAGAACAGGAACACATGAGATCCACTTAAAGTAGGAGCTTGTGGGTCTAGGTACGGAAAAAATCTCAACTCTAACACTGGATTAGAGACAACAGTCACTATTGGTTACTGAAAAGACAATTATGTGACTTGTCATGTTGAAATTTTGTAAGGTTTCTGCACTTAATTCTCTTTGGTGCATACACTGATGAGTCAAAACATTATCACCATTTGCTCAATAGCTCTTTATGTCCATATTTTGACAGATGGTTGTGGGACCTCAGCTGTTCAATACAGAATGTAAAATCAAACAACTTTCAGCTTTCTAAATTTTCAAATTGTTATTTTATTGGGCTACCAGTTTCGGTGATACATTATGCCATTTCAGGCCCCGTGACTGGCATGTAGGAAGATTCCCACCTTTGGTCCAGTCAAAATAGGGGCCAGCATTCAATGACTAGTATCCATAGATTTTTGAGACAGCGATCACTTCAAACATCAGCTACCATTGGCAGGTGATGTTTGAAGTGATCGCTGTCTCAAAACTGTGTGGATACCAGTCATTGAATGGTGGCCCTAATTTTGACTTGCCTAGAGATGGGAATATTCCTAAATGTCGGTCAGGAGGATTGAAGATGATCACTGAAACTGGTAGCTTAATAATATAACAACTTGGAAATTTTGACAACTGAAGGCTGTTTGATTTGAAATTCTGTGCTTAATAGCTTGTTTGTCCATCGTTTGGAATGAAATACTTGATTGATTGTGGGTATCAAGGATCCTACACTTTGATGGTAAGTTTGTCAAGATATGTGGCATTAGATGTCTATGCACAGGTCATGTAACTCACATAAATAACAATATCAGAGAAGGATAGTTGCTACTCACCATATAGCGGAGATGCTGAATCACGATAGGCACAACAAAAAGATTCACACAATTATAGCTTTCGCCCATTAAGGCCTTTGTCAGCAGTACACACACACACACACACACACACATACACACACACACACACAAATGCTTTTAATCTGCTAGGAAGTTTCATAAAGGCTTGATGTCAGCTTGAGAGACTTCAAAAATGAGATAGATGATAGATGTTTGAAAAAATTGTGATTTGTCCAACTTATGTTTCAAACCGGTGGCCTGTAGCACTGTGACCAAGGCATAAAGGTTCTGCAGTTGTCCATCTGTGGAGGAACCTGAGATGACAATCAAGATAGTTAATGCACCCAGCACAGAGGCCATGAGTTGTTCCAAAAATTGTTGGAAAATAGCAGGGGGCACTAGCCTTGCTAAATGGCAAGTGCTGGTATTGATGTAACGTGAAGGGGTGTTCACTACGGGGTGCTCTTGGAATTATCATCCAGAGGTGGTTGCCATTAGGCTTTTGGAAAAATTTTTGGCCTGGGAACTAAGAGTTCCTCCTAACAGTGCAAGGGATAGATATCAATAATAGATTGTGAATTTACAGATCTCAAAATCATCACAGAGCCAAAGGTTGCTGTTAAGATTTTTGACAATTACCTACAGAGCAGGCTATTCAGTAAAAGAGACAGGAGTGATAACAATCATAGACATCATTCAATCTAGTTCCAGTTTGACTTGCTTCTCTAAAGCTATGGGGATTGGGTGAGCATGAAAGCAACAGGGTCACACCGACAGTTTAATTGTGATCTGAGCCTGGAATTTGGTAGCAAACCCTAAACCTTCTGAAAATAGGGAGGAATATTCTGAGCAGTGTGTGTCTGGTTGTTGCTGTGAATATGATACTAGATGTACTATGTCCGAGGTAAAGGACCCAAAAATTTTGAATGCATGTAACCCAAATAAGTTTTCAGTGTTGGCACAACCACGAAAGTATAAAACTGCCCCAATATAGGTTTTTGTTGCTTGTTGTTACTCAACAACAGACGAGAGACAGGAGACGATGCCAGTGGCCCAAGATCCACATAGGTTTGAGAATAATTTAACAAAGTCAGTGCTACATGTACTTCAGTGTAGTGTTTTAGTGTTTGTTCACGGCTACCATCACTTGGGAAACATTGTTGACATCTATGTTCATGTCTGGTGATTGCACAGCACACAACGATTTTGGCATGTGGCCCACTCATGTTGTACAGAAAAATAAGGGCATGATGGCAGAGGAGTACCTTGCCGCCGTTCTGATGCTGATTGGTGTTGCTGCTTAGCATGGTGCTGCCCCATGCGACATGGAGGCTGCGATTTTGCGGTCATGACATCGTTTTCCTGTGAGCTAACCGATGATGAGTGAGCAGGAGAGGGAGCAATGGCAGCTACTGCACACTGTGAATCTATCTGATTTTCTGCTGCCCAAGATACTTCAAAGGTCTGGATACTGTTCAGGACTTCTGTGATAGAGGAATTTTCACATTGTAAAGCATGTTCACCAACTTCCTTATCAAAGTCCAGGCGTATTATAGCATCGCAAACCATCGAATCAGCATTTGAGTCTTGTTGAGCTTCAGTAATAAAGTGGCTCCAGTGGCTAAGTCCATGAGTTCCGCTGCCCAAGTTCTGTATGACTGTTGCGACCACTTTTGACAATAGTAGAACTCAGTGTGAACAACAATAATGTGAATATGTTTGCAGTAATAATTAGAGACCAACTGGCACATCTCATCAAGAGAGAGACTGGCTGGTTCCTGAAGAGGAGCTAACTGACACAAAAGGTGATAAGTACAAGGAGAAATCCATGACAGAAAGAAAGCCTTACACACATTGTGGTTGGTGACTCCAAAAGCTTGAAAATACTACCAAAGTCATTTTTCATATGCGTCCCAATCTTCTACAGAATCGTCATATGGAGGAAACAGTGGGAGTTGCGTCAATAGTGGTGGACCAAGGTGCATCAACGATGCTGCCAAATTGTTTAGTGCTGTAGAGAGAGCATGCTGCTGGTTGGTGAGAGCTCACTGGTGTTCAGCAAAAGGTTGAAGAGTTTCTTCCTCAGACATATTTGCTGTAGCAAACCAAGAAATGAAACATGCAGAGTATAATACTGCATTCATCGTCAAATACATTTTAACACTGTACAAACACAATATTAGAAGCCCCACCAACCAAGTTTTTTTCTGCTTCCATGTGAAGGGATACACCAAGACACTGAATGAAGTATTAAATGAAAAAAAATATCTCTTAACCATGGAAAACATTACAACACATTCTAACAGGTGAATGTATAATCATCATATAAACATTAGTCTGACTGACGGCCCAGCTTGCTGACTTATATAAGGCTGTTTTGCGCATGGCACAGAACTAGCTGCGCCCACCACCTGCGCCATCATGAGATAACCTCATGTGGTTGACTGTGGAGGTGTGCACTGTTTGATTATGCATGCTAACTCTATAGGGTTACAACAGTCATATAACGTAGAAATGGAAGTGTCTGCGTTACTTTGATACTGTGAATTCACAGAGCAGCTGTAAATAGTTCTGAATTTTTGTTACATTGCCAAGGATCTAGGAATACAATGGATTTGTTCCCACAAATCAGAAGTGCTTGATGCCAAAGAATTGCACCAATTTACTTTCTATTTTTTTCTCACTTCATTGACTTTATCATGAAATCACAAGATTATTTTCTCATGCACTGACCTATGATCATGCCATCCTTAAGTTTCCAGTTGACTGAAGACTAACATCTACTACAAATTACAATGACCCATCCAGACTTTTCACAGTATACAAATCTGAAAGTGCAGAGATGTACTTAAGTAATTATAGTGCTCACTTCTTTTTTAGAGTTAGTTTTTAATCTATGTTGTTAGCAGTATTAGTAGTGTTATAGAATAATGTTATGAACACTGAATGATTTCATCACCCTATATAAATAACTCATAACATCATGAACTTAACAAAGCCATTATTTCCAATCAACTCTGTATGTCATTCTGCAATTTTGTGGTTCCATTTGTAATGTGTAAGGGACACTCAAATGAAAATGAGACAGATGCTAACAAAGTAAGTAAACTGTTTACTATTTCAAAAGTAATCACCCAAACTGTTAATACATTTGACCCACTGTGAGAGAAGATGGTCAATTTCTTTGTGGAAAAATGTTTGTGGCTGCATATGGACCCAGTCATGCACCTTTTCATCTGGAGCAAATCAACGACCAAAAATGTCTTACTTAAGGGCTCAAAAAATGTGAAAATCGTATGTATGGAGGGGAAGAGGAGGGGGGGGGGGGGAGGGGGGGCTTTCCAGCGAAACTTCTGCAGTGTACTGGAAAAAACCTTGGCAAAATGTGGGCAGGCATTATCCTGAACAGAATGATGCCGTCTGTCAACTTTCATCAATAATTGGACTTGGCATTCAATTTTTGCAAAGGGTCCACGTACTACTGTGCATTAATTTTGGCGCTGTGTTCCAGAAAGTCAATGAGCAGTGTGTTGATTGACGCCATCAGTTGCAAGATAATGCCCACCCACTTGTTGCCAAGGTTCTTTCGACTGTTGTTGTTGTTGTGGTCTTCAGTCCTGAGACTGGTTTGATGCAGCTCTCCATGCTACTCTATCCTGTGCAAGCCTCTTCATCTCCCAGTACCTACTGCAGCCTACATCCTTCTGAATCTGCTTAGAGTATTCATCTCTTGGTCTCCCTCTACGATTTTTACCCTCCACACTGCCCTCCAGTACTAAATTGGTGATCCCATGATGCCTCAGAAAATGTCCTACCAACCGATCCCTTCTTCTAGTCAAGTAGTGCCACAAAGTCCTCCCCAATTCTATTCAATACCTCCTCATTAGTTATGTGATCTACCCATCTAATCTTCAGCATTCTTCTGTAGCACCACATTTCGAAACCTTCTATTCTCTTCTTGTCGAAACTATTTATCGTCCATGTTTCACTTCCATACATGGCTACACTCCATACAAATACTTTCAGAAACAACTTCTTGACACTTAAATCAATACATGATGTTTACAAATTTCTCTTTTTCAGAAACGCTTTCCTTGCCCTTGCCAGTCTACATTTTATATCCTCTCTGCTTTGACCATCATCAGTTATTTTGCTCCCCAAATAGCAAAACTCCTTTACTACTTTAAGTGTCTCATTTCCTAATCTAATTCCCGCAGCATTACCCGACTTAATTTGACTACATTCCATTATCCTCGTTTTGCTTTTGTTGATGTTCATCTTATACCCTCCTTTCGAGACACTGTCCATTCCGTTCAACTGCTCTTCCGAGTCCTTTGCTGTCTCTGACAGAATTACAATGACATCGGCAAACCTCAAAGTTTTTATTTCTTTCGACTATTCTGCAGAAATTTTTCTGGGAAGCCGTTACACATCCTCCTTACACTCACAAACTTTTCCTACATGTGCAAACATTTCTCAGTGAAGGCATTGATTGTCTTGTCTCACAATGGGGAAAATGCATTAAGAATTATGGTGATTGCTTTTGAAATAATGAAGATGATGATGATGATGATGATGATGATGATGATGATGATGGTGTGTGGTTTGTGGGGCATTCAACTGCGCAGTTATAAGCACTTGTACAAATTCCCAATCTTTGCTCAGTCCAATCTCACCACTTTCATGAATGATGATGAAATGATGAGGACAACACAAACACCCAGTCATCTCGAGGCAGGTGAAAATCCCTGACCCCACTGGGAATCGAACCCGGGACCCCGTTCTTGGGAAGTGAGAATGCGATCGCGAGACCACAAGCTGCAGACAAATAATGGAGAGCGTACTTACTTTTTTCCATCTATCTTTCTTTCATTTGACTGCTCCATATATTTTGCATTATTTTCAACTCACAATTCAGGAGCTCACACAAAATGTAAATGCTTGCTATAACCTACTAGATCTCTTACAAAGAAACAAGCTTGAGCATCATGATGGAAGGTCACTATAGCTAGAGTGAGTACTGTAACATCAAAATCCATCAAAAAGTAGTGCAAAATATATCTATTTAAAAAAGTAGATAACAAAATTGCTTGATGTCTTCATAACAGTTGGCCTCCATTCCTTTCAAACTGTGTGTCTTGAGCAGATGTGGCTTAAATTCAAAGAAATTGTGTTGGCGGCAATTCATACCAAGCAAATTAATAAGAGATGAACAGATCCCCTGAGGTATGCAAACGAGTCAGGACACTGTTGCAGAAGCTCGACAATGTTTTATAGAAGCTTGAAAATTAGAGCGGACTTCAGTATGGGATGCTTTTAATAGTTTACACAGTGAAACTGTCTCAAAATTTGGCAGAAAATTAAGAGATATTTTGTCCTTATACAAAGAATACCAGTGGCAAGTTACAATCAATATCTTCACTGCATGATGACACCACCCCTAAAACAGAGTTATTAAGCAGTTTTCTGAAATTTCATCACTAAAGATGATGCAGTGCATATTACAGCATTCAAGTTGAGAACAGCTGCCGACATGAGTAATTTGGAAGTAGATACCCTCAGTGTAGCGAATAACTTTGTTATAACCTTTAATCACTAATAAATTTTGTGGATATACAAAAGTAGAAACAATAGCGGGTTACATGCTACTAACTCCGTGTCTGTCATTCGACTCCCGTGCCGTGACATGCGGCCGGCGCCGTTCATAGCCAGGTGGCGCTCCCGCGCTCGGCCGAGCTGCGGAGCGCCTCTATCGCCGTGTTCGCGTACTGACGTAGTGGCACTTTTAAATCTTGTGGTACTGTCACAACACTTTTCCCCCCTTGAAAAAGAAAAACACTCACTTCCTTGGAGACACGGACAGTGCGGAGACATCCATGGCCTCTTGGGAGGCGCCGAGAAGATCCTGCGGAGAAATACGAGAGTATGGTCGAAAATGTCCAGGACGGAAGCTTGCACGTGGAACGTGCCTCCTGGACGAGATGATGGGTGAAAACTCCGGAGCAGCATCCATAGGTGTCGTGGACCTGGGGGTGTGCTCCAGCGAGATGGGTCCCGGAGAAGGCGGCGTCGCGACTGGGGCTGGTTCCGGCGTACTCGGAAGCGGTAGCGACGTCGGCTGCAGCAACACGCACGGAAGATCGGCAGCAGCGACAGGACTGGCTGCTCGGGCTGGTGGAGGCGTGGCCACCACTTGTGGGCACATCTGGTCGTAATGGCGAACAACCATGCCGTCGTCTGTACGTATTTCACAAAGCCGGCGTCCGCGAAGAGCCTGGACCACCCCTGGAATCCATTTAGGGCGAGATCCATACCCTTGTGCCCACACGTCGGCACCCACCGAGTATTTTCCCGCACTAGGGGACACAGTACAAGGCCTGACAGGGTGAAGCAGGTGCAGTAGAGTGCGCGGTTGGCGGCCATGCAAGAGTTCAGCAGGGCTGCGATCACCCAGAGGCGTGAAGCGATAAGAACTCAGAAATTGCAACAGAGCGTCATCTGTGGAAAAATCACTAGGAATTTTTTCATCTGGCTTTTGAAAGTGCGGACAAGGTGCTCGACCTTCCCATTCGATTGCGGATGGAAGGGCGGTGCTGTAACATGATGAATCCCTTGTCCAGTACAAAAATCACGGAAGGTCTGCGAAGAGAACTGAGGGCCATTGTCCGTGACAATCGTGGATGGAAGACCTTCTAGCGCAAAGATTTTGGACAAAGCCAGCATCATCGCCGCAGTGGTGGGCGATGGACATCGAACAAGAAACGGAAACTTCGAGAAGGCGTCAATCAACAGTAGCCAATAAGTGCCGAGGAAGGGGCCGGCAAAGTCAGCGTGCACCCGTTCCCATGGCTGCGCCGGATCAGGCCACGGAGAGGGCATTGTTGGGGTGCAGCCAGTTGTTGAGCACACTGACCACACGCAGCGACCATGTGGGCAATGTCCGAATCAATACCGGGCCAATAAACGTGCCTGCGGGCCAGGGACTTAGTCTGAGAAATCCCCCAATGGCCTTCATGCAATAGTTTGAGAACATCTTTGCGAAGAGAGGCTGGCACGACGACCCATGGAGATGCGCCATCCATGGCCAGAAGAACAACACCCTCACGAACAGACAGACGAAGGCGCAAGGCATGGTAGTTGCGAAGGGGATCCAATGCCCGGCCCTTGGTCCTGTCCGGCCAACCTCGTTGAACAAAACCGATCACCTGACGCAGGACCGGGTCCTGCGCAGTAGCCGACGCGACCTGCGAACCTGTAAGTGGAAAACCCTCGACCGCACTACGTTCTTCCTCATCAATGTGGAAACAGAGTAGTTCATCTCGATTGAAAACCGGTTCGGGGCCCATTGGCAAACGCGTGCTGGGCCGTGGGGCGATAGTGAATCTCATAGTGAAAACGAGACAAGTATAAGGCCCAACGTTGCAGGCGGTGAGCTGCCTTATCCGGAAGTGACGCTGTTGGGCTGAACAGAGAGACCAGCGGCTTGTGGTCGGTGATGAGGTGAAACTTAGAACCATACAAAAAAACGCTGAACTTTTTTAGAGCATAAATGATAGCGAGCGCCTCCTTTTCGATTTGAGAGTAACGCCGTTGGGCATCGTTGAGGGTCTTGGAAGCGTAGGCGATGGGTCGTTCTGACCCATCCTCATACCGATGGGTGAGAACAGCCCCTAGGCCATACTGTGACGCGTCAGTCGCCAGAACCAAGTGCTGACCCGGACAGAATGTGGCAAGACAAGGCGCCGACTGCAAATGAGCCTTCAGGCGGACAAAAGCCTGCTCACACTCGTCGGACCAACAGAAAGGAACGTTTTTGCGTAACAGCTGATGCAGAGGATGAGCCACTGCCGCCGCGGATGGAATGAATTTGTGATAATAAGCAATCTTGCCTAGAAACGCCTGAAGTTCTTTGACCGTAGACGGCCGGGGTAGAGCGGTAATGGCCGCAACGTGCTGTCGTAGAGGACGTATACCCTCACGGGACAAGTGGAAACCAAGATACACAATGGAGGGTTGGAAGAACTGTGACTTGTCCAGATTGCACTTCAACCCAGCCGAATGCAGAACCCGAAACAGTGAACGCAAATTGCGAAGGTGCTCCTCAGTGGAGGCCCCCGTGACAGCAATGTCATCCAGGTAGTTGATGCAGCCGGGAACGGAAGCCGTGAGCTGTTCCAAAAACTGCTGAAAATGGCCGGCACGCTAGCGACGCCAAATGGTAACCGCTGGTACTGATACAACCCACAAGGAGTGTTGATGACGAGAAATTCCTTGGAAGACGCATCCAACGGCAACTGATGGTACGCCTCCGATAAGTCAAGTTTGGAAAAGAACTGGCCCCCAGCCCCTCAGGAAGGGGAAGAGGATAACTGTCAATGAGGCTCTGAGCATTGACAGTGGCTTTAAAATCACCACACAATCGCAGACTCCCGTTTGGTTTAGAAACCACCACGATTGGTGATGCCCATGCGCTGGAGGTAGGTAACAGGAAGGAGAATCCCTGAAGCTGTTAACCTGTCTATCTCAGCCTTGACAGGTGCACGCAACGCCATCGGAATAGGGCGTGCCCGGAAAAAACTTAGGGCGAGCTGTAGGTTTAAGAGTAATGTGGGCTTCAAAATCCTTGGCACGACCCAGACCAGCAGAGAACACGGACGAGAATTCAGAACCCAATCCGTCCAGCTGTTGATACGGAATATCCTCAGATATGAGGTGCACATCATCATCAATGGAGAACCCGGACAACTGGAAAGCATCATAACCGAACAGGTTTTCAGTGCCCGCATGATCCACCACATAAAACGTGAGGGGCCTAACAACAGACTTGTAGGCAGTGGAAGCATCAAACTGGCCAACGATAGGAATTTTCTGCTTATTATAAGTTCGCAGATTTCGCGTAACTGGAGACAAGGGAGGGGAGCCCAACTCCAAATACGTGCGAGAATTAATGAGAGTTACTGCAGAGCCAGTGTCCACTTGCATGCGAATGTCTTTATCCAGAACACGAACAGTAACAAACAACTTATTTGTTTGAGAAAGCACACAGTTAACATCCATGTCCGATGCCTCGTCCTCGTCGACAGGAACTTTAGGGGACTGACACACAGAAGCAATGTGGCCTTTTTTCCTACATGAATTACACGTGGCCCAACGTTTTGGACACGTGGCCCTGTCATGCTGTACGAAACAACGTGGACAAGAAGGAAGTGCGGAACGAACCTGCTTCTGTGGTTGCTGTTTTCGCTGCGAGCGTGGCGGCCCAACGCGACGTTGTTGATGTGAGTGAACCGCCGCCACATCGTCGTTCCCCTGTGAAACAGGCAAATTGTCCGTGTCGAAAGTGGTCTGTACAGCGCCTACATTACACCACGCGTCTATTTGCGCAACAGCAGCGTGAGACACTTCAAAGGATTGAGCGATGCTTAGAACTTCCAACAACGACGGGTTTGGCAGTTGTAGGGCACGTTTCCGAACTTCTTTATCAGGAGCAAGCCGTAGAATAGCATCCCTAACCATTGAATCAGCGTAAGACTCATGATGAGTGTCCATGACAAACTGACATTTCCGACTCACGTGTAGTTCCGCTGCCCAAGCTCGGTAAGATTGATGGGGCTGTTTACGACACCGGTAGAACGCCACGCGGGCGGCAACGACATGGGTGTTTTTTCGGTAATAGGTAGACAATAAGTCACACATTTCTTGGAAGGACAGAGAGGCAGGTTCCCGCAGAGGGGCTAACTGAGATAGCAGCTGATAGATCCATGGGGAAATCCAAGATAGAAATGACGACTTATGCATAGGAGCATCGGCAACGCCGAAAGCCAAGAAGTGTTGCCGCAAACGCTTCTCATAATCCTCCCAGTCTTCAGCGGCCTTGTCGTAAGGAGGGAACGGAGGCGGAGAAGAGGAAGACAGACGATGAGTAAGCGACGTCGACAACGCCTGAATAGCAGCCGTCAGCTGTGTTTGTTGTTCAGTGAGCGCTTGCAGAAGCTGTTCCATGTCTGCCCCAACACTAACACACAATTCCACAACGCAGGAAAAAAAAAATCCGACCTCGTCGCCAAAAAGTGTTATAACCTTTAATCACTAATAAATTTCGTGGATATACAAAGTAGAAACAATAGCAGGTTACATGCTACTAACTCCGTATCTGTCATTCGACTCCCGTTCCGTGACATGCGGCCGGCGCCGTTCATAGCCAGGTGGCGCTCCTGCGCTCGGCCGAGCTGCGGAGCGCCTCTATCGCCGTGTTCGCGTACTGACGTAGCGGCACTTTTAAATCTCGTGGCACTGTCACAACAAACTTACTGTGAGTCTTCTGGTCAAGATAGTATATCACTTAAGTTCCTTTTGGGGTCTGCTGACGAAGCAGCTCCATTTTGAGTAGTCAAATACAAACCACTTACTTGACAAAAAAATCTGTAACTAAAGACTGAGATGTCTGTTGGTAGTGCATGCGCATTGTCTGCACAAGTAAATCTAAAGCATTTATAATTAGACATTTATTAGTGGTACCAATGCGTGTTGTCACGATGTTGTAGCAATCATTAAATTTAGTGGCTGCTGAGTTGAATGTGTCACCATTTCTGCCAGAGCTATTTTGTGGGGGCTCAATTTAATTTGGATCCGTATTTTGGTTTATAATGATGTTCCAGATTGTTTTTGCCATATTCTTGGAAGTGTTTTAATTTTTGAGCAGAGTACAAATGTTTCACTTTTTAATAGCTAACAGAAATTTCAATAGCTAACAGGAATTTCAGTTCTGCCTAAAGTTCCTATTCCCTTAACATTTTTGTGAGCAACTACATTGTGCCAATGAAAGATGATATTTTTATTTGCAAATCCAGCCCTCTTCCCTTGTTTTTCTTCATCCATTTGATCCCCAAGGCATGTTTTGTATTTACCAATTAGTTTTACTCTGTGCAAGGTAATCAATGAAAATCCCTTTTGAAAACCAGGACATACTGGCCATAACTAATGGTGTGTTGACAGGTGTTCACCTGACTTGTAAATTCCATTCTATTCACACTATTTTGACTGACCCAGCTGTCTTCTTCAAATGCTGTGAGCGGTGTTGTTATGTGTTCTCAGACAACCAGCCCAAGCAGTGATTACACATAATATAACTCTCAGCACCTGAAATAAACAGTTGGATTGGTCATCAAAATGTGATGCAAAAAAAAAAAAAAAAAAAAAAAAAAAAAAAAAAAAAAAAAAAAAAACTGCAACTCAGCAGAATATGTGAAAACACACCATTAACAAGTTTCACCAAGAAAACTTGAGAGATCACACTGACCATAATCATTTTGGTAGATAGGGCCAACTTCAACTTCATGAGTGTACTGTCTCCACCTTCCACACAATGGTTTTATCACTATCCCATTTTCTGAAAAATCTTATCCACATTAGCGGAAATTGAAAATGAAGAAGCACACCCCTTATTATACTTTGCCACCTTTTGTCCAAAACAAAGAAATTTATGATATCAATGCATTCCAGATTATCTATTTAATGAAACACATACAACAAAACTACTTTTAAAAAATTGTAAAAACAAAACTATTGTGCAAGCCTATTGGCATGAAGTATTGCATACAGTGTAGCTACAATAAAATCTCATTGATAAATGTTTCTCCTGTTTCTGCTGTTCTTCTTGGTCCTTCTTTGCTTTAATCCCTTTCTTTTAACCTCTAGTTATAATCAGCCTTTTCTGTTGTATCCTTTAATGCACAACTGACTCTTGCCATTTTGTTAGATTTAAAGTCCCCCCTTGTCCCTCTCATTTCTACTCACCTGCACAGAAGACTACATATAAAATTTGATACAAAACACTTCCGTTGTTTTGGTAAAACATTCACCATTTTCAGGATACTTTTACCTTATATTAGGCTGTTTTCTGTATGCATGATAACTTTATAGGCACCTTATGTTTTAATGTTTGATATATGGGGTTGTTTGTGAGAGTGCTTTCTTACATAGTTTTGCCAACCTTTTGTTGATTGTATCTTCAATATTTCCATCCTTTCATGTGTGTGGTTAGATGAAGCTATATTTCATTGTCAGTAGCTTATGTGTGTTTGAAATTTTCATTACAGTGATCAATTTCACATGCTTATCTTCATGCTCATATTCATATCTTTTACAAGGCTCTTCTATATGCTTCTCTGGTTACCCTGTCATGGAAAATGTACTCCCCCTCCCCCCCCTCCCCCTTCTCTCTCTCTCTCTCTCTTCTCTCAGGTAAACAGCAACATTAATAACTTCTGTACAACAGCGTAAATATAGAATTATTCCATAACCTAAGCAGAATCATTGATGGCGCTATATTCAGTTGAGCCACAATATAAATTATTTGAAGTTCTTTTCATTACGGAAAAAGAAAGTCAAAGCATGGTTTATCTGGATAACATTTATTTTATAATCAAATATTCATGAAAAATCGTGTGACTGACCTGTGATATTGACTTTGTTCATACCACATATACTCTCACAGGACGTATGCAACACTACATACTGATATGTCTGTATCTCCATCTGCACGTGTGGCAATGTTACTTAAACATTCGAACTGGTGATGGGCTTTTAAAGTGATATGATGGCTGTTGATTGATTTCTGTATGGGACAGGACATTGTGAATTGTCTAAGGCGAAACTGGGCCAGTAATCACTAGTACTACCTACAAGAGAGCTCAACACTTTGCCTGACATTTATCAGAGGAAGACATATTGGAAAGTTGCATGTTTGTAACAAACTGAATTATCTGCAAAATCTACCAATTTGTATGTTGGTATTGTTGACACGGTCACCTGTCTCACTATTTTCTCTCATGGTGACTTCTGCTGATGGTAAAATTCTACTTTTCATAGAGTTGTTCTCATTGCATTGGAGCTGTACTGATGACCTGCTGATGTCACGAGGATTGTGTGTCCCAGTAATTTTAAAATTGTATAAATTACAGGAAAGTTCCTCACAAGCATGTTCACTCTTTGTGCTGTAATACATATATATAAAAAAAGTTTTGCATCACCTTCATTTCGAGAGTTCCAGAATCTGTACAGGAAATTGGAATAGAGATCAACATAAACATCATTTCTGCCCTTTTTATTGCTCATGAAAACCACATATTGCATGTTGTACCACCATACAGCGAGACCTTCAGAGGTGGTGGTCCAGATTGCTGTACACACCAGTACCTCTAATACCCAGTAGCATGACCTCTTGCGTTGATGCATGCCTATATTTGTCATGGCATACTACACAGCACTATTAGTCCAAATTGTCCCACTCCTCAATGGTGATTTGGCTTAGATCCCTCACATCATCTTTCAATCTATCCTGGGCATGTTCGATAGGGTTCATGTCTGGAGAACATTCTGGCCAATCTAGTCAAGCGATGTCTTTATCTTGAAGGAAGTCATTTACCAGATGTGCATGATAGGGGTGTGAATTGTCATCCATGAAGACGAATGCCTTGCCAATATGCTGCCGATACGGTTGCACTATCGGTCGGAGGATGGCATTCACATATTGTACAGCCGTTAAAGGTGCTTTCCATGACTACCAGCGGTGGCCTCACATAATGCCACCCCAAAACAGCAGGGGACCTCCACCTCGTTGCACTCACTGGATAGTGTGTCTAAGGTGTTCAGCCTGACATATCCAAACATGTCTCCGACGATTGTCTGGTTGAAGGCATATGCGACACTCATCAGTGAAGAGTACATGATGCCAATCCTGAGCGGTCCATTCAGCATGTTGTTTGGCCCATCTGTACCGCGCTGCATGGTGTTGTGGTTGTAAAGATGGACCTCGCCATGGACATTGGGAGTGAAGTTGCGCATCGTGCAGTCTATTGCATACAATTTGAGTCATAACACATGTCCTGTGGCTGCACAAAAAGCATTATTCAACATGGTGCTGTTGCTATCAGGGTTCCTCCTAGCCATAATCCATAGGTAGTGGACATCCATTGCAGTAGTAGCCCTTGGGTGGCCTCAGCGAGACATGTCGTTGACAGCTCCTGTCTTTCTGTATCTCCTCCATGTCCGAACAACATTGCTTTGGTTCACTCCGAGATGCCTGGACACTTCCCTTGTTGAGAGCACTTCCTGGCACAAAGTAACAATGCAGATCCGATCGAACCGTGGTATTGACTGTCTAGGCATGGTTGAACTATGGACAACACGAGCTGTGTACCGCCTTCTTGGTGGAAAGACTGGAACTGGTTGGCTGTCGGAACCCCTCTGTCTAATAGGTGCTGCTCATGCATGGTCGTTTACATCTGTGAGCGGGTTTAGTGACATCTCTGAACAGTTCAAGGGACTATGTCTTGATACAATATCCACAGTCAATGTCTATCTTCAGGAGTTTTGGGAACCGAGGGGATGCAAAACATTTTTTGATGTGTGTATATGCTTATCTTGCAAACAAGTAATTTCCAACAGCAAGAAAGTAGAAGAAATACTTACTTAAGCCTAACCCAGCTGATCATTTTTTATCTTTTAACAAAAACTGTTTTATCGCTTTCATGAAGACACTTGGCCCCATTGTTGCCACATCAAGATGTTTTGAAGAAACCAAGTAAACATAAAACTGTTGCAGCCTCTAACTACAGCCATATGTCATCTGTCTGCTGTTTAAAATACACTTCTGTCCAAAAGCAATATGAGTGCAACACTTTTATGCTTTCAGGCAGAGCTAGCTTTTAAGTTACAAGAAATGTGCTTCATCAAAAGGTTTGGTTATCAAAATTACACCAGGAAAATTGAAAGGTCAATTTACAGTGTACCTTATGAGAACACATGGGAAATAAACTGTTTTCTATTTTGTGTAACACTATGCATTATACTGAGCACAGTGAATTAAGTCATTCATGGTAATTCATCCTGAAACTTTTTAAGTCAATGCACTCTGCCTTTTTTTGTATTTTATATGCTAAGAAACGGCAGAGTAATTAACAGATGTATGTTGTGTACATATAATATGGCTTTTCAAAGCAAAGCTGTGCTGTAGGGGTTGACTTTATAGACTGGCAAATACACTCTTCTTAAATTCCAGCAGCAAACTTCTGCCGATGATGACTGAGAAACATATTTAAGTTGGTCAGACATAAATCAACCCTTCCCTTTGGTGCTTTCATTTCCTGTTGTAGGATAAAGGAAGTTAATACGTCATGAAATATGTATACAATTTTGGTTAAAAAAACTGGAGTGGTTGTTCCATTATGTATTTGCTGAACATGGTGAAAGTTTAAAATTCAATATAACCAGCCACGTAAACACCAAAGGCTCATAGAGTTTTTGGGTTCTATTTACTGTGAAAACTGTTGTTGCTTGTCAAACCACATGCCACATATAATGAATAATTATAGGGCATTGTCCAAAATAATGTGTAATTACAGTAGCCTACAGTTTACTATGAAAAGTTATTGTTTTCAATAACGTTAAAGAGGAAAACGTTCCTGTTATTCTGCAAATATTATTTGATTCTGAACCAGCTTGCAGCATATTTGACATTGTCAGATAACAACTGAATGTGAGAATCATAGATAAAATGATTTTTGTTTGGTTGAGTGCATTATTTAAGTCATGTGTGTGCAGCATGTGTGGGCAGAATTCGTGACTAGTGGCTGGCAGTTGAATGGTGGCAGGCTGGCTCCATGTGGGTTTTTTGTGACCAGCCCTGATGTCAGCGTCTAGTAGCTGTTAAAAGTTACAAGTTGCAGTGCTTATTTGTGCATGTGCAGCGCAAACTGTGCTGGGCACAAGGAAGCATGAGGTGCCAAATTAGAGTGAGTTTGATTATGCATCCAGTGGTATAAACATATGATCTGGAAATGACGTATGAGAGGAGATACAGAGACAAATAGATTTGAATATAACTTATGCAGTAATTAATTTATAACTTTTAAATGTTCATACCACAGAGAGATTGAGCACTCAATTTGTAGGCCTTGAAAAGACTCATGTCTGGATCTACTTACATGATAATTAAATCTAATAATTAAGGTGTGAGAGACATTTCAATTGAAAAATTAACTGAAATCAGCATTTCTTATGAATGAAGACAAATACACAGACAGCATGCCAGTATGTGTTGGCAGTGAGTACTATTCACATCATGCATCATTTAGATGTTAAGATTTATTATTTTACTATCTGTTTTTATAGTTAAATGCTAAATTTGCATAGTTTATCCCATAATATAAATTTCATTAAAGATACATGAATTCTAATGACAGCAATGGAAAGAGGAGACAAAATACAATAAAACTGATGTACCATGCACATTTATACCATACATAGTAACGGGACCATAAGAATAAACAGTTCTAATTATTGAAAGCATAAATTGTAAATATTTAAACTTTGATTTGAGGGCAAATTGTGGCACCCAGAAATTGAGAAATTGTTATTACATGTTTTTACTGTGTGAAATTTTAGAGCATAGTCAGTGGTGTAAACAGGATTTTGATCAAATTTGTGTGTAAAAAGTTGTACAAAGGACTGGTAATCACATGAGGCCCTTAGTTAATGTCAATGGGCATGCTTTTCGTTGGTGGGATGCCAAGAGTTGGAGAATGGCAACAGTTTTCTGGACGAGGTGAGTAAGTCTATAACGTTGGCATCCAAGTTCCTCACGGGTCTTTTGTCAGGAGTCGGGCAGTCGATTGGTCTTCAGTTGGTGATTCAGTATGATCAGATTTGGGGAGAGTTGCATGAGTGGTGGTCCAACCGCACTCATTATTTCTTCGAAATATTACATGTTCTGTGGGACTTATAAATATTCCAGCACTGTTGGGACTCTGATTATTTTTTCACAGCGTCCGACTTAGTCTCAAATACAGTTGTGGGACGTACAAAAATTCTACCACTGTTTGGGATCTGATTATTTTGCACAGTGTGTTACAGAGGTGTGGGGACTTTAGTTAAATTTCTTAACTGATTGACATAGAGGACAGTGAATAATTGTGTCGACTAATCAGTTCATTGGAGAGGGTATTTCAATGAATTTATAGCTGTGAACACAATGTGGTATTTTCCAGCTAATTTTTTAATTTATTAAATTTATGTTGTGATGTTATCCACTGTGGGGGCATGTATCATTTTATTAATTCACTATAATAACTTGTGTTGATCACAGTTTAGTAAATGATTAATTGGACAGCAGACTATGTGTTGAAACTTAAATCATTTGTAGTTAGGTACATGATTTGTAGCAGCATATACATTCAACCTAGCAGATATTGGAATTCTGATGAGTCATTGGTAACTTTTCTACAGTTTTGTTTAAATTTAAAGCCTTGCAATTTGATTTAGGAAGAAGTAGTCTTGTCCCTAGATTAACAGAGAGAGAGAGAGAGAGAGAGAGAGAGAGAGAGAGAGAGACTGTTTTTACTGTTCAATTTTTAACTAAAATTGGGTTGCAACCGATGTCATTATATGTAACAGAAAAGAAGTATAAATACTCTGTACCTGACCATTTTATGTTCTCATGCTATCAGTAATATCTGTGTAAGTGACACTTCTTTTTCACTATAGTTGCAGCATTGTTATCATCCGACAATGGCCTAAGAATCCAAAAGCTAGTTCATGCTCAAATAAATAATATTTGCAGATTATCAGGAAAATGCTTCTTTTTTTAATATTGTAATGATCTGTAATACAGAGCATCCAGTTAATGTATTGTTGTACTGTGGTATGAATGGGACAGTGCTCAAATGGTTTAAATCATACATAACTGGAAGAGTGCAGAAAGTAGAAATAAACAGTTCACATAATATGCAAAAAACTGGTGATTTCTCAAACTGGGGCAAACTCAAGAATGGGGTGCCGCAAGGTTCGGTCTTGGGTCCTCTGCTGTTCTTAATATATATTAATGACTTGCCATTCTATATTCACGAAGATGCAAAGCTGGTACTTTTTGCCGATGATACAAGTATAGCTATTACACCCAACAGACAAGAATTAACTGGTGAAATTGTAAACAAGTTTTTCAGAAAATCATTAAGTGGTTCTCTGCAAATGGGCTCTCATTAAACTTTGACAAAACACAGTATATACAGTTCCACACAGTAAATGGAATGACCCCATTAATAAATATAGACCTCGGTCAGAAATCGGTAGCTAAGGTAGAATATTCAAAATTTCTAGGTGTATGCATTGATGAGGGGTTGAACTGGAAAAAACACACTGAGGATCTGCTGAAACGTTTGAGTTCAGCTACTTATGCTATTACGGTCATTGCAAATTTTGGCGATATACATCAGAGTAAATTAGCTTACCACGCCTATTTTCATTCTCTGCTTTCGTATGGCATCATATTCTGGGGTAACTCATCATTGAGTGAAAGAGTGTTCATTGCACAAAAGCGTGTAATCAGAATAATTGCTGGAGCTCATCCAAGATCATCCTGCAGACACTTATTTAAAGAGCTAGAAATCTTCACTGTAACCTCAAAATATATATATTCACTTATGAAATTTGTTATTAACAATCCAAACGAATTCAAAAGTAATAGCAGTGTACATGGCTACAACACTAGGAGAAAGGATGATCTTCACTACTCAAGGCTAAATCTAACTTTGGCTCAGAAGGGGGTAAATTATGCTGCCACAAAAGTCTTTGGTCACTTACCTAATAGCATCAAAAGTCTGACAGATAGCCATATAGCATTTAAAAGGAAATTAGAAGAATTTCTTAATGGCAACTCCTACTCATTAGATGAATTTTTGGATATAGTAAGTGGGTAATTTCCCAACCTCAAAAAAAATTTAAAAAAAATAAAAAAATAAAAAAAATTTTTTTTTAGTGTCATGTAATATTTTGTCTAATGTAATATCTTGTATAGACACCTTTTATTAACCTGACACGTTCCACATCATTACGAAGTGTCGTATTCATGATCTATGGAACAAGTACTAATCTAATCTGGCATTATTATATCTTTTTCCTTGATAAAACTCAGTTAACAGTCTATTTTAAGTTTTGTTTCAACTTCACTTTCGTCCTGTTTTATAGGTTTCTTGCCATGTTCTAGTGCCCTCATGATCATTCTTGTCCAAGAGCATTTGAAGATAAAACTCCATGCAATTTTGAAGTCACCTATGAAAGTCTACCTATTGGAAACCGAGGGAAGCTGAAAAAGGAGCTATTTTCATATGTGGTTCTCGCAAAAGGTAAGTTTTAAATGTCATTAATTCCCTGTCTGTTTTATTGGAACTAACATAATGTAATTTTAAAGTAATTTTACTTCACCAGCTTTTATTTTTGGGTACTGTCAGTTGAATTGTTTACCTGCCTTTTTAATCTACTTAAAATCTACAAACAAAAGTTTAGATTTCATTTTTTATATAAACTCAGGAATTTGCGACATATAACACTACACAAAATAAAAAAAAATATAAAAGAAATGATTTATTAACAAACTTTTGCTTTCAAATTTCCCTAACACTCAGTCCCAAGTGCATACTACTATCTTCTCTCGGCTGCTCTGCTTATTGCTTTGCTGCTTTGTTAACAGTACAGCCAAGCTGAAGACACTTAAAAGTTAAACATATAGACTCAAAAATATACAGTATTATGAGTGTTTCTGGAGGCACTGATTTATGTCCTGATATTTGTGCTTTTTTTGCACCAACATGATTGTGTCCTGAAATGTGGTATTGAGATTTTTCATTGTAATGCTCTCTACATTTGTGACTTTCACTAAGCCACACATACCTCTGAAATGAAGGCTAAGCCACTTAGCATCTGAAGTCAGGTTATCCTGCAGTTTTATTTAATTAGTCAGGTGGCTTTGCTGATAGTGATTTGGCCTATTCCAGCTTGACAGGTCAATTATTATACATTCACCGAAAGGCAGTGATGGAAAACACAGTCACAAAACTTTGAACAATAAAAAATTCCCAAGTTTGGGGCCTGGGAGCACCTTATACATCTCCTCCGCTTTCCCTGAAAGAGTACACCACGAGTGAATTCAGTACTCTCACTGGGGCCTAAATTTATGGGTAACAATATTTTAATTTCACGTAACAATTCAAATTTCGAAATGTGAGTACAATTGTTACATCAGCATGTGGTGACTACAGTTGGCAATACAGGACTGTGATGGCAGCAGCATCAGAAAGGTAGCCAAAGCTGATTTCAGACACAATTTTAAGGGGTACAAGCAACTCAAACACTTGGATGACAAAGATTAGAGCATAACGTGAAAAGTAATCATACATGTTTACTTATTAATAAAGGAAATGTATGACCTCTAGCATTATTAAGTGAGTTAAAGGGCCCAGCATGATTTGTAATGAACAGATTACACTAAAAAGTCCTCCTTGT
The DNA here is from genome assembly GCF_023898315.1 of Schistocerca nitens. NCBI lineage: Eukaryota > Metazoa > Arthropoda > Insecta > Orthoptera > Acrididae > Schistocerca > Schistocerca nitens. Next base: position 516,525,601 of record NC_064614.1, read on the forward strand.
CAGATTACAGTCAGCCATTTCAAGGTGACGTGAGCACACAGTGTAAAATGTCCATACAGTGACTGGGCAATCACCATGGTGGCATCATTTACTTGGTAGCTTGACAGTAAGGTACATTGAAAGCATGAAACAGAATTTTGAAACATAACAGTTTGTTTCAGTTGTAATCAGGAAGGACTGAAGCATTGTAAGTGAAATTATTTTAAGTTTGTTAGCAGTACCGATTACATCATCTAAGTACTGTTTCAGTTATTAAACTATCAAAGCAAAGAGGCAAAGCAGAAAATATATTAATGTGTGAAAGGTGCCAGTTTGACTATGTGATTAAATCTTTCTGAGCATCAAACAGAATGAAATATACAATTAAGTATATTTGACTAACAAAAGTATAAAATGACAACTACAAAACATGCTGTTTTTCATAGCATTAATGCATCTTCAAACAAAGTAGAATAAACATCTGAAGGATGATTCCTTCAACCCAAATTTATATGATGGCAATAGCAAGGTAATGAAGTTCAGTTAAAATGAATAGAAAGATTGTAAAAACGTTCATGACAGTGAAACATTATGAATTGAACAAATAAGCACAAAATAGAAGACTACCCTTTAAAACAGTCACAAAAGTAAGAAATTTATAAACCAAATACAAAACAATAGTTTTAACTCAAGAAAATAATCCTAGGTGGGGTTTCAAAATTACTGTAGAAAAATAAAAGTTGCCATTAACTCTGTATTTCACCTTGTTACAACCCATTTGAACTAGGACAATACACGTGATCATCTGGAAAAGCTGTATGCCCTCTACTACCTAATTTAACAGTAATATATAGCCATGTTCAGTTCAGAATAGCAAGCAGGGCAGAGGGCACTGTGGGAACAGTTATTTTGCGTACGATATTGCACTGTTGAAATGCCATGATATGGGCAGCTGCTCAAACTGGTGTGATTTGTTGCCACTCCTGTGCCATTAACTGATCCAAGGACTTGAGCAAATTGGTATTGTTAGTATCTGGAGACAGGATGTGTACAGAGAGGGAACTTAAATTTTGGAATGAATAACAGAATTGGTTTGATAGTGGCATTCAAAGTTTCTTTCAACTGTGTGGAGAACCGAAATTCAGGTCCCAGGATATCGTAATGGGATGCATGGGATGCTTTTAATAGAAGTCTGCTGTTATTCAGTGATACTCAATGTGTGCGAAGTGAGAATCTAATAGTAACATACAAAGGAAACCAGAGTGGGGTACCTCAACGTATAATCAGCTGGTTCTTATGCCATAGAACAAAGGTTTTGTTAATTCGACTATCAGCAGTTCTTTAGTTTCTACTAATAACAGAGAAATGTCACAAATAGAGGTGCTGATGTATAAAGCTAACTTAGTACAAATATAGTTGAGCTATACTGGCAAGTCTGTAACTCTGCAGCAGTCAAAGCTGTGAGTGTATGCGAACCATGACAGACTACCTAATAGTATTTTGTTGGCCAACCTATGTACTTGTCAGTAAAAAATTTCTAGGAAATAGAGAAAGTGTAAAGCCTATTTCTTTCAGTTCTTAGTTCACACAGGAAACAGGTATCCACAAGTGCAGAATAAGTTTGGGGTTCTCTTGAGTCAACTTCACAGTAATACATTTATCACACAGTGATATAAAATTAAAAGTGAGGGGATATATCATCCAAAGAGGTGAATGTATGTGTTGAGATATTCACAAGGATGTGAAGTGAGGATTCAGGAGGAATTAAGATCGAACAGAACTTTTTTGTCGGCCAGTCTGTATGGCCAACACTATGGCATGGACGGAGTGTATTTTGTAAAACATAGTTTGTAGTACATGAGGTATTGCTAAAGTTGTAGTTACCTTATTAAGTTGATTCTGAACAGCATATATATCTTTTATTATGTCATGAAGGAGTTCATAATGAGGCACCAACTGGGCAGTGATGAGTCAGATTTGTTGTATGTGAGACCATAAACTGTCTTAATTGTGTTCTAAAGGGAAATGGAGTCTACACAAGATGCTGAATGGTGTCACTCATGTGTATGTGAAAATGCTGATTTGCATCTCCAGCACTTGTAATGGTGCTGGGCTGCATCTATTCAGTGGCTGTTGAACATTAGGTGGCTGATCCAGAGGCTTGTAGTCTGCACTTTTGTAGTGCAAGTTCTCAAATTTTGTAAACTTTGAACATAACTTCACCATCCCAGGCAGTGGTGAAAACTGTGTGGTGACAATTTCACAACATAGTGAAATAATGCAAATGATTAATGGAAAATCTCATATAAAGATGTGAAACAAATACTAACAAAGAGATAGAGGGGCTGGCCAGTACTTACCTCAGCTCAGTACAGCCAATAGATACACAAAAAACAGAACCAAAAATTTTACGTTCCTAGCTTTCGGAACAAATGTTCCTTCATCAGGGAGGAGAGAGGGTAAAGAAAGGGAAGAAGGGAAAGTAGATTCAGTTACTCACAACCCAGGTTATGAAGCTTCATAAGGGAAGAAGGGAAAGTAGATTCAGTTACTCACAACCCAGGTTATGAAGCTTCATAACCTGGGTTGTGAGTATCTCTTTGTTAGTATTTGAAATAATGCAAACATATACAAGACCAGTAGAGGTGGATAATAAAAAAATAGAGGAATAAGTAAATGACTGAAACAACACTGGAAAGGGCATATTGCTTAATTATGGGACAATGGGAGGTGTGTAACATACAAGTGTAACCGTAGGATGCATTAATAGCACAGGGATCTGCTGGCGGTAAAGAACTGAGTTAAAACCTCGAAAGCCACATTAGAGCACAGAGTGGAATGGAGCAGAGAAAAGGTGTTAGCAGTGGCACTGTTTGATAAAGGACAGATGTCCACAACAGATTGGCTGTTGCTCATAGCAAGCAGTTCAGTGGTGGAGACGTTCTGTCCAGTCAGTGGTGATATCAAACTAACACACTTAGAAACATATAAGCCACAGAGGCAATTTGAAAACAAACAATAACACATAATCCACTCAAGCAAATTGTGTACATGTGACAAAACATGATAGATTTGGCCATATTATGAAAACAGAAATATAGCTTGGCCAGGCTTCAATACTCTGAGTTTGCTCTTGACACTTTCCTTAAGGAAGTGATTATGAAAGATGATTGTCCCATTGAATATTAGTGAAAAAGATACACTACATATATCCAATACTTGAGCAAAATTCTTAGCTAGACAGGATTCTAACATGACAAAAACACCCAACAGAATCATCATTATATACATATATAAACAATGGTGTGACATAGAAAATACTGATATGATCTCCCACCTAAGACAAGAAAAAGTCAGCTCTTAGTTCCTATACCATAAATTGTAGTGATGGGAACTCAGCATTTGCTGTGTAACAGTTTTACTGCACACTGAGTTTGTTGGATCCTCTACAGAAAATGGTACAGCACTGCCTTTATATTTGGTTAAGTGATCAAAATAAATTTCAAACTTCTGATCTGGAGCTGAAATTCAACACAGGCGGGTAACATGAAATGCAATATTCAGGGTGGTCCATCACAGGGCCACGTAAGTTTCTTAGTTCTGCCCAGTTTCACAGCAGTTTGTCATAACATCACATAATCTCCTATTTGGTATTGCAGCACCCTTGCATTCTTTCTATACATAGCTGTTGTCTCTGGGTCATAGCTGCATTATTCTCTTGAACTCTTCTTCAAATAAACCTTAATCTTTTAGCCAGAATTTATTTCATGAGGCAACTTCGGGATCTCAAAAGAGCAATGTGTTTTGTGAGCATAAGCAACCCCATAGGGAGTCAAAATTATTGTTTCATATGTCCTGGCATTGTATGACAAAATCACAACCATTTTATGGATGTATTCAACCTTGCCATTACTCATAGGGTGAAACGGCATAGTTCTCCATTTCTTTATTTTAAGTTGTTGTCACACCTTTACCATAAGACGGAAAATAAAGTTTGTGTCAGGATCTGTTATAATGGACTCTGGACTCCCAAATGCAAGAGCTTTCACAACTGTCTCAGCAGTCATGTCTTCAGTCGGTTTCATAATAAGATAGTGAGAGATTGGTCGATGACAGATTAAAAGTACATGTGTTAATTTGGGCCAGTACAAGGAACACTTCTATGATATTGAATGCTACAATTTCAAACAGTCTTTCTGCTTCAAGTAAAGTTTGGTCTTCATCCTTGCTCCCTCCTAGCACAAGGGAGACAAGATTGAATGTAATCTTCTTTGACTTTCTTTTGTTGAGGCTACCACTAATGGCCTGCAGTGTGCACTTGCATAGTGCTTTTCTCATAATGACAGTCTGTATGCTTTAGTAACATTTTTGCTGTAAGAGCTTGCAAATACTCTTTGGTACTGTTATCCACCCTCAAAGAGGCGTATTCTTATGTAAAATGTCATCTTTTGTAATAAAATCTGGTGAGATAGCCAATTTCTTACAGCCAGCATTGTATTCTTGTCGCTTTTTTAATTCCTCAGTAAGCATGTCATCTACTTGCAGTATCTTAACTTTCCTACTCAAGGCATCTGCATTCCAGTTTAAGTTGTTAGGCTTGTTTTTGACTATGTAGTCATTCATGAAACTATGGAAACTTCATGTTAGAATATCAACAATGTAGGGAAAGGTAGATTGTTGCTTACTGTAAATATGACTGTTAACTTTCATACAGGCACAACTAAAAGACTGTTGTGTAAGTGTCTTTTAATTTTGCCTGTCTGCATCTTAACATGTCATCCTTATGGTAAGTAGCAGTGTACATTTTCCTTCATTTTTGATGGTCATATTCATGGAGTTTTAAGGTTCACTTTACAAGTCTGCTGGTAGGACCATTTAAACTCAGTAGCCATTGTAAAACTGCATGATTGGTTATTACCATGAACTGTCATCCATATAGGTAACATAAGAATAATATGTGTTATAAACAAGTGCCAGAAGTTCCTTTTCTGTGGTACTGTGGTTTTGCCAGGCTTGATTCAGCTAGCTTGATACAGTTGATGGAGTGTCTAACCTATTGGTTTTTCTTCAATATCTTGCACTTGACTCAAAATGCAGCCTGCAGTGAAATCACTAGCATCACTAGACAAGATAAAAGGCTGTGTAAAATTTGCATAAGCCAAGACCGATGAACTTGTGAACTTGTAAGAATTCTTTCAATTTTAACATGGCAAACCCACAGACAAGAGAAGACCTCTTCTTCAGTAATTTTATGAAAGATTTTGTGAAGGTTGCATAGTTCTCCAGAAAATGTTGCTAGTAATTTGTTAACTAAAGAAAAGATTGCAATTTTTTAATGTTCCTCAGTGCTGTAAAATTGTCCACTGCATCTATTAACCACGAATCTGATCTTACACCATCTGCCAAAATTATGTGGCATAGTGCACTATTGATTATTTGAAACTGCACTTATCTAATTTAAAATTTGGATTAGCATCACTAACATGAGTTATCATATTCCTCAGTTGCACTGCACACTCTCTCATCCTACTTGACAATTATGTCATCTAAGTACACTGAATAAGCCGCACGGGATTAGCCGAGCAGTCTAAGGCGCTGCAATAATGGACTGTGCGGTTGGTCCCAGTGGAGGTTCGAGTCCTCCCTCGGGCATGGGTGTGTGTGCGTTTGTCCTTAGGGTAATTTCGGTTAAGTAGTGTGTAAGCTTAGGGACTGATGACCTTAGCAGTTAAGTCCCACAAGATTTCACACACATTTAAACATTTTACACTGAATACATGGTTTGCTTTTAACCCCGTAAATCAGCAAAACATTGTAATGCAGCAGGCTGCAGGGCATCCTTATGTATTTATAATGCCCAGAGAGCACAAGAAAAGTTATGTTGTGCTGATCTTCCATAGCCACAGGCGTGTGATGGTAACTTGATCCCATACTGGAGGTGGTAAAGAATTTGCATCTGCTAAGGCTACCGAAAGTGTCATTGATACTTGCAAGGGGGAGGTATAAAGTTTTATGATATTCATGACCACTATCGCTCTATGCAAATGTGATAAGCCTTTTATCCCTTAATGGTTTTCTTGGGTACAATCACTATAGGTGAAGACCAGGGACTGAAAGAGTGTGGCATTACTCCAGCTATCAGTAAATCTGAAATATTTTTCTCTGCTGCGGGCTGCAAGTAGTAAGGTATGTGATAAGACTTCTGGACTATAAGTGTAACATCACCTGTAAGAATCGCATGGTGTGTTAAGGAATTGCCGGAAGGGTAGACTGTCTGCTATTGATTTTATCTTGTAAAGTTATGTTTGCTCCCTGAGAAACCCCCACTTCTTTTACTGGATTTTCATTTTGCAGAGGGAAGCAAGGGACAGTGGAAGTAACTGCCATTGTTTGTATTTCCCATATACTCCTTCCTATATGCATTCCCTCAACCACCTCTGTAATCTGTTTGGTTAGCCGAGTGAAACACTCATGAGCCTTGTGGTCTGGGGATTTGCAATGGGTGCAGGACACTGGGGTTTACTCTGATGCAAAAGTGGATAAATTGCTGGGCCTCGTGTAAAAATTTGATTTATACAGCCTCCCGTAGTGTGCTCGGCAAAGCACACTTCACCTCAGCACCTACATGCAGCTCAACCCCATGAATTAATATGTCTATGTTATGAGTTTCTGCTTCAATGAGTGGTACCTTATTCCTTTCATTATTTTGCCACAGTGCATATGTATGACACAACACAGCTCTTAATTGATCAGTGAATCCTTCTAAATCCTCTTCAAAACTTTGGCATACTTTGGAAACCTTGTCCCTGTAGTAGCTAACATTATGCTTATCTCCATATCTGTCCACTAGTCCACATCAAATACCTCGGTATTTATCAGCCCTTCCATGGACTTTACATAAGTGGGAACCTGTACTTGCAACTAAAGGTTGGTGACTCCTGCCAACACTATTTCACTCTGTGCGGACGTTTTCCTTACATCTATTAAACTTTGTATGGAAGTGTAGAGACTTTTGCCTGGTTTACCCACAAAGGTGGGAAAAAACAAACACAGTGCAGCATCAATTACAGACTGGGATGAACTGCCGGTGGGAACTTAAAAAACAATCAGATTTTGTGGCTAGATTTCAATTACCTAACTTGCTGATGATCAGTGATTGATTGAGATGTGTAACTCGGTTTTGTTGGAATTCCTCAATCTAAAATAACATCTGGGTCCAGTTTTACTTATGTCAGACAATACTAGGGGTGAAGGGGTGACTGAAAATTGCCAGCCCACCCAGTAAAAGTTGTCAATAGACCAAATGTTTATGGGCTTTTCCAACATAGTCCCCTGTTAGGGTCATACACTTTTGCCACTGGTGGTGCAGGATCATTATACCTTCTGAGGCGTAGCGCCGTATAACGATCCTGCCTTGGAGGCGGTTAAGTGGGAGATGTGTCTCAGAGCTGGATAGTGACAGATGGTGAAATGAGACTGGATGCGCACGTAGTTTAATATTTGGCGAGCATTCTCAATCAAAAACAATCAGTATTTTTGTGGCTCTTACGTTTTCGGGAAATGCAACACCATAAACTTGCTAACGTGAGTGAAAGGGATTGTGAGTGACTGTGTTAAGGCTAGCCATGGGCTTGACAGTGATACTTGTTCGCCTAACTTTCAGAATATATTAATTGAGGACAAAAGTTCCATCCTTACATTTCATGTGAAAACTTTCTCCCCAAACGTAGATTAGTGACTTCAATTACGGCCTGGTTCACGTCAAAGTACAGTAGGTTTCGCTCGGCTTTCCTCCTGATGATCTCCTGAGACAATGTTCACAGGTAGGTGCAGGTTCATCATAAAGAGACGGAAAAAACCGCGCCGCCGCTCTTCCTTGTTGAATGTTTTTTTCCTGCATGGCAAAAAAACGCCTCCACTGCAATCATGACGTTATCATCTGATCGAAAATGGGTTCCAGCTAGATATTTCTTGAACTTAAGGAAGAGATGAAAGTCAGAGGGGGCCAAATTGGATGAATATGGTGGGTGAAAGCAGTTTGTAGCTGCAGAACTCAGTGGCAGACATCGCAGTGACAGATGTGTACATGGGCACATTGTCTGAAGAAAGAGCAGTTGTTTTGTCGACGCAAAAAGTCATTTCATTTTGATGACCAGTGTTTCCACTGTTTGATTGAACTTTGTATTTGAACTGAAAGTGATGAACCCATGCTTTATACATTGTCACAGGGTCTGCATCAAAATGGGTCAAGCTTTCAGCTTACAGGGTGTGTGTCTGGCGTTTGTCTTCTGGTTATCAACATTCTTGGAACCCATCAACACGAGACCCTGTGCATGTCAAGTACAACTCTTATGATTTGTTCAGAGCATTCCTGTGATCTGCCCACTCTGTCAACAATGTAAGGTTCTGTCACATGCCAGTCTGCCATGATGTCCTCAATTGGAACGGTGTTTTTCTCTGTACTGCCCATTACAGGTCTTCCACTGTGAAGTGCAACTTGGACAGAGGTATTGACCTGCTTGAATTCCGCCACTCATTTCTTCACAGTGGAATAGGAAGAGGAATCCTCCCCTAATGTTTCCCTCGTGTCACTCATGCCCTTCTTCAGCAGATATTGGAAGACCACACACTTTCTCTCTTTAGCCACTTTCCAGTGTGTACACCTTGGACACTTTAAACTCCAGTATCTGGAAAAAAAAGATATTAATAAAAAATTGGTATGTAATCTAGCAGAGAAATGTACTATTAGTTGCTAAACTGACATTCGACCAGGGCAAGTGTTTCATGGGTGAGCCAAGAACATGCCAGTCTCTTCTCGTATAGGTCAAGTTAACCATGAAGTAACATAGCCAAAACAGACAAAATATAGTTTCCAACAGTTACAAAGTTACATTATACTCTGTTTAAATTGACATTAATTTAATTTAAAATTAAGATTTTGAAACTTTACAAAACTGATAATGGAATTTAGCTTTATATATCATTACAATATTTCTGAAACAGTATGTCAAAATATTACAGTTATCATATCAAAATTATATAAAATATACATCAATAACACTGTCTTAATTATTTATGTTAATTAATTTACAAATGCGGTGTAAGTTTAGTTCCCAGTGTAAATCCTTGTCTCTGTACTATTTCCTGTGTCATAACTGCTATCCTCTTCTATGTATAAATTCCACAAATGATAAATTGGGCTTTTATTTACATTTGACATATTTTTAGTCTATTGTGCAATATCTCTATAAATTAATTAGAGTTCATCTTAACTGATCACAATTCATCTTAACTCATCTTTTGCTCATCCACACCATAATCTAACAACATTACAGTTATTATAGTTCTTGTGTCTATGTAACTTTGCGTAAATATTGTGTGGTAGTATCACGTTCTTTAGTATGTTTCGAATTGTACATTTTGTTAAATGTTGTCCTGTTCTACTACGTTACATAACTCCCTCCTCCCTCAAGTATTGGCAGGTGAGACTGTCATGGCACACATGCACCAGAATAGGAAGTTTGTTATACAAAATGATTGTGGTGTCTATCTGCTTGTGAAATAAAGTATTGACAAATTCTACTCTATTACTTACATTAAATAGATATTTTATAGAAAGAATTGTTTAATGTATGTATATATCATTACATATACTATTAACTTATATTGCTTGTCATAAATTCCTTCTCAATGATGTACCTTTACTCCATGAACTCACAAGCACTGCTGAAACTTGTATTGGAAGCATCATCTTTCATTGTCTTACCTCTGCTTAATATCATTCAGATGCTTTGTCTTTGTCTGAAATAACAAATCGTCTTCATTTCTAACATTTCAGTCTGAGCACAACTACAGAAAATATCCACAGTTCTAAACATTCAATGCACAGTTAAGCTTTACAGTTTCTAATGTTACTCAATTGAAAGTGTCTCAGATAATTGTATTATCGAATAGTATAAGTATGTATTTAATTATTCGTGTCTCAGATTCTAGCAAAACTCAATCATATATACAGGTTCTTAGTAACTAGAATGTTTTGTTCCAGCTTTGGGGATGCATTTAGTGTATGTGAAGCCAAAGTTTATAAGATAAAATGCTAATGAAATGTATTACTAATTCGCATTCATTCAGTTGTTTTGTGAACTCATCAAGTAGCCTCCACAGTGTAATAGCATTTGTGTCAAATGCAATATAAATTCATTTTGTTTCTGCAATTATAAGTATACACCATTACAGTACAATATCATCTCTTGTCTTTCAGTTGACATAATGTACATGAGAGTTCACTATTTGTATAGAAAACGGCAAAATTCTGCTTATCGTGTTAGCAACAATAATTGGCAAATAATGTAAACAGTTTCCACCATATTGTAATACTCCATTAAAGTGAATTTATACAAGTATCCATCATCTAAGCAAATCTTATCAAAATGTAACTAATAATTTGTATAAGTCATTCTGTGCATGTAAATGACATGGCAACACCTTCCACCACAAGCCATCATTAAGAAAATTATGTAATTTGAATTACAATAGTTATTTTACCATCCAAAATAGATATGAGTTGTAATTATTGCTGATGAAATGCAAAGGGATTGGCTGTTATGAAATATTCTTGAAACAGCTAGTTAATGCAAATGAACACCAATGTGGTTTTGCAATAATTGCTGCTTCCTTAGCTTATACAAGAAGATTTATGTAGTGTAATGCTCATTTGGGCTAATATATAAACAAAAATAATCAATTTATGAAAATATAATGTAAATGGATAGATAAAAAAATCTACTCACCAAGCCCAGTGACAGGAGAACACCCTTATAAAAGGTATTATGTATGCAAGGTTTTGGAGCCAGTGGCTCTTTCTTCTGGCAGAAGGGTTGAAGGAGAAGGAAGAGGGGTGAAGGAAAAGGACCGATGAGGTTTAGGAAATGGGGTAGAGTTCAGAATAGTCACTCAGAGCCCTGGGTCAGGGGTGACTTACTGGACAAGATGAGAAGGAAAGACTGATTGTTGGGGGCTGCAGTGAGTGAGATTTGAAAACCAAAGAGCTTAAAGGTGGAAGATAGGGTTATATGCAAGACAGAGATTATTACTAAAATGTCATGCATGAGTTAATATGAGCAAAATGTCATGCATGAGTTAATATGAGCAAAAAGTTAAGTGCATTGTATGTGGTAGAGGTGGGAGGGGGATGGTGAAAAATAAACAGGTCAGAAAATGAAAGATGTAGAAAACAAAAATGGAATGAAAAAAGGAATTGTTATTGTGAAGACTGAGACAGACCAAAGAAATTAACACAGATTAAGACCAGTTGGGTGGCGAGAACCAATGACATGTTTAGGCCAATGAGTATTTGATAACATTGTATTAGTTTCACCATCCAAAGCTAGCACAGGTTGTCACTCCTTGAAAACTGTTTCCTCCCATAACTTTTTGTGAAATTACACACTTACGATACAAACCATCTCATGTGTGTAGTCAAGCATGTGTACATGTAAATTAGTACAGCAATTCGATTCCATTGAGTATAGACTTATGCTAATATTGCTTTCACATAAGTATAGGTCATTAATAATACCGGTATATCTGCTTGTGATATATATAGCTTTGTAAGTGTAGTAGAACTGTTGTACACAAGTTGAAAGGTAAAATACTACTTGTTGAATTTTGGTGCAAATATGGATAAATTCTATGATTTCAAAGTACTTCAGAATGTGTACAAAATTCAAGTGTATGCATGTGTCCCATATATGGCAAAAAATGACAGCATGATAAAGTGGCAAAACCTGTTCTTTCCTGAATTGCCTTCTCAGACAAATTTGAAAAATATGCTCATAACTCATTTACATTACTTACAAATATGGAACAAAAATTCTAAGTTTACTCTCATAGCAGCTTTCAAATTCCCATGACAGAATATGTTTCTAGACATGAACTCAGAGGAAAAACTTCAAAAAGCAAACATCTCAAGTAAAGAAATTTATTTTGATAATTGGTTTGGTAAGACTAAGTTACCATCTTTGGATCTTATGCTCTACAAATTCACATTATCTTCTCAATCTGTGCTGTCTCTCATGTTGCACCATGAATGTGCATGTGAAGATCATATGAAAAGCATTAGATTTTTTCAAGTCAGATTTAAAATAAACAATATCTGCAAACATAATGTGTTCAATACACTATCCTTATGCTTGTACATATTGTTTATTTTAAATATGACATGCCCATATGTGCCATCACAAAAGCTATGTCTTGGAATTCTTGTGGCGTGAGCCACATGCAGTCGAGCAAATGGGAAAAGCTGACAGATCTCGTGTCGCTCACAACCCACTTTGTTTACTTCACAGAAAACATTTTTACATGACCAAGTAGCAGATTACAAAATGTGCCAGAAATGGGAGTAAATAATTTCATGACTGTTTGCAACATGCTTAGCACTGAAAAGATAATAATTGTCTCAGTGTGTATGGTGAGTCAGAAATCTCATGCTTATGTCTCTGTAAACAGTGTTGTGACCCTTTTTGTTTTCTGCATGTATGTAGAGATAGCTGAGTACTCTGCATCACTTGGCTCTGTATTTATTTCAATCTTATATTAGTCCATTTTCTCCTTCCCCTGTCTGTCCATCTCATCCTTCCCCCACTCTTTGTCCGTTTTGCCCAGTGCCTCGCTGTGTCCAGCTCTTCCAACTGCCTCCCTCTGTTGATCTCCTCCTGCCCATCTTTCTGACCATCTCCTCCTGCCTCTCTCTGTCCCTCTCCTCTTCTGCCCCTCACTATCCATCGTCTCCTCACCCCTTCTCTCTGTTTTATCACCCCCACACCAATAGGAGGCTGGTGGCTCTTACACCCACAATATTTCTTTCTGGCGTGTAACTAATATCTCTCCCAAATTGATTGGAGTAGTTTCAGGGGTTTAGGATGAGCTTTCTACCCATGGTTTTACTGGTATCCCCACATGTCCAGTGTATTTCACTTAATTTAACAACACTGTGGGAAAAGACAGAGTGCTATTTACTGTAAAGAAGACACATTAAATTGCAGACAAGGCACAATTAAAAGACACTTACATAGAACTTTCGGCCACAGCCTTCACAGTAGATAGAGAGAGACATGCGCACACCAAGAAGATAGTAAACACACACACACACACACACACACACAGGAAGGATAGATTACTACTCGTCACATACAGGAGCCACTGAACTGCAGACAGGTACAATCAAAAACACTGCTAGAAATATTCATCTTTCAGAGTAAGTCCTTCAGCAGAAGGAGAAAACACACATGTTCACACAAGCGCAGTGCACACATAAAAGACCACTGTCATCTTCAAGTGCTAAGGCCTAACTGCAACTGTGTCTGAGGTGAGCAGTGGGGTGCGTTGTGGGTATGGAAGAGGTATGGGGAAGAGAGAAGGGAGAGACAGCTGGGTAAGGATGGGAGAAGACGCTAGGGCTACAAATGGGACTGTGCAGGGATGTGGTCAATACAGGATAGGGCTGCTATGTGCAGCTTTGAGAGACTGTATTGGAAACAGGATGGAAGAATGAGGGGGTGGGGGGATAAGAGAGGAGGCCAGAAGTAGAGAAGGGGAAAGAACTATATATGTGAACTGAGGACTGAGGGACTATGTTTTTTTTGGAATATGAACAGTGAAGGAGATTGACAGGAGGAGAACAGGGGCTAGTATGGGTTGAGGCCAGGGGGTTACAGGATCAAAGGGTATGTTGAAGGGTAAGTGGGGAGAATCCAGGTGCTGGGAAGCAGTCATTGAAGTGAAGCACATTGTGTCAGGTAGTGTGCTCTGCAACTTGGATGGCCCAGCTGTCTCTTGGACATGCCTTGTCAGTGACAGTGGGAGTTCTTAAGAGGCATCAGGCACATTTTCTTTGGCAATTCAGCACATATTTTCAATTTCAGTTTTGAAATGCGTAGTCTGATTCATCCCAGGCATATACTGCTCATCATGTCTTTCATGCAACTTACTGTGTTGATGAAAGCATTGGTGTCTTTCTTGTCATGAGCAAAATGACCTTTGAAGTGAAATTTATGTGCCCATTTGATAGAGTGGTCCCAAATGAATCTAGTGCAATATTTCTTTTGTTGATACCCCTTTCGTATGATGCCCTGTGTCAACAGACTGCGTCAGTTGGTTCCAGTTACACACACAATGATTTTTGAAGTGTCCATTCGATTTAGCGGTCCAAAATTAGCCTAATATAATATTTGTTTTATTGAGAAAACTTGAAGAATCACCAGCAGTGACAGCACAACCCTGGCACTTGCTGACTTCTACCACCATGCAGCAATGCTGGTCAGTCATTGCTGGAGTACTGGTAATTCTTCATATTTTATCAATAAAACAAATAATATACTAGGCTAATTTTGGACCACTCCATAGAATGACACTTCAAAAATCATTTTCTGTGTAACTGGAACAAACTGAAGCATTATATTGAAGGGAATCAAATGAAAACAGATTTCCGTATTGTTTTTGTGTGTGTGTGTGTGTGTGGGGGGGGGGTGTTATTTTCTTCTTGATCCAGTAATTTAAGTCAAGATTCCATGTGGTACATAATGTGTCACTGTCTTATCACATGGGTTTTTTTGAAGCATGCCCAGGGTTCTTGGTATAGAGGATTGGTGGCACTGAGAAGTCTCCAGCTCAGGAAGCACAGGGATATCAGTTGTTAGAAAACATGCAGGAGGTACATGAACACATGTAGCTGGATACTATAATGTAAGAGGCTTTTACAAGCAGTGATTACAGAATGACTGGTCATGATTAAGATGATGATGAACTAGAGAAAACAGTTGATTTGTATTTGACCTTCAGTTGTTTGACATTGCTTGAGCATGGCAGGATTCACCAGTCTTCAAATGAGACATTACATTCCAAATCCAAAGCATTGGTTTGTCAGCTCTATAGATACACCACAGTGGTGTCCAGTGATCGTGCAGTATTAGTTAATGTGGGTAAACTCTGCATGGAGATGGAACTTTGGTTTCATCACCATTTTGCTTAATCTGATGTTTTTACTAATGTCAACCATACATTGATGAAAATATATTCAGCTGATTAAGGTCACTAGAAAAACACCATATTTGAAAGCCAAAACAATTAAACTTTCTCAATCGGCTAGAAATACCTACACCATTCGTTTCTGTGGCCAACACAACATTTCAGGAAAAAGAAGAATATTGCCATTGGAAGGGGGTGAAAAAAGTTGCACCTTCCTCCTCCTCCCCCCCCCCCCACCTCACCCATCATCCCCCCCCCCCCCTTACCCCCTTCCCTCATTATTATCTGGTAGAAGTTTAATGCACACCTTACGTTTTGGGACTTGATTACCACCTGACCGTGGTGACAAACTATTGAGAGAATCTTTTTGGCAGAGGATTGACATCTTCTGGAATATATGAAGAGGATTTCTACGTGGGAAAAAGGTATGATTTTCCTGCTGTGTTCAGTAATAGGGTTCAATAGAGCATTAAGGGACACATTGTCCAGATCTTGGCAGAACTTTTCTCTCAAACACACCACCACCCATCTGCTACTGATGAGCGAGCTCTCAGAGAAGTTGTTTGGACTTCAGTTATACAAAGGGCATGGAAAAATATACTGAAACATATTTTGGCATTCCGCTGTAAATGTTAAAGAAGTACTCATCATTTTAACTTCGTAAATGAAGCAGGATACTTTTCTGATACAGAAAGTGGCTATTTTAATTATTTTATCCCCCTCTTCAAACTTTGGAAGGACCAAATATCCCTACATAACTAAGCTGTAAAGGAAAGTCTCAGAGCTTGTGGCCAACTGCCACTTTGTCTGGATCTTAGAACCCACGCAGTTTCTTAGTTAGTCAGGGTGCTTTCAGGAGATATCACTCCACTGTTGACAGCCTGATCCTGCTAGCAGCAGTTATATAATAGGTTATACTATGCAAGCAACATATAGAAGGTATTTTTATAAACTTGGGAGGCATAATATTGTCAGACATTTACATGCATGTTGCTTCTAGTGATGTCTTTTGCTTTTTAAAGTTCTTGCTTCCCCCAGATTTTAAAATGTATTGTTTGAGATATATTCTCAGTTCATTCTCTACAAGAGAGTGGTATTTCACAAGTTTGAATTTAAGTGTGATCATATTTTTAATAGTAGTTAGTAGTAACACTTCCACAGCCAGGACCTCCATCGCTTCCCCTTACTTACAGATCATTTTTCAATTTTTTGCTGTTCTTCTTGCAGCCTTCCAACAACCTACATCAATTGCATCTAACAATTAAAAGGTTGTATTATTGAGGAGAAAATACTGCTGTCTATAATTCTGAATGAGGTATGTCATTTTAAAATTTTAAAATTCAGTTGGGTTCTTAGGTCTCATTTTGAGGAGTTTATTTGATTGGCACTTCCGAGGGATCTGACTCCTGGGTTCTTTAAAGTGCATAATATTTTAAAATATGTCAGCCATGAAATAAAGAGGACGGAATGTGTTAAAGAGCATTTTCATGTTTACTGCTTTACTACAATTTCATGTTTTGTGGGTCTGAAGATATTCAATTCAATCCACCAAATGGGAAGTGGACTAGATATAGGAGCTTTTAATACAAACCCTATTTGTAGTTATTCTCTACATTAGGTAGCATCTCCTCAAAGTGTGGTGGGCCAACAGTAAGTATATAAGTACAGTATTCCACAGTCACTGACACCTCTTACCATTGCTCTGCCCCCACCCCAACCTACCCAACAAAACAACATTCAAACCATTCGTGAACACTGATAACTTGTGGAGTTCAAAGAGTTACCTCCAAGAAATAGGTGTGGAAAATATTGATGTGAAGTGTAACAACTTTTACAACACTTAGGAACTAGAATAATTTTAAAAAAGTGAGCACTCTAAATATCATTTTGTGTGAGAGTGAAGGATGGTCTTAAATCACCAACTCAGATCGCAAGGATGTAAATAGACTAAACTTTGTGTGTTACATGCCGGGGGGGGGGGGGGAGGGGGGGGGGAGGACAACTGTTGATGCTGAATAGTTGTTAGGTGGTGGCCTCTGCAGAAATTACTGCACCTTGATTACATTGGGTTGCTTCTGGTATCTGGGGCTTTGCTAGCTGCTCAAGGGACATCAGTGGGTCCTACGATATCAAACAAAAACACCTCCTGTGGATCAGTGTTGACACTCAGTCCATGAAACACTCATTAGAGGATAGTTCTCCAACAACAGAAGGTCTAAAAGAAACCATGTACAATAAAAGAGCATTGAGTGTATATCAAAGAATGCTTTTCTTGTAGTGAAAAAGTAGTAGCTTCTTTGAAAAGGTTTCACCACTCTATATCCACAGAGCTCTGATTGTATTGCTGGAAAATTAAAATATGTGGATGATTTAGGTATGGTACATTGTTTATGTGAACGTCTGTTTCTCAGGAAGTGAAGGAAATATATAGATAGCGAAAATGCATATTGCCGAAACACATCAAGGTTCAAAAGATGACCCTACATGCCCAACACAATGAGCTGTTTTAAATGCCAGTATTATAAACATCCACCACATTGTGATAAGGAAAAGCAATCTGTAGTAAATGTAGTGAAGTTACAGATGAACCTGAGGCTGTTTTCATAGCCTTTTTTCTGTGCCAATTGGCCTATGAATCATGCAGTCCCAGGTTAAAAATATATAGCTTTTGTGGAAGAGAGAAAGCGTCAGGAAATAAAGGTCATGAAGTTGATTCCTTATGTTGAAGCTACAAAAACATATGAAAGTATTAAGCCACTAGTATGTGCAACATCATTTAGTCTATGACAGAAACAGTAGCGAATACAAAAACCTCTCAACTCACTAACAATGGAATCTGGAACAGGCACTTGAGGTTGTAAATGTTCCATCAAAGAGTTTCTCCCTGTAAAGTCAGGGCTTCACAAGAGGCAAAAGAAAACATAAATATATCATCTCATCACAGTCAATGAATAAAGGAAAGTTAAGTAGTGAACCTCGTAGTGATGAGTTTATACCTCCATATTTGTTAGTAAAAGATTTATGTGACAATAGCAGATCTTGAAATATAGCAAAACCATTTGGAAGACCTGTGTGTTAGCGTCACCAAAGGGATTTTTTAAAAGCTATGACAATTCTCTGCTAAGAAATAGTGTTCTCCACAAACAAAATGACTTTCTCTATCTTCCTCCAAATGATGTCCTAGATGAAGACTCTCTCTTTGTGTAATCTTATAATACATCTGCACGGCCTGTTCCTCATTTTCAGGAATGAGACCACAGTGCACATAACACCCTCATGGACTCTGCAACCACCCACCCTAAAGTGATCTGTGAAAAGCATCTTGCTATGAAAAGTAACATGTTTATGCACTGATCACTATGATGTATCCCTTATGTACACTGATCACTCAGGAATGGTTGATGATCTGCATTACACTTACTGTCCTGATCTGGGTACATGTGCCAGAGTGGTGCCATCATGATGGGTATTCAATGAGGCAGATTGAATGCTGTACAGCCAACTTTCTATGTTTCAACATTGTATTCAAAAATAAATTTTATTTGCTGCACTGTGCTCCCCTTTATGTGCTAAAGACAACTTTAGTGTGAATTTTTGCTTCTGATGTTGTAATTATGTTCACGATTGTTCCTTCTGAACTGCAGTGGATTATTGATACTAAACTTAGAGGGAATGTATGTACTGTGAAGCAGTAGTCGGAATGCCCTAGTCCTTAAACAGGTGTCTATAAGGTGATTGTGGGTGTGCATCACACCTTATTCTTACAACACATTTTTGAGCAACGAAGACTTTCTATCTTAAAGATGAGTTATCCCAGATCATCATGCCACAGGACAGTACTGAATGAAAATATGCAGACTATTTCAGCTTACTGATTTGTCTCTCCCAAGTTTTGCAGTGATATTAAGTGCAAATGTGGCTGAACAAAGTTGTTTTAGGATTTCCAAAATGTGCTTTTCCAGTGTAAATTCTCATTTATCTAGACACCAAAAAATTTTGAAGTTTCCACCCTATTTATTATTTCCTCATCATGTGTTACACTTATCACTAGTGTGGTATCCCTAGATGTGAAGAACTGAATATGTTGTGTCTCTTTAAAATTGAGGATGAGACCATCTACAGAAAACCAGTCAATGGTACTTCTAAGAACATTGTTTACTATTTTTTCTGTGTCTGTTTCTGACTCTGTGTGTGTGTGTGTGTGTGTGTGTGTGTGTGTGTGTGTGTGTCAGCTGTTTACAGTATTAGTGTCATCTGATAAAGAAACAAATTCTGCTTGTTGTATGCTAGATGGAAGACCATTTACGTTTGTGAGGAACAATAGTGCACGTAGGATTGAGCTTTGGGGAACTGCATATGTCATTTCTTCCCAGTCAGAGTAATGTCCTCGGACTACATCGGTTGAATTACCAAGTACAAATTTGTACATTCTTTTGGTTGGATATGACATTATCCATTGGTTGCCTATACCATCAGTCCCATAACACTTCAATTTATGTAGGAGAATATTGTGATTCGCAAGTCAAAAGCCTTATATAGGTCACAGAAAATACCATCTGAGACTATTTTATTATTAAATGCTTGTCAAATTTGGTGAATGAACTGTAAATGACATTCTCAGTAGAAAAACTCTTCTGAAATCTGAACTGTGATTCGCTGAGGATATTATTGTTGCTCAAGTGGGATACTATTCTAGAAGATGGTGTACTTATTCTCAAAAATTTTGGAAAATAATGCCAGAAGTAAACAGGTTTGTAATTATCAACATCTCTCTTTTCATCTTTCTTATGGAGAAACTGACAATGACATATTTCAACCTCTCTGAAAAAATGCCTTGACTTATTGATACATTACAAATTTCAGGGGCTTATTATATGCAAATCACCATCAAAACTGGATGAGTTTTTATTTTTGAGCGAATATATAATTTTCTTAATTTCAGAAGGATAAGTTAGTAGTACAAATGTATCAATGATTGAACTCTATGAGAGCTGCTTTTTTGACATGCTTCTGTGATTTTCCTCATGAACTGTTCGTCAGTATCTTTCAAACTATATTTAAGAAATGATTGTTAAATATGTTTGCTACCTGTGATATACAATTTATAGCAATCCATTGTGTTAAATAATCATGTTATCCTGTTCTCTCTCTCATTTCACTATGTTCCATATAGCCTTAAGTCTGTTGTCAGAATTACTAAACACCTCTCATGATAAGTGTCCTCAACCACGTCATCACAGTTATTTTCTGTTCCCCCCTCCTCCTCTGGTGCTAAATTTAGGTTATTCTCTTTTGCTCATTGTCGTATTATATTTTTATCATATCTTTCTTTCACATTCATGGATTCTATCCTTTTTCTTTAACCACTCCAATTCATATAGCTTGTATCATTTCATCAGTTTTTTTGCTGATCTCAGTATGTGAACAGTTCTCATTACTACTAAATCCAACACCCTTCCTCCTCCTACATTCCACCCATTTTCAAATTTCACTTTCATTCATAGTAATGTCTCATTAGTATACTGTCACTGATCCACTGATTGTTGAAGTAAAAAGGGAGATATGTGAAAAGACAAAATATCTTCATGCATTCTAAATTTCCTGTAACAAGGGTTGTGTTAACGATGGGTTGCACTTCAGATTTATATTCTGCTTGCAGACAACTTCATGTTTAATATATTATTGAATGACCTCTTTCTTTTATGCAAAGCCAATTTATTTACCCGACTTTTATTTCTTGCATTTAGGGAAGACTAACTAGGTGTATAGTTCATAGCAGTCACCTTTTATGAAGTGAGTGTTATGGATTTTGTACTATTTGCAGGCAGCAGGCATAGTGATGATGCACAGTGGCCCAGAATTGTAAGACCAACACTAGTAAGGTCAAGACACACCATCTGTAGAATGTGCACAGCATCAGGAAAACTGACAGAAGTTATTTTTACTGCCTCTAAACATGGAAAGTAAGCAAATGTTTTGTCTATTTTCTGGGCAATATGTTGTCAGTGAATGCCAGTTTAGTGATTTGGTCTGTATACTGTGTTTGAATATGTAATGGGATATCATGACATAGTTGCTTGCATTATCTTTATTGCAGCAATACGCTGATGTGTTTTATTACTGTAATGTCTTTTTATAACTTATGTATGTGTCATTATCCTTCACTAATCTTGATTGTTTAAAGGATTGAAATACAATTTTTCTTAACTGGATCTGTTAATTATGAATGAGTAGACATTCAAAACTGAGAGTCAGATATTTGAAATATAGGACTACATTATATCATGAGGATCTTAATTTGCCATATGAACTACATAATTTTTAACTGATCTATCTAACTCTGCGTTACTGTACCAAGCAGCACATTCAGTGTTCTCTTGGAAATGGGTGGGTGGAATTCTATAACATATTATGTGCTAGTTTCATGACAGGGTGATTTATAGTTAGTGGACACAACACAGCTTAAACCAGAAACATGAAACTCGGTGTTTGGCAGGTTTAATACAGGCTTATTTAGAACTGATACATAAAAGCATTAATAGTAACAAATACGAATTCACCAGTGTCAGCCAGAGATGAGGTGACAGTCATGAAGAGAACAAAGAATATAATCAGAACATTAGTATCCACTTAGTTCATTGGAAATGACAAACTGCCACAGTTACATTTGAAGTAGGTAGTAGAGTAACTCCAGTGTGATGCTCATAAACTATAGTGGGGCCTAAACGTTTTGCCAGTGTGTGATATTGTTCTGGTAGAATTATATACGTCTTTACAAAGTGTCCACAGCCCAGGTATATATATAAATACAGCATGTATTTAACCTTTGTAATTCAGAATCTTGTAACAATGGGGAATATTGCATGACCATGCTCTCTGAATAAAGTTGGTGTAGTATACATAAGGAAAACTGCAGAGGCAACCATAAATATTAGAATTTCTTAATTAAAGTACAGTAAACTAGACAAAATTTAAAGGAAATACACGTGAAGCATCAAGTCAGGCTATAATTCATATGGAGAGAATGGTCAGTACTATCCCACCTGTTATTTATTCATTACATTAATGCATATAAAAAGATCACTGAGGATGTTCACTCTGCATTGAATGTCTGTGGCTTTGAATCCAGTATAATGTATTAGTTTCATTGTAAAAAAGTGAACGTTTCATAGATTATAGGAAATGAAAAGACTGTAATTAAATTTATAGTTGGATGACATATTGTAAATTGTAATGACAAAAATAATCAGTTATTGACAGTAAAATGTAAATGGATAGATATAACATCTACTCACCAAGTGGTGCCAGGAGAGAACACTCACACAAAGAGGTTTAACTTTTACAAGCTTTTGGAGCCAGTGGCTCCTTCTTCTGGCAAAAGAGTGGAAGGGGAAGGAAGATGGGTGAAGGAAAATGACTGGAGAGGTTTAGGGAAAGGGTCACGGTCTAGAAAAGTCACCCAAAAACCTGGATCAGTGGAGGTTTACTGAATGGGATGAGAAGGAAAGACTGATGGATGGGGAATACACTGAACCAGATTTGAAAACCTGATAGCTTAAAGGTGGAAGACAGGGTAATATGAACACAGAGGTTACTACTAAAACATCATGCATGAGTTGATAGGAATGAAAAACTAAGTGCATTGTCATAACAGAGGTGGGAGGGGGGACAGCGAAAAATAGACAGGTTAGAAAATGAAAGATGCAGAAAACTAAAATGGAGTGAAGAAAGGAGTAGTTAGTGTGAAGAAATGCTGAGACAGAAAGAATAAACGTAAATTAAAGCCAGGTGGGTGGCGAGAATCTGAGAAACTGGTGTCTGGGGAAAGAATCCAGATGGTGTATGTGGTCGAACAAACACTGAGCTCATGACTGTCACGATTTAGAGTTTGTTCAGCTACAGGATACCTCTAAATATCTTCTCCCAATTAAATTTCACATGGTCCTGTTCCAAATCCCATGCCAGTTTCCTTGATGATGATCACATCCTCACCAAAGGCCAGCTACACACTTCATTCCACATGAAACCTTTCTGACACTTTGACAATTGCCATCCTTTCCATGTCAAACGCACCCCCATCCAGCATTGGCATTTGAGGCAAACATATTTGTTTGGATGCAGACTCTTTACAGTAATATACCACTACTCTCACCTCAACCGTCACTGGACGTTATTATCCCAACAGCCTTGTTCAAAAGCAGATTTCCTGGGCCATCACAGCCAATCTTGGTACTGCTGATCCCTCCAAAAAACAACTTCAGAGCACACCACTTGTCACCAGTATTATCCTGGTTTTGAATGTAATAATCAGCTGCTTCGACAAGACCATGACTTCCTAAAATCATGCTCTGAAATGAGATCAAGTCTGACATTTTTGCCACCACACCTAGAATAGCTTTTTGTCACCCTCCCAATCTCCGCAATATCCTTGTCAGACCCTATGCTCATGCTGCACCCATCTCCCTACCCTATGGTTCCTACCCTTGTGACTGACCCTGCTGCAAGACTTGTCCTATGTGCCCTCCTACCACAATTTATTCCGGCCCTGCAACTGGCAAAACATAGTATCAAAGGGGGAGCCACCTGTGAAACAACACATCATGTACCAGCTGTATGTAAACACTGTTTGGCCTTTTACATCGGCATGAGTATCATGAGTTATCAGTCAGGATGAAGGGCATAGGCAGAGGGTGTAAACCGGCAACACACAATATCCTGCTGCAGAGCATGCTGTACCAACATGACGGTCATGACCTCGGTGCCTGTTTTACCACATATGCCATCTGGATTCTTCCCCCAGACACCAGTTTCTCAGAACTGTGCAGGTGGGAACTAGTGCCACACTATATCCTCGGTTCTCACGACCCACCTGGCCATAATTTACATTGATTCCTTCTGTCTCAGCATTTCTTCACAGTAGCTACTCCTTCCTTCACTCTATTTTAGTTTTTTGCATCTTTCATTTTTTAACCTATCTATTTTTTGCCATCTGTGCTCCCACCTCTGTTACATTCAATGCTCTTAGCTTTTCACTCTTATTAACTCATGCATAATGTTTTAGTAGTAATCTCTGTGTTCATATTACCTTGTCTTTACCTTTAAGCCCTCAGGTTTTCAGATCTCATCTGGTGCATTTGCCAACAGTCAGTCTTCTCTTCTCATCCCGTCTGGTAAGTCTCCCCCTGACTCGGGGTTCTGGGTGACTTTTCAGAAATATGCCCCTTTCCCTAAACCTATCCACTCCTTTTCCTTCACCCCTCTTCCTTCCTCTTCAACTCTTCTGCCAGAGGAAGGAACCACTGGCTCTAAAAGTTTTTAAAAGTTAAACCTTTTTGTGTGTGTGTTCTCCTGCGACCAGCCGGTGAGTAGAATTTTTATCTATCCATTTAAATTATATTGCAAATTGCTTCACATAAAGAAAAAGAATTATGCAAAGGTCTCTGAAGGTAAACTTGTTGTAAATAATTGTTTATCTGACAGATTTTTAAGTGCTGTAGTATTATTCTAAAATGAACTTATTGTACACTATTTTTAAATTAATGATAGACCCTTTTCTATAAAATCCCCCCATTCAGTCAATGATTACAATACAAACAATCATTCAAAGTGCAGTGGGTATTACTGAATATAGTTGTCACTTTTTTATTTTTGTGTCTTGGTTTTTGATGTGAGGAAATATTTTCTTTTTCAGAATTGCATACAGATGTGCAAGAGCAAGCAAATGGGGTGACTTATTTCCTGTTAATCTCATGGAAAGTGAAATGAATAGTGAAGTGAATGGTGAAAACTAATTACAGTTATTTTATGAATGAAACCTACTTACCTGTAATGTTTTACACCTTAAGTAGGTAGTGGTTGTGATTGATTGTAAAGATTCCAATATGTTCACCTGTATATTACTGTCATTCGTTAACATCTCGCAGACTCTCCAAACATGTATACCAATTTTGACAGTAACGCGGCTAAATAATTGTTTGATACATTTTCTGTGTTCCATGAATATGAGCTGCTTGACAAGTGTTTCTAAACATTACAAAATAGTAATAAATTTATAGTCAGTGTCATCTGTCATGAACATTCTCAGATACACTCATGGCACTGATCCATTTTAAATTAGATGTTTCCCTTTATTTTTCTTAATTATATCTTCTAACATGTTTTTCTTGAATAGTATTTCAGTAGCAAATCCATAATCTAGCAGCAAGTGTAACTTACCAATATAAATTGTGGCTGTGATTTGTGTCTATGATATTGAAAAGTCCTGTATAGGACACAAACAATGAACATATAAAGTAACAACTGGAAAGTCCTGGGTAGAACACAGAAGTAAAAATAACAAGTGGAAAGGCCTTGATGGGATACAAACAATGGAAACAGTAAAAGTAACTGCTAACATATAGTTGATGCATTGACCACGTTGACACCACCCCACCCTTCACACTAAATATTCTACTGTGAATGGCCTTGCCACCATTGAGCAACCCATCTTCTAATTCAACACCTCATTCCTTGTACATAACCAACAACTACTACTCTTCCGAAGGAAATATTCAAAAAGCACACTCTTAGTCACGCACATAGCCACTTATATACCACTCCATTTATTGGCAATGTGGGGCAAAGCGTCCAAGCCACTTAAGGTCCTAAATTCCTCGGGCAAGTCTGGTTCTATAATAATATCTTTCTGACCTACACCCATGGCCAAGACATTCTTTTATGTCAGAACTGAACCCATCATAATTTTTTTCCTCTCCTCCAGCATTTTTTATATTGTAACGAGAATGAATTACAAATGAATATCCTAAAATATTATAAATAAGATTCTGAAGCTATTTTTTCTTTGATATGTAACTGCTAGGGTATGGTTTGTTAAAATATGTATTTACTAGGTGAGGGAGGTCTGCTCTATGAGAAATGTGGTGAAACAGCATGGCATGCCATACCATATTTTACGGATTATAAAATGCACATTAATTTTTAAGCAATTTTTTCAAAAACTTACATTTTTATTATTAGACTGCAAAGACAGGCTAAAAATAATTCGTAGTTTATAAAACCAAACAGATCGTCAAAATCCCTGAAAATCATCATCTGAACTTTCTCTTCATCCTCCTCTTCGTCATCATCATTGTCCTCTTATTATATATAAGATGGTCTTCACTGCCATCAAGAGCGTTGCTTATGCCGCACGTCTTGAAAGATTTAACAATAATGTTTTCTCTCACACTAGACCATGACTGTTTTATCCACTGACATACTTGTTTGATAGTAGGTCATTTTAAGCTTTCTTTGGCTCATTTTGTGTTGAGTTTTGTCTGTCATCCGTTGTTACATTCCTCTCTCATATCTTTAAGTGGTTTATTTATTGAGACATCAAGAGGCTGCACTTGTGAAGTAAGTCCTCTCAGAATAACAGCAAGCTCTGTATTTCTGTGTCTTAGTGTCTCTTTTACAGTATTTTTCAAATGACTATTAAACTGATCTAGCACAAGAACTCTTCTTCAATAAAGCAACTTTCCTTCTCTCCCATCTCTGTTAATCCATAATTTCATACCATCCTCATCCATCCTGCCCTTGTCATGTATGTGAACGCCACCACTTGGCAGTATTACAGAAGGTTTTGGCATTGATTTGCACTTGACAGTAATCATTGGAGTAAGGTTAGTACCATCAGCACAACATGAAAGGACAACAGTGTAGTGCATTTTTTTCATGTCCACTTGTTTTTATAGTTACAGTTTTAGCACCTTTCATGGCAACAATTCTGTTACTTGGCATATCAAATGTCAGAAGGATTTCCTCCATACTCACTATTTGGCTTAGTTCCACACTGGCTTTTTTTCAATGTTGAATAATAAAACAATGAAAAGTTAATGTTTTTTCTTCATACTATTGTGGCATTTTCTGAGATATTTTGGTTTTGGTTTGCACACTAAGTCCATGACTTCATAAATCTGCAGCACCAAACAACTCCACCCTTAAAGCCTGTTAAGTTACACTGTAGCACTAGCTTTTGAGCATGTATTTGAATCATTTTTGTTTTAATTCCAGTGCCATTTTGACAGTATCCTTGGATTCCATTTCACTATATCATCTAATAGTTTTGGCCATTTTGCTTTCAGTCCTTTATTTATACATTTAGTCTTCCTCTTTTTTTTTTTTTCAATTCTTTTTTCTAGCCCACCATACACGAATGTTTTTTTATGTTGGTGGAGTGCTGAAGTGCCACTCAGCTAGCCCGCATCATATGAATAACTTTTATTTTTTTCCATTACAAAACTAGCTACTAACAAAAATATTATACTGTTACTGATAACACACATCATTTTCAATGCATTTTCACTGGCATCGTACACTGCAACAACACATCATAGGCTAGACAGTGTTCTAGGTTTGTAATGGTGGGGCGGGAGAGGCCCAGTGTTAGGAAGCTTGTGAATCCCCAAATCTCATGTTCGTCGCTTTGGTGCACTGCTGCTGCCAGTTGAATCCAGTGTTGCCAAATAGTGAGTGGTTTCGCACAAAATCGAATATATGCCCATTTTTAAAATATGGGAATTTAAAGCAAACACTGGGCATTTTTATATTAATTTCAAGTATAAAAGGCAATTTTTTCAAGGAAAAATGCGTCTTATAGTCCATAAAATACAGTAGGTGGTTGTACTGATTGCAATCAGAGAGCTGAAGATGAATAACAGAGAATCAATCTCAGAAACAAAACTTTTTATTTTACCCAGAATGAGGAGCTCAGGGAATTTTTATAGAGGAGAGATTTTGCTTTGTTTAGGAAAAAATGTACCTTAGAGTTATGAACAGACTTTGGAAAAGTCTGAAAATGTTGGATGTGAATAGAAATGATGTGATGGATAATATTAGGTGAACAATGAAAATTGTATCATAGGTTTTTTTACCATTAATTAGCAATTTCATGGCACATTTGAATTCCAACCCATCCAGCAGTCATGTGTTGCAAATGCACCTGAGGGCATGGGTACCTGTTGGCCACTGAGTGCAGCCCCATGCGGAAGTGAGAAGTGGCATCTGGATAGAGCTGATGGCAGTCTGGCAACAGTTAAATTACAGACACCATCGAGCTGAGCCAGCATCTTGCCAGTGTGGGTGGCGGTGGAGAAGTTTTCAGTTTGGCACTGGCACTGCTTGATCAACTGAGTTTGTTTTCATTGGTGTTGCTGGCCCAAGGGTTGGCCACTGTCATCAACAGAGGGAGACAGCTATGGCAGAATGAAGAACGTGAAATTGGTCAGTGAACAGAAGGAATACTACTATTAACTCGCAGAACATAGAGTCTCTCGTGGAGAGACAAAGAAAGAAACATGGAAGAGCGGCAAGGCAGCCCGCAAATGGATGGCTGAGAGTGACAGGCATTGGCTGTCAACATGGGGCATTGTTCTGCCTGCAGCAGCTGGCACTGGGCTTTGTGGATCCAAGGAATGCAGTGCGAGTCATATGTGAAGAGCATGTTGCTGTAGTGTGTTTTCTGGCATGGCAGTTAGAGCTGATGTACTGCATGAAAGTGAGGTGAGAGTGGCCTAATTCAGTTGCCCATTGATTGTGTGTTGAAACACATGGAAGCTGCTGTTGGGTCAAGAGTATTCAACTGAAAGAATAGTAATTAAAAGAAGTGTGCATAGTGAAAATTAAATTGTCACTGCTGTTGTGCTTCTTTTCTTTGCCATACTGATATTCTGTGTGCTGTACAATGTGGTGCTGCAGCTCTTAAAGCAGTAACAGAAACACATCTGAATGGAAATGTTCAAATAATCTTTTGTGCCAGTTAGTGACTACTATAACCCAGAGACAAAAGAACAGTCAAAGCACCAGAAAATTGTTGATTCACCACCACCAAAGAAAAAAAAGGTGGTATGGTCAGCCAGAAAGGTCATGGCATTAGTTTTCTGAGAAACAAAACTTATTCTGATGATAGTTTATCTTCCTACTGATCAAGCAGTTATTGAACAATATTGTGCTAACCTCCTAGACCAGCTACAAAAAGAACACAAAAAATGGCCATCTTTTTCAATGAAGAAAATCGTCTTTCGTCAAGCTAATGCACACCCACCTACAAGTGTTATTTCCGTTGGCAAAAATACATGAACTAAGATGTGAATTGTTGCTGCATCTGGCTTATTTGGCTCCATCAGACTTCCATCTCTTCCCCAAGCCCAAAATTGTCCTTGGTGGACGGAGATTATCTTCAAATGAAGCAATGACAGCCAAAGTTGCTCATTATTCTGTGGGCCAGGAGGAATCTAATTTTCGAGATGGGATCAAGGCATTAGAACATCACTCAACCAAGTGTGTAACCATACAGGGAGACTGCATTGAAAAATACTGCAGTAACTTGTTTATTTCTATTCTATTTTCAGAACTTTTTCAGATCACCCTCTCAACGTCACGCGTACACCAAGAGAGTATGCGGTGGCACTGGTCATTCGCTACTGGTTATTCTTCCTGTTTTACTGTCTCTGTTAATACATATCGATAAAATAAATATTGCACGAGACTGATTTGGGACTGATCTATCAAATGGGCACATAAAATTTTGCTTAAAAAATAATTTTGTTGGTAGTGGGAAACAAACGGACACTTTCTGTCACTTAAAAGATGTGATGAACAGTATTTGTTTGGGATGGATCTCAGAAAACAAAATTGCAAATATTTTCCAAAACACCAGAGAAAATCTGCCTGATGACTCTTAGGAGAGACACCTTTTATATGTGTCATAGTCGATAACATAAGAAGTTGTATAAAGCTTTTTGCAGATGATGTTGTTGTTTATAGAGACAATGTAATGCTTTAAAACTGCAGCAAAATGCAGGAAGACCTGCAGAGGATTGTTACTTGGTGCAGGGAGTGGCAGTTGTCCTTCAACAGAAACAAATGAAACATATAAATGGGCAGAAAGACCCATTGTTGTATGATTACATGAATGCATAGCAATCGCTGGAAGCTGTTACTACCATAAAATATCTAGAAATTACATACAGAGTGACGTAAAGTAGAATAACCACATAAAAGTAATCACAAGTAATGCAGATACCTAACTGAGAGTGATTGGAAGGATTCTCAGGAAATATCGTCCACCAACATAGTAGGTAGCTTCCAGAGTCCTGATTTGGACAGTCTGAGAAGAGATCCAGGTAGAATTGCTAAAGGAAATACAGAAGATTCAAAGAAGAGCAGCACATTGCATTACAGGTTTATTTAGCAAGCATGAAAGTGTCACACAGATGCTCAGCCATCTCTAATGGCAGATGCAGCCAGAGAGCTTTGTGCATCACAATGTGATTTACTCCTAAAATCCCGAGATCATACATTTCCAGAAGAGACAAACAATATATTTCTTCCTCCTGCGTATATCTCATGAAAAGACCATGAAGGTAAAATTATAGATTTGAGTCCATATGGAGGTTTACTAGCAATTGTACTTCCCGTAAACCATTTGTGAGTGGAACACAAAAAGGGGGAAGTCACAGTGATCCACAAAGTACTGACTGCCACACACTATAAGGTGGCTTGCAGAGTATAGATACATTTAGATGTATGAACAGTTTGAGAGGAGTACAAAACAAAATTATGGTCCCTCAGGCACCCATAATGTTTTAAGGCAACAACGTGGAGTTTATAATAATCATGGTGTGGATATAGCAATTCTGCAGAGCAGCATATAAATCAAACCAAATATCTGGATGACAGAATTGATTAATCATATTTAATTGAAACACTAATTAACTGGTGACCAAGAGCAGCTAAAGAGAACCTAATAGGTAAAACTTTGTTAGAATTTCTACATCACCTTGATTATTTAAATTAGTCTGATAAAGGGTTTGTGAGTAAGTGGACTGCTAATAATAGTGATTTGGAGATATGGACAGTTGGTGGTACAGTAAGTTGTGTCCTCAAGGCAAATTATTCTCAAACAATAATCCACCTCCAGATGTAATACTAAATTTAAAGGTGACAGGTATGGAAGACCAGAGTGTCAAAATAGATGCAGAGCCTGCATCAGTGGCATAGATCCTCATCACAGGAGCCAATATGTGCTTTGAAGTGTTTCAATTGCTCTGTGAATTCGAGCACTGACATTACAGGTGTGTTGTACATTATAAGTTTCATACTACTCCAAAGAAAGTGGTTGATAGGTGCCAGATGTGGTGACTGTGCTGACCATGCAATTAGTCCATCTCTACCAATCCGCTGATTGGGACATGCGATGTGAGGGGATTCTGCACATCAACATCAAAGTTGCAACCACATGTCCATCTGAATGTTTAGTGATACTACATCCAATAGAATACACAAAACATCTCTAATAAATGTGAGATAGATCGGTCCTGTTAGTCTGTTTGCAGGAAATATGTCCCAATCATATGGGCACCAATAATACTGGACCTTGAATGATAATTAATTGAAACTCTCAGCTGCCAACATGTATAGTTGATGTACCTTGATGGGGACAGCTGAAAATGTGTGGCCCTCACCGGGACTCGAACCCAGGATCTCCTGCTTACATGGCAGATGCTCCATCCATCTGAGCCACCGAGGACACAGATGAGTAGCGCGACTACAGGGACTTATCCCTTGCACGCCTCCCATGAGGCTCACATTCCAACTGTCCACAATCTAAATACGTAATGTTCCTAATAGATATTTGCCCATCCACTCATTACTCACGCCAACTAGGTGATGACTCCCTTAAGAGTTGGGGCAACCTGAACACATTCGCACAGACGAAGGTCAGTGACTGGGTAGCCTTTACTATATCAGCTACACCTGTCGGCAGCTGAGGGTTTCAATTAATTATCATTTATTCTAGAGAAGCTGCATGGTCATCAATTGTATCTGTTCTTTCGAGAACAGTTACTATCTTCATATATACTGGACCAGTTGTTAATACCAACCCTTTGTTGATGAAATTGAATCACTGCCCACAAGGACTTTTTCCACCAAAAATATGCATGTTGTGCAAGTTTAATATGCCATCTCTAGTAAATGTGCATTCATCCTTAAACAGCACCAACTTGTGAATTGTAACTGGAGTGTGGATTATTGTAAATACCTCTGTGAAAACTGAACCTTTTATGCATAGTTCTCCTCCCAAAATGCCTGGACTTTCTGCAGATGGCGTAGATGGAGCCAGTGTTCATGGACAACATGACACATGTCAGTTTTAGCCATGTGCAGTGCCTGTGCCATCTGTTGAGTGCTGGTGGCTTGGTCCTCTTTGAGCATTGTCAGCATGTCCTGCTCTTTAACTGTAGTGTTCGAGCCGAGTGTGAACCACCTACCAGAGGACAAACAGTGGACTAGGGATAGTATTCATAAGTACCGTATTTACTCGAATCTAAGCCGCACCTTTTTTCCGGTTTTTGTAATCCAAAAAACCACCTGCGGCTTAGAATCGAGTGCAAAGTAAGCGGAAGTTCTGAAAAATGTTGGTAGGTGCCGCCACAACTAACTTCTGCCGTCGAATATATGTAGCGCTACACAGGCATGCTTTGCAGGCACAAAGATAAATACTGGTGCCAAAACCTCTGCGTCAGTAAATAAATTAAAAAAAAAAAAGGTGGAAGACGAGCTTTTTTTTTTCCTCCGCCCCGAGTTTCGACCACTGCATTTTCATACATTATCCATTGAAGTAAATACAAATTCCATATTGTTCATCTTCGAATGTTGCAGCGTTTCAATGTACTATGAAAATCCGACTGGCAAGACTATTAGGGATGTTTGTCAATATGGCCAACTCTACGTTCTTAATTTTTTCCTACCTGTGAGAAGAGATGGTTGCTAATAGGAACTTTTATGAATTATGAATCACATGCAGTATTCTCTTCACCTTAAGAATAATACGAATATAAACATTTTGTCACGTATTCTTTCGTGTTTGCTTGTGTCTCTTTTAAATCCTGTCTGCGTAATAAACTACGAAACTAGAGTGAGACAACAGCAAATGCAGAAGAATATACATATCATGTCATGTTTATATACGTATTATTCTTATGCCTAATAGTGATACAGTCAGAAATGAAGCACGGCAATTGACTAGATTTTTAAATCTAAGATGACGCTAATTTCTGTGCAGAATGTAATGCACTAAAGAGGCGTCTGCAAAGATTTTCAAACAGAGAAAAATTTTCGCTAAACTTTCATTCAGAACATCTTCTATCATACGCAGTCTATTATTTGGTTCTTGTTAATTATTATCAAAGAAAGCAACAGTGTAAGTAACTACAAATAGCAGTGTCTTGCCATTGTTTCACTAATGAGACGATTCCTCTCTCTCTCTCTCTCTCTCTCTCTCTCTCTCTCTCTCTCTCTCTCTTTTTTTTTAAAAAAGAAAAATAGCAGCGGTAGCACGCACAAAAGCAAGCCATGCCGCGAGCAGCGACAGGCCGTA